>NC_135232.1:27904432-28223932 GCF_051348905.1 Ranitomeya variabilis
CAGTATACTTACTATGTAATTCCATGTATAATCCTAGTAGTACGGTGAGTCCAGCTAAACGCTGCCGTTTTTTGTGCAACGAAAATATGCAGCACCAAACTGTCATCACGGGAAGTTAGACAAAGCGTGAGAACGCTCATAAGACAGATCCTGACTGACAGGTGCAGCTTGTAAAAAGCAGCGATAGATCTCAGAAGCAGGGACTGGGGGGATGGATACGGATTAGCTGTCAATAAGGCTAGGAGGGAGAAGTTTTAGCAGTAGCAGGGAGGGACGACACTGTTGAACTGTCAGCAGAGATTCAACAGCAGCAGGGAGGAGGGACTCTGAGGATCTGTCCATCAGACTGGGTGTTTGGAAATTCAGCAGCAGGGAGGAGAGACACTAATGATCTGTCCATCAGACTGGGTGATTGGAAATGCAGCAGCAGGGAGGAAGGACACTGATGATCTGTCCATCAGACTGGGTGTTTGGAAATGCAGCAGCAGGGAGGAGGGACACTGATGATCTGTCCATCAGACTGGGTGTTTGGAAATTCACCAGCAGGGAGGAGGGACACTGATGATCTGTCCATCAGACTGGGTGTTTGGAAATGCAGCAGCAGGGAGGAGGGACACTGATGATCTGTCCAACAGACTGGGTGTTTGGAAATGCAGCAGCAGGGAGGAGGGACACTGATGATCTGTCCAACAGACTGGGTGTTTGGAAATGCAGCAGCAGGGAGGAGGGACACTAATGATCTGTCCAACAGACTGGGTGTTTGGAAATGCAGCAGCAGCAGGGAGGAGGGACACTGATGATCTGTCCATCAGACTGGGTGTTTGGAAATTCAGCAGCAGGGAGGAGGGACACTGATGATCTGTCCGTCAGACTGGGTGTTTGGAAATTCAGCAGCAGGGAGGAGGGACACTAATGATCTGTCCAACAGACTGGGTGTTTGGAAATGCAGCAGCAGCAGGGAGGAGGGACACTGATGATCTGTCCATCAGACTGGGTGTTTGGAAATTCAGCAGCAGCAGGGAGGAGGGACACTGAGAATCTGTCCATCACACTGAGTGTTTGGAAATTCAGCAGCCGCAGGGATGAGGGACACTGAGGATCTGTCAATGAGGCTTGGTGAGAAGAGAATGAGCTCAAAGTTTTGCAAAGTACAGTATAGCCAATCTATCCTTACTAGGCTTTTCTTAGTAAGTACACCAGCATCATCAGGGCTATTTCAAAATGCATGCTATCTCTATTGTGAAATTTATTGACAAATCTGCTTTAAGGCACTATAGACACCCTGTGAGTCACTGTGTGGTGACTCCGCAAGGCACTATGTTCTTCGCTACAAGTAATGATTATACCTCCATAATAATGGCAGCATATGATGGAACAAGCAAAAGTAAAATTGGGGGCATGTACGGACCACTATGGACTTCTGGCAGAGGACTGCAGCTCTATACAACAGAGATCAGTAATACAGCCTCAGGCATGCAGCAGTCCGTGCATTGGGCCAATTAATAGGATCACTGAGGTCGGACTCTGAACATTGAGGGTCAATTCTAGCTCTCATCATTGCTTTAGTCAAGGAGGACCCATTTAAGGGGCATTACGGAAAGGGGGTTGACTAAATTATCTGTAATAAATCATAGCTTGAAGCCTAATAGCAGCATATAGAGGTAAAAATCGAGAAGATTATGGGACCCCAAATATTCTCAGCACCCAGAGATTTATGACCCCTGTACATTATAATCCCGAGGCTTTAAATAGTGGAGATCTGTGCTGCGGAGGCTTCTGTATGAATGTTAGCAGGTGCATCCCCTCCCCATCTCCCGCACATAGAGATGTATATTTGCTCAGGCACGGTCTGTTTAGCTAAATGATTGGGCGCCGATCATTAGTCAAATGTCAGAATTTGAATTTTACAAACCTAAAATTGAAATGAATGATTGGACAATCATGGCAGAATGGCAATACAATGGCATGGAACTGACCCACGGGTTGGGCATGGAACACAATTTGGTAGACCTAATATTTTGGCAAATAGATCCCGTAACTGTGTATGTACCTACATATACAAGAATATAACTACTATAATACTGCCCCTATGTACAAGAACATAACTACTATAATACTGCCCCTATGTACAAGAATATAACTACTATAATACTGCCCCCTATGTACAAGAATATAACTACTATAATACTGCTCCTATGTACAAGAATATAACTACTATAATACTGCTCCTATGTACAAGAATATAACTACTATAGTACTGCTCCTATGTACAAGAATATAACTACTATAATACTGCTCCTATGTACAAGAATATAACTACTATAGTACTGCTCCTATGTACAAGAATATAACTACTATAATACTGCTCCTATGTACAAGAATATAACTACTATAATACTGCCCCTATGTACAAGAATATAACTACTATAATACTGCTCCTATATACAAGAATATAACTACTATAATACTGCCCCCTATGTACAAGAATATCACTACTATAATACTGCTCCTATGTACAGGAATATAACTACTATAATACTGCTCCCTATGTACAGGAATATAACTACTATAATACTGCTCCTATATACAAGAATATAACTACTATAATACTGCCACCTATGTACAAGAATATTACTACTATAATACTGCTCCTATGTACAGGAATATTACTACTATAATACTGCTCCTATGTACAGGAATATAACTACTATAATACTGCTCCCTATGTACAGGAATATAACTACTATAATACTGCTCCTATGTACAAGAATATTACTACTATAATACTGCTCCTATGTACAAGAATATTACTACTATAATACTGCTCCTATGTACAGGAATATAACTACTATAATACTGCTCCCTATGTACAGGAATATAACTACTATAATACTGCTCCTATATACAAGAATATAACTACTATAATACTGCCCCCTATGTACAAGAATATAACTACTATAATACTGCTCCTATATACAAGAATATAACTACTATAATACTGCCCCCTATGTACAAGAATATTACTACTATAATACTGCTCCTATGTACAGGAATATAACTACTATAATACTGCTCCCTATGTACAGGAATATAACTACTATAATACTGCTCCTATATACAAGAATATAACTACTATAATACTGCTCCTATATACAAGAATATAACTACTATAATACTGCCACCTATGTATAAGAATATAACTACTATAATACTGCTCCTATGTACAAGAATATAACTACTATAATACTGCCTCCTATGTACAAGAATATAACTACTATAATACTGCTCCTATGTACAAGAATATAACTACTATAATACTGCCCCCTATGTACAAGAATATAACTACTATAATACTGCCTCCTATGTACAAGAATATAACTACTATAATACAGCACCTATATACAAGAATATAACTACTATAATACTGCTCCTATATACAAGAATATAACTACTATAATACTGCCCCCTATGTATAAGAATATAACTACTATAATACTGCTCCCATGTACAAGAATATAACTACTATAATACTGCCCCTATGTACAAGACTATAACTACTATAATACTGCCCCTATATACAAGAATATAACTGCTATAATACTGCCCCTATGTACAAGAATATAACTACTACAATACTGCTCCTATGTACAGGAATATAACTACTATAATACTGCTCCTATGTACAAGAATATAACTACTATAATGCTGCCTCCTATGTACAAGAATATAACTACTATAATACTGCTCCTATGTACAAGAATATAACTACTATAATACTGCCCCCTATGTATAAGAATATAACTACTATAATACTGCCCCCTATGTACAACAATATAACTACTATAATACTGCTCCCTATGTACAAGAATATAACTACTATAATACTGCCCCCTATGTATAAGAATATAACTACTATAACACTACCCCCTATGTACAATAATATAACTACTATAATACTGCCCCTATGTACAAGAATATAACTACTATAATGCTGCTCCTATGTACAAGAATATAACTACTATAATACTGCCCCCTATGTACAAGAATATAACTACTATAATACTGCCCCCTATGTACAAGAATATAACTACTATAATACTGCCCCCTATGTATAAGAATATAACTACTATAACACTACCCCCTATGTACAATAATATAACTACTATAATACTGCCCCTATGTACAAGAATATAACTACTATAATACTGCACCTATGTACAAGAATATAACTACTATAATACTGCCCCCTATGTACAAGAATATAACTACTATAATACTGTTCCTTTATACAAGAATATAACTACTATAATACTGCCCCCTATGTATAAGAATATAACTACTATAATACTGGTCCCTATGTACAAGAATATAACTACTATACTATAATACTGGTCCCTATGTACAAGAATATAACTACTATAATACTGGCCCCTATGTATAAGAATATAACTACTATAATACTGCCCCTATGTACAAGAATATAACTACTATAATACTGCCCCTATGTACAAGAATATAACTACTATAATACTGCTCCTATGTACAAGAATATAACTACTATAATACTGCCCCTATGTACAAGAATATAACTACTATAATACTGCCTCCTATGTACAAGAATATAACTACTATAATACTGCTCCTATGTACAAGAATATAACTACTATAATACTGCCCCCTATTTACAAGAATATAACTACTATAATACTGCTACTATGTACAAGATTATAACTACTATAATACTGCTCCTATGTACAAGAATATAACTGCTATAATACTGCTCCCTATGTACAAGAATATAACTATTATAATACTGCCTCTATGTACAAGAATATAACTACTATAATACTGCCCCTATGTACAAGAATATAACTGCTATAATACTACCCCTATATACAAGAATATAACTACTATAATACTGCCCCTATGTACAAGAATATAACTACTATAATACTGCTCCTATGTACAAGAAAATAACTACTATAATACTGCCCCTATGTACAAGAATATAACTACTATAATACTGCTCCTGTGTACAAGAATATAACTGCTATAATACTGCCCCCTATGTACAAGAATATAACTGCTATAATACTGCCCCTATGTACAAGAATATAACTACTATAATACTGCCCCCTATGTACAAGAATATAACTACTATAATACTGCCCCTATGTACAAGAATATAACTACTATAATACTGCCCCTATGTACAAGAATATAACTACTATAATACTGCCCCTATGTACAAGAATATAACTACTATAATACTGCCCCTATGTACAAGAATATAACTACTATAATACTGCTCCTATGTACAAGAATATAACTACTATAATACTGCTCCTATGTACAAGAAAATAACTACTATAATACTGCCCCCTATTTACAAGAATATAACTACTATAATACTGCTACTATGTACAAGATTATAACTACTATAATACTGCTCCTATGTACAAGAATATAACTGCTATAATACTGCTCCCTATGTACAAGAATATAACTATTATAATACTGCCTCTATGTACAAGAATATAACTACTATAATACTGCCCCTATGTACAAGAATATAACTGCTATAATACTACCCCTATATACAAGAATATAACTACTATAATACTGCCCCTATGTACAAGAATATAACTACTATAATACTGCTCCTATGTACAAGAAAATAACTACTATAATACTGCCCCTATGTACAAGAATATAACTACTATAATACTGCTCCTGTGTACAAGAATATAACTGCTATAATACTGCCCCCTATGTACAAGAATATAACTGCTATAATACTGCCCCTATGTACAAGAATATAACTACTATAATACTGCCCCCTATGTACAAGAATATAACTACTATAATACTGCCCCTATGTACAAGAATATAACTACTATAATACTGCCCCTATGTACAAGAATATAACTACTATAATACTGCCCCTATGTACAAGAATATAACTACTATAATACTGCCCCTATGTACAAGAATATAACTACTATAATACTGCTCCTATGTACAAGAAAATAACTACTATAATACTGCCCCTATGTACAAGAATATAACTACTATAATACTGCTCCTGTGTACAAGAATATAACTGCTATAATACTGCCCCCTATGTACAAGAATATAACTGCTATAATACTGCCCCTATGTACAAGAATATAACTACTATAATACTGCCCCCTATGTACAAGAATATAACTACTATAATACTGCCCCTATGTACAAGAATATAACTACTATAATACTGCCCCTATGTACAAGAATATAACTACTATAATACTGCTACTATGTACAAGATTATAACTACTATAATACTGCTCCTATGTACAAGAATATAACTGCTATAATACTGCTCCCTATGTACAAGAATATAACTATTATAATACTGCCTCTATGTACAAGAATATAACTACTATAATACTGCCCCTATGTACAAGAATATAACTGCTATAATACTACCCCTATATACAAGAATATAACTACTATAATACTGCTCCTGTGTACAAGAATATAACTGCTATAATACTGCCCCCTATGTACAAGAATATAACTGCTATAATACTACCCCTATATACAAGAATATAACTACTATAATACTGCTCCTATGTACAAGAAAATAACTACTATAATACTGCCCCTATGTACAAGAATATAACTACTATAATACTGCTCCTGTGTACAAGAATATAACTGCTATAATACTGCCCCCTATGTACAAGAATATAACTGCTATAATACTGCCCCTATGTACAAGAATATAACTACTATAATACTGCCCCCTATGTACAAGAATATAACTACTATAATACTGCCCCTATGTACAAGAATATAACTACTATAATACTGCCCCTATGTACAAGAATATAACTACTATAATACTGCCCCTATGTACAAGAATATAACTACTATAATACTGCCCCTATGTACAAGAATATAACTACTATAATACTGCTCCTATGTACAAGAATATAACTACTATAATACTGCTCCTATGTACAAGAAAATAACTACTATAATACTGCCCCCTATTTACAAGAATATAACTACTATAATACTGCTACTATGTACAAGATTATAACTACTATAATACTGCTCCTATGTACAAGAATATAACTGCTATAATACTGCTCCCTATGTACAAGAATATAACTATTATAATACTGCCTCTATGTACAAGAATATAACTACTATAATACTGCCCCTATGTACAAGAATATAACTGCTATAATACTACCCCTATATACAAGAATATAACTACTATAATACTGCCCCTATGTACAAGAATATAACTACTATAATACTGCTCCTATGTACAAGAAAATAACTACTATAATACTGCCCCTATGTACAAGAATATAACTACTATAATACTGCTCCTGTGTACAAGAATATAACTGCTATAATACTGCCCCTATGTACAAGAATATAACTGCTATAATACTGCCCCTATGTACAAGAATATAACTACTATAATACTGCCCCCTATGTACAAGAATATAACTACTATAATACTGCCCCTATGTACAAGAATATAACTACTATAATACTGCCCCTATGTACAAGAATATAACTACTATAATACTGCCCCTATGTACAAGAATATAACTACTATAATACTGCCCCTATGTACAAGAATATAACTACTATAATACTGCTCCTATGTACAAGAAAATAACTACTATAATACTGCCCCTATGTACAAGAATATAACTACTATAATACTGCTCCTGTGTACAAGAATATAACTGCTATAATACTGCCCCCTATGTACAAGAATATAACTGCTATAATACTGCCCCTATGTACAAGAATATAACTACTATAATACTGCCCCCTATGTACAAGAATATAACTACTATAATACTGCCCCTATGTACAAGAATATAACTACTATAATACTGCCCCTATGTACAAGAATATAACTACTATAATACTGCTACTATGTACAAGATTATAACTACTATAATACTGCTCCTATGTACAAGAATATAACTGCTATAATACTGCTCCCTATGTACAAGAATATAACTATTATAATACTGCCTCTATGTACAAGAATATAACTACTATAATACTGCCCCTATGTACAAGAATATAACTGCTATAATACTACCCCTATATACAAGAATATAACTACTATAATACTGCTCCTGTGTACAAGAATATAACTGCTATAATACTGCCCCCTATGTACAAGAATATAACTGCTATAATACTGCCCCTATGTACAAGAATATAACTACTATAATACTGCCCCCTATGTACAAGAATATAACTACTATAATACTGCCCCTATGTACAAGAATATAACTACTATAATACTGCCCCTATGTACAAGAATATAACTACTATAATACTGCCCCTATGTACAAGAATATAACTACTATAATACTGCCCCTATGTACAAGAATATAACTACTATAATACTGCTCCTATGTACAAGAAAATAACTACTATAATACTGCCCCTATGTACAAGAATATAACTACTATAATACTGCTCCTGTGTACAAGAATATAACTGCTATAATACTGCCCCCATGTACAAGAATATAACTGCTATAATACTGCCCCTATGTACAAGAATATAACTACTATAATACTGCCCCCTATGTACAAGAATATAACTACTATAATACTGCCCCTATGTACAAGAATATAACTACTATAATACTGCCCCTATGTACAAGAATATAACTACTATAATACTGCCCCTATGTACAAGAATATAACTACTATAAAACTGCTCCTGTGTACAAGAATATAACTACTATTATACTGCTCCTATATACAAGAATATAACTACTATTATACTGCTCCTATATACAAGAATATAACTACTATAATACTGCCCCCTATGTACAAGAATATAACTACTATAATACTGCTCCTGTGTACAAGAATATAACTACTATTATACTGCTCCTATATACAAGAATATAACTACTATAATACTGCCCCTATGTACAATAATATAACTACTATAATACTACCCCTATGTATAAGAATATAACTACTATAATACTGCTCCTATATACAAGAATATAACTACTATAATACTGCCCCTGTGTACAAGAATATATGTATTAAATTAGTACTTTTGCCATCTCGGACAAGTTAATGAAAAGAGAATTTTGTGTTTGTTTTGTCCTTATTTTTACCATTTTGCACAAGTCTCTTTGGAACATAGAATACCAAGTCAGCAACTATGAGTGCAGATTTATCCAAAATCTATATGATTTCTCAAGAGAGAGCAATAGATAAGTTTAAAGGGTTGTCCATCTTTATGGATATCTTTAAAAAAAATTTTTACTTAAATTGCAAAATAATTTTACAATTAACGTTTTCTTAAAAATGTTATATCGTTTTGCTGTTACCCGCTCCTCCCTTGCACATTCAACTTTTGATCTTGTCTGTGGTGATAACTCAGCTGAGAGAAATTCAAAAAACACTGAGTTACCAACTACCTGTTTAGCCCGCCATAGTGCGCTGACTGACCGATTCTCAGTGAACTCATTCTGCAGCCGGCAATAGTGAAAGACAGAGGCTGTAGAAGGGAAACCGTGCAAAATTGATGATAAAACCCAATTGCAAAAAAAAAAAGACTTTTAGCCCTAAGTACATGCATAGATCAGTAAGAAAAAAAAGTCCCCAAAAGAGGACAAACCCCTTTAACATAATGGATTTACTATTTCAAAAGTTACAGACAAAACATTTTCTGCCGCACATTCCTCACATTGTGCATGTTACCTCTAGATCACATATGGTATTGGGAAACTGATGAACGTGTTTCTCATTTGCAAACAGTTTATTGTTTACGAAATGCCGTCCCAATGATGAACTTATTATAGTATTCATGCAACTTGGTAACATTTATCGACCTCAAAAAAAGCCATCGAGCCTTTGATGATGTAGCTTAATGTAATGGCATTCTCAGAACAACTACAATGTTGTAAACTCCAATTTATTTAAAGGGGTCGTCCAGGAGAAGACAAACATGCATTCTTTCAAAAACAGCGCCATATCTTTCCACTGGTTGTGTCTGATATTGCACCAACAAATGTACATATTAGGTAACACAAGTAATCGCAAAATGCAGTTTATAAATGAAGATCTTTATCATTAAGGGAAAAAGAAATCCAGACCTACAGGTCCTGGTGTGAAAAAGTGATTCCCCTTCTTAACATAAACTTTGGTTTATCACATATTTGGCTAACAGGGTTCCAATTCCCTAGCCACACACAGGCCTGATTACAGCCACACCTGCTCTCAATCAGGAAATCTCTTAAATAGGACCTGCCTGACAAGGTAAAGTTCCTGAAAAGCTAGACATGATGCCGCGATCCAAAGAAATTCTGGAACAAATGAGAAACAAAGTAATTGAGAGCTATCAGTCTGGAAAAGGTTATAAAGCAATTTATAAAGCTTTGGGACTCCAGCGAACCACTGTGAGAGCCATGTTCCATGTTTTCGCCATTTGTGAATAATGGCTCTCACTGTGGTTCGATGGAATCTGAAAGCTGAGACATGGCTTTATAACCTTGTCCAGACTAATAGACCTCAATTACTTTGTTTCTCATTTCTTCCAGAATTTCTTTGGATCGCAGCATGATGTCTAGCTTTTGAGGAACTTTTGAGGTACTTCACTTTGTCAGGCAGGTCCTATGTAAGTGATTTCTTGATTGAGAACAGGCAGTAGTCAGGCCTGTGTGTGGCTATGGAAATTGAACTCCGATTCCAAAAGATGTGATATATCACAGTCAATTTATGCTAAAAGGGGGCGCAATAACTTTTTCACACAGGATCCTGTAGGTTTGGATTTCTTTTTTCCCTTAATAATAAAAGACCTTCATTCATAAACTGCATTTTGTGATTACTTGTGTTATCTTTGTCTAATATTTACATTTGTTTGATGATGTGAAACATTTAAGTGTGACAAACATGCAAAAGAATAGGAAATCGGGAAGGGGACAAACACTTTTCACACAACTATAGACTATTTCCTAATACTACACAAACTGGCTGTTTTTTTGTTTTTTTCAAGAGTAACAATAGGTTTTTGCCTAAAATGGAAAAACATGGAATATATTTTCCTTCCTTTTGCATCAGAAAATTTGATTGCAGAAAAAGAACAAGTTATTACAATTTTTGGGTGATTGAAAGAACTGTTAATATTTTAATATAATAATATAATTAATATAAAAGTATGCTCCTCCTCCTTTAGACAGTTTTCTGATAATTTCACCGCACATAGTACCGCCATATAGTGTCAAAGTATTAATGCTTAGATACAACACACGCAATTTAAAGTGTTCAGGTCAAATTATATAGTATTCAACTATGCGTAAGGAATCCACATATTACTGCTACATAGTCCACATGTAACATTGCCACATGGTACCCACATAATACTGAAATTCAATTCCTAAATAAAACTGCTACCATACAATGTTAAAGTATATTGGATCATTTTAATATTTATTTCTGTTCTTTGGATGTTCCCAAATACACAAATTGGACTGGAAAATGGGGGAGAAAAACATTCCAAGTGCAGTGAAATTTTGACAAAAACTCCCGCAATTCTGATATTGTTTTTTGATAATTGTTATAATGGTTTACATTTTGCGGTAAGAATCACCTCGCAATATGATTCTCCTCATCAAAACAATTACGGCGACACCAAACATGTCCATATTTGAATTATTGAAAATCTCAAGTTTGCAAAATAATTTTTGGATTGTGTCGCCATTTTCTGACACCCGTAACATTTCCATTTTTCAGTTGATTCAGCTGTGTGATGGATTATTTTTTGCGGGTGAGACGACTTTTTATCAATACTGTTTTGGGATATACCGGTATGTGACTTTTTGATCTCTTGTTACAGCATTTTTCGTGCAATCACGTCGTAACATGTTGTATTCCATGGGGTGGTATCTGCAAATTAGGGGTTTCCACATCTTTCGTAAAGGCAAAATTTTTCCCTATTTTGTAGAACATCCACGACTTGAGATTTGAGTTCTGAACTTTTGCTTCTACTATGTGATTTATTTTTTATTTGGGTTTGGCAGCGGTGGCATGTTTTTATGGTCATCCCCTCGTCTTTGGTGTTAGGTGGCCTTTTATAAGGCTGTATAATATTTGGTTTCTCTCTACTCCTCTTCTGCTGTTCATGTGAAATACACTTGGTCTACGACAGACAGATTTACAGCGTCGCACATGTATCTCATATTCTAGACTGATACAAGATCACTTATTTTTTACTTGTCCACTGTCTGGATCAGACAACTTCTGTCTCTCTACAAATCAAGAAAGTATCAGAAGATCAGAAGGAGAAATGGGGCCCAACGTGGACCGTCAACTGAGCGGATGGTGGTTGGAATATGTGTCCATACACATTCAATTACTATTAATACTCTTTGGTGAACAGTATGGTTTCTTGGGTGGAATGGGTCAAGGAGACAACATGGAATGCTTTATCTAGAGGAATTAAGAACTGTTGGCATCAGTTCTATCTTCTTGGGTGGAATGGGTCAAGGAGACAACATGGAATGTCTTTTCTAGAGGAATTAAGAAATATTGGCGTCAGTTCTATCATTGAAAACAAATGGTCTTAAGTTGTCATCGGTGGTGTCCACATGTCGGGAGCCCAGACAGTCTCCTTGGCCTTTCGAAACCATCTTGTTCTTGAGTCATTATTATCCATGTCTTGTAACTAGAGGCCAATGAGGAATGCCTCATCCCTGTTGTAGCCATTGATGGCGGACCCACTATCCAGACCACCCCAATACGATTATCTGATAAGCCTTTATGACTTTCTGGTGACCCCTTTAAAGGGAAGCCATCATCAGAAAATGTCCTAGTGCCTAAATCAGGTTTTTGTGTTACATTATTGTTTTTTTTTACGTTTTGGCAATGTTTTGTTTTCTTTCCATATCACTTTTTTTTCTAAAACACAAAATGAATGATCCTGTAATTGTAACAGGCCACTGGGCCAGTCTCATACTTTCCATGTTTTCAAGATGAGATTTCAGCAGGCGATCTCATCATTTAGCAGGTTATATTATCATCAGAGGACAAAGTACAGTGACATATAACACCCCCATATACAGCTGATAAAGGATCATTATCATAGGTGATGTCACAGCTCACCTCCTCCTCCTCCTGTACAATGACTGATAACACCTCTATATACAGTAGATAACACAGGATCCACCATTCACAATAGGTGATGTCACAGCTCACCTCCTCCTCCTGTACAATGACTGATAACACCTCTATATACAGTAGATAACACAGGATCCACCATTCACAATAGGTGGTCACAGCTCACCTCCTCCTCCTGTACAATGACTGATAACACCTCTATATACAGCTGATAACACAGAATCCATTTCACAAACATTGCCAAAAACATCTAAAAAATAAATTTAACCCAAAAGATTGAACAATAGGTCATTTTCTGATGATCATTTCCCTTACGTTTCATCATTTTATCCTCCTCCCAATATATTTCAGTCATCATATTATACAGCACTGTGTACTTACAATTGCTCATTTTGCCTTTCTACCCAGCTAATTCTTCTCTTTTCCATTAGGTCTATGATATCACGTGATTATTAACTGACAAGTTAAATCCTTCCAAGTTTATGTAGAAACAGGAGGTCAATTTTCCAGGTATGAGTCATAAGACAGTTCAAAAGTCCATGGCAGAGGGGGGAAAGAGCAGCTGGTCAGGGGTTGAAGTGGGGGATGATAAATGCAAGGACAAGAGACTTCCTGCTTCTACATAGAGCAGAGAAAAGAGACAAATTAGCCGGGTACAAAGGCAAAATGAGCAATTGTAAGTGCACAGTGCTGTATAATATGATGACTACAATATATTAAGAGAATATAAAAGTTTTGATGGAGCGCTTCTTTAACCCCTTAATGATCAGGCCAATTTTCTTTTTTTTTTAATCTGACCACTGTCACTTTATGAGGTTATAACTCTGATAATATTCCATTATTGACATCACAACATAACAATGAATATTTAAAAGCCGTCAGAGTGAAGGTAAAAGGATGATAAATCCTGTTATACCATCCTCCCGGTCAATCTCATTATGTATGATGCCACTTATGTTAAATATGATCTAATTACAAAGCTAATAAACAGACATCCTCCAGTAAAGACCACAATATGTAATCTGAAACTCCCATCGATGTATTTTAGTGGGATTACATAGATATGGAACCAGTTCAGAAGGTAAAAAAAGAACAAGAGACAAAATTCAAACTTACAAAAAAACAACCAAAATGTAACTGTTCATTTAGACCCTTAGGGTCAATTTGGTCTCCTTTTGTAACATTCTTTATCCCAATTACCCCCTCCAGGTGAGGGTTTGACAACTTCAATTACAATAAATCAAAAATATTTTAGGTCCCCACTATGTATCTCTCTAAAGTGCCTTGAAATTGAGGTATCATTGGCATTGCGGATATCTCCTAGGTGATTCCCAATTCTCTTCCCGAGTTCTTTTAGTTTTGCCTATATAATCTATGAGGCAAAAATATTTAAAGAGATAAACTACACTGGCAGTTTTTCAGTTCGTAAAATGCTTGCTTTTATAAACATGTCCCATCGTGGCACTTTCATTGGAATTGCGAATGTATTGACAGTATAAACAGCCACCAAATCTAAAAGGCACCAAGATTTTTTTGGTCCAACCAAGTACCCGTCCATTTTGGAGGTGTATAAGTACTATGGATCAATTGGTTCCTGATTGATCTGCCCTTCCTAAATGTAATAGTTGGTATAAGAGGAAAAAGGTTGAGATGACTTGGGTCTTCTTTGAGAATGTTCCAATGTTTGGTAAAAACATCTCTAACCCAGTGGCTCGATCAACAAATGTACCAATATTTCTCAGTAGAGGGTCATTCCTGTCAGTTTTTGTGTTAGACCTAAGTTGCATGGATCTTCCCTTTAAAATTGTCATTCAGGAAGGCATCATTAAGGACTTTCTCAAGGAACTTATTTCTCAGTTGTCGCTCCTGAGTGTGAGACGTTGTAGAGGAGGGAGGAGCAATTGCATTTAACCCGCAGGTATTGTCCCTTCAAGATACTATTTCTCAGGCTTAGAGGGTGATGACTATTCCACTGAAGAAAATTGTTGGTGGAAGTGTTTTCCTACAAATTCTTGTTTTGTACACTTTCTCCCATATCCTTTTTCAAAGGTAATATCAAGGAGGTCAAATGATCTTAGATTAATCTCAGAAGTATACCTCAGACTTAGTGTATTTATGTCTAAATCTTGTACAAATCTATTGAAAAAATTGGTATCATCGGCCCACTGTATCAGGACATCATCTATATATCGTCCCCAAAGGTTACGGATGTCCACCAAAAGGCATATGTTTCACTGAAAACTAGAGTATCTTCCCACCACACCAAGTAAAGATTGGCGTAAGTGGGGGTGCATGCGGTCCCCATGGCAGTGCCTCTGATTTGATGGTAAAATTTTAAATTTGCTGTTAAATGAAAAGTAATTATGGATTAAAATGAAATTAAGCAATTTACAGACAAATTCATGTAGTTTAAATTGTATTACTGCATTATTTGTTGCATTTTTCGTGCTGATGTGAATCCGCATTTGTAATTTTTTTTTAAAGTACAGAAAATCTTTGATTCTGCACTTAAAAATGCAGCAATGTTTTCTACATGTGTTCTTTTCAGGCTCCACAAAGGAAAAAAAAATTGCCCAAATCGCACAGTTCAGCAGCATCTTTGGACCACAGGGGACGCTGTTTTCATAAAATCACATCCACATTGCTTGTACAGTTAAACAACAGAATTTCTGTGCAAAACAAATCAGCAGAAAAATTGCAGCATTTACTCTACATGTGAACAAAGCCTAGATGTCCAAATAACGTGATTCCTTGAAATCTCTGCCCTCTGTGTGTCTAACAATGCTGCTGAACCCTGCGATTTTGGTGCATTTTTTCCTCTACAAGCTGCTATTTGGAGCCTGTAAAAAAAAAATGCATTTAAAAAAAATGTTGTTGCATTTTTTAGCACAGAATCAAAGCCTTTCTGTACTATTAAAGAGCCTCAAACGCAGCTGTATTGAGGAGGCCATATAGGAGCACACACTTCCCTCCTGTATTGTCTGTATAGAGGCGGCCATATTGGAGCACACACTTCCCTCCTGTATAGTCTGTATAGATGCGGCCATATTGGAGCACACACTTCCCTCCTGTATTGTCTGTATAGAGGCGGCCATATTGGAGCACACACTTCCCTCCTGTATAGTCTGTATAGAGGAGGCCATATTGGAGCACACACTTCCCTCCTGTATTGTCTGTATAGAGGTGGCCATATTCATACCTCCCAACTTTAGGGGAAGGGAAAGGGGGACAAAGTCAGCGGCGCGCGCAGCGCGCCGCGGCAAGTTTTAGGCCACACCCATTTCACAACTAGCCACGCCCCAACCACACCCATTTAGCACTTCTGACAATGTTTCGTTAACAATAATTATGAACAAAAAAATATGGCCACACACGACGCTCCATACTGTACAATGGCCATTGGCCACATTATGCTCCATACTGTATAATGGCCCCACATGATGCTGCGTACAGTATACTTGCCCCACGTGATGGTCCATACAGTATAATGGCGCCACATGATGCTTTGTACAGTATAATGGCCCCACACGATGCTGGGTATAGTATAATGGCCACACAATGCTGGGTACAGTATAATGGCCCCACACAATGCTGGGTGCAGTATAATGGCCACACATGGTTACCCCACCCCCATCATTGCCTTCTCCATCAGTACACACAAACACCTTTCACCGCGCTCCCTCGCAGCAGCCGGCAGCTTCCACTCCCACGGCGCTGAATGGTGTCATCCAGCTGCGCCGCTGACTGCTGTATCCAGCATTACAGCTCAGTCCCCATAGAATATAATGCTGCACAGCCCCCATAGAATGTAACGCAGGCAGGTGGCAGCCCCCATAGAATGTAACGCAGGCAGGTGGCAGCCCCCATAGAATGTAACGCAGGCAGGTGGCAGCCCCCATAGAATGTAAGGGGTGCTGCACCAGGTTGGTGGAGAATCCGATGGATGGGTACCAGGGGGAGAGTGGGAGCGGGGTGCGCGCACCATGGGGAGACAAAGTTTAGTTTGTCAGTCCTCCTATGCTGTCAGAGTCTCTGCTGTAACCGCAGCAGGGCAGCGCTGCATGGAGAGGGGGAGAGACACATACATTCACTTACAGTCTGGAGATCCGCTCACTGCTCCCGCGGTCACACAGACACGGAGTGTCTCACAACTCTGCCCCCGTGCCAGAAACCAGTCCGGGTGCTGCCGCTCTGTCCTCAGAGTCCGCCCACGTCTATAGTTGAGGAGGAAGCCGGAGGCGGGCGGTGAGGCAACTCAAGGGGGCGTGGCTACAACGCAGTCCCAGGGAACGGAACGAACAGCGGGTACTAATCGGGCTCTCTCTACGTCCCGGAAGTGGGCGGGGCTTCACCGGCGGCCGCAAATTCGGGATTTTAAATGCCCGAAGCGGGACAGCGGGACCCCGGTGCCAAAGCGGGACTGTCACGCTGAAATCGGGACGGTTGGGAGGTATGCATATTGGAGCACACACTTCCCTCCTGTATTGTCTGTATAGAGGAGGCCATATTGGAGCACACACTTCCCTCCTGTATTGTCTGTATAGAGGCGGCCATATTGGAGCACACACTTCCCTCCTGTATTGTCTGTATAGAGGAGGCCATATTGGAGCACACACTTCCCTCCTGTATTGTCTGTATAGAGGCGGCCATATTGGAGCACACACTTCCCTCCTGTATTGTCTGTATAGAGGAGGCCATATTGGAGCACACACTTCCCTCCTGTACTACCCTCCTCTCTCCCATATTGTCATAGTATATATAGTGTTACCATCCTGCCTTATCTAGGTCTCGTTCAGTTGCATACATACAGCCGCACACTGCGGTCCCAAGTGCCGGCGGCAGTGCTGCTGGGTATTGATGCAAGAGACTCGCGCAAGTTTCTCGTATTGTGACCCCGACCTAAGAGATTTTTTTTTTCATCCTATAAAATTACTAAAACATAATAATGAAAAAGTTATATTTAATTTTTTTTTTTAAATAATGAACATTGCAAATCTGCAAATAACAAGGACATATTTGGTGTCACTGTAGTCGCCCATCACAGCGACAAAATTATTTACAGGAATCGGTAAAGGACGTAAAAAAAAAATGGTGTGATTGATATTTCACTATTAAACCCTTAATAAAATGTAATAAAACTGTAATGCTGAGGCAGATTTTTTTTTTCTGCATGTGTCCTCACCACACAACGCAATAATCATCTTGATACCGTATTAGCAGCCGAATTCCGTGATAACCGCCATTCACGTTAGCGCGGCAGCAGAACACAATGCCGGAGCTCCGGCTCCGCGGTGTAGAAGGCGCTTGTATTGACGCAGCCTGTGAAGCAAAAATTTGCATAATCAAATAGAATATTCATCGGAGCAAGAACGGGTAATCAAGCAAACAAGACATCATGAATGTCAATGGAACAAGTGAATAACTTGATCCACATTTGTATGCAGCTTATAGACAGGAAAGCTCCTGGGGACACCCGAGACGACGAGTATTTGTGCTATCAGCGAGCGGTCTTTTGACTTGCAAACTTCACATCTGGTGATTATTCTCGTCTCCATGGGTGTCTGCGATTTAAAGAGACTGTGCAGTATTAGAATAACATGGCTGCTTTCCTTCAGGAACAGCGCCACACCTGTTCACTGGTTGTGTGCGGTATTGCAGTTCATCCATATTGAAATAAAGATCACTGAGCTACAATGTTTGTGGAAGTAGGCATCCATTAAAGCAACCAACTGGCTGGTTTCCAGGGTGGTATGATTTACTACGGGAACATGCACATGACACCCATCGCCCTCCACAGATGTTTGTGGTGCCGTCTTGCATGTAGGGGCCTGGTCGTGGTATGAGAGCACCTGTTCTGTCATTTCTGTCAGTGACAGCCTTCATGGAGCGACATGGCAGGGTGTAATCCCTGAGGGGGGTGAAGTGACCTAAGCACCAGGATATGTACAGTAATATTAGGCATTTAGGAAGGGATGGTCAGTACGACTACAGCTATAAAAAAAACTGACCAGCACCTCTTGACATAAAGCAAGTGTGAACAGGTGCCAGCTGTTAGGATTGCATTATATACAAACCAGACAGCGCAGCAGCCTCCGTGTCAACATAAAAAATATAAGATACATCTATTTTTCTCTTATCTACTGCTGGTGGAATCCTCTACTGTTTATCACTTACATCCTGTATTATCCTCCAGAGCTGCACTCACTATTCTGCTGGTGCAGTCACTGTGTACATACATATTACATTACTGATCCTGAGTTACATCCTGTATTATACTCCAGAGCTGCACTCACTATTCTGCTGGTGCAGTCACTGTGTACATACATTACATTACTGATCCTGAGTTACATCCTGTATTATACTCCAGAGCTGCACTCACTATTCTGCTGGTGCAGTCACTGTGTACATACATTACATTACTGATCCTGAGTTACATCCTGTATTATACCCCAGAGCTGCACTCACTATTCTGCTGGTGCAGTGACTGTGTACATACATTACATTACTGATCCTGAGTTACATCCTGTGTTATACCCCAGAGCTGCACTCACTATTCTGCGGTTGCAATCACTGTGTACATACATTACATTACTGATCCTGAGTTACATCCTGTATTATACCCCAGAGCTGCACTCACTATTCTGGTGGTGCAGTCACTGTGTACATACATTACTGATCCAGAGTTACATCCTGTATTATACTCCAGAGCTGCACTCACTATTCTGCTGGTGCAGTCACTGTGTACATACATTACATTACTGATCCTGAGTTACATCCTGTATTATACTCCAGAGTTGCACTCACTATTCTGCTGGTGCAGTCACTATGTACATACATTACATTACTGATCCTGAGTTACATCCTGTATTATACCCCACAGCTGCACTCACTATTCTGCTGGTGCAGTCACCGTGTACATACATTACATTACTGATCCTGAGTTACACCCTGTATTATACCCCAGAGCTGCACTCACTATTCTGCTGGTGCAGTCACTGTGTACATACATTACATTACTGATCCTGAGTTACACCCTGTATTATACCCCAGAGCTGCACTCACTATTCTGCTGGTGCAGTCACTGTGTACATACATTACATTACTGATCCTGAGTTACATCCTGTATTATACCCCAGAGCTGCACTCACTATTCTGCTGGTGCAGTCACTGTGTACATACAATACATGACTGTTCCTGAGTTACATCCTGTATTATACTCCAGAGCTGCACTCACTATTCTGCTGGTGCAATCACCGTGTACATACATTACTGATCCTGAGTTACATCCTGTATTATACCCCAGAGCTGCACTCACTATTCTGCTGGTGCAGTCGCTGTGTACATACATTACATTACTGATCCTGAGTTACATCCTGTATTATACCCCAGAGCTGCAGTCACTATTTTGCTGGTGCAGTCACTGTGTACATACAATAGATTACTGATCCTTAGTTACTTCCTTTATTATACCCCAGAGCTGCACTCACTATTCTGCTGGTGCCGTCACAGTGTACATACATTACATTACTGATCCTGAGTTACATCCTGTATTATACTCCAGAGCTGCACTCACTATTCTGCTGGTGCAATCACCGTGTACATACATTACATTACTGATCCTGAGTTACATCCTGTATTATACCCCAGAGCTGCACTCACTATTCTGCTGGTGCAGTCACTGTGTACATACATTACATTACTGATCCTGAGTTACATCCTGTATTATACTCCAGAGCTGCACTCACTATTCTGCTGGTGCAGTCACTGTGTACATACATTACATTACTGATCCTGAGTTACATCCTGTATTATACTCCAGAGCTGCACTCACTATTCTGCTGGTGCAGTCACTGTGTACATACATTACGTTACTGATTCTGAGTTACATCCTGTATTATACCCCAGAGCTGCACTCACTATTCTGCTGGTGCAGTCACTGTGTACATACATTACATTACTGATCCTGAGTTACCTCCTGTATTATACTCCAGAGCTGCAGTCACTTTCCTGCTAGTGGCGTTACATTCATTAACATTCGAAGATTCCTTTATTTCTCATAGAGCTTAATTCATAAATTGACTAATTAGGTTCCCATTAATCAAAGTGACTATGCCAGAAGACGTAGAACATGTTAACAAGTAACAAAATGTTACGTTTGCACAAACTTTTTTTCAACTTTTGGCGTTTTTACAACCGTTTCAGTGAGCTCCATCAAAATAGGTGGAGCTGCGGCGGAGCCAGGTGGACTCGACTTGGCTACACCTGCGCATCAAATTCATTAAAGGTGATCGCATTTCTTACTCCAGAAATGATCTTCCAGTTAAACCCTGGAGGAACATTTCTGGCGAGGCGCACAGAGGCATATAAAACGCCAGTCTTAATGCATTACCATTCTTTATCACAAAGGGGTGTGTCCCTACTGTCAGCACTGATTGGACAGCTTCATATTGTGTATGGACACACCCCTAGCTTTTGACGCCCATTTGTCCAAATTGTGACATTTATTAATCCTCCTGTTACTTAGATCTTGTGTCAGATTCCCTGTAATACAAATTTCTGTGCAATGCCACAGGGGTCTGAGCCTGTATCAGGAGCTCTTGTTTTGGAAATCTGTAGTGGTTCAAGATCACTTTTTTTTTTTTTTACGATTGTTTAGCTAGATTTTACTTTTAAGTAGTTTGTCCTGTGTATTAAGAATATAATTTTCTAAATTAAATCTAAAACTCCCTTTTCCTTGTGTCTAAAAAGATTTTCTTGGCTATTGGTGCAGAGTTTTGATATTTGATATTAGTATAGATATTATGAGAGATTTGTCATTAATCATATAGATCTACATTTAAACGTATGTATGTGGTCTGAGTTACATAGTTTGGAACCAGCACAGATCTTTTTGATAAACCAGCCTGTCCTACCTTGTATATATTACAATATACACATAGGCTTGTATTATCTCCCTCCCGCAAAAATTCCTCCCACACCCTCCCTATCATGTGAAGCACTACAACTATGAACACTCTGTGCAATTACCCAGAAGGTTGCTGGAAATAACAATTTTACCTTGTGTATACTGAAAATATAAATCAAGCCTTAGAATAATATAGGTATCTTTTGTGATAAAATTTGGGAACCGCAATGGGTGCAGCAGTAACCCAAAGACATATCTTAACCAAATGACAGTTCTTTGATACATATACACAATTATACTATAAATCTGATGATGAAAAGGGGTAAACTGTACTATGCTTTTAGACAATATTTCAAGATATTTAATTGTTTTATAGTAAGAAATCTTATAATTAATCTTGTTTGGATCAAGTCTTAATTACCGGTAGCTAGAAGAGAAGCTACTCTGAAAGACTCAGGCTATGTATTAAATAGTCAGCCATTAAGTAATACTTCGATTGGTGCAATCCAATTTACAAAATGATTGTCTTGGTGTAATTAGTTGGCAATGTTTTTGTTTTCATATATTTTGAGCTATTCACAATTTTATTATTAATGCATGCTCATAAAAACATTACACAACATCCATCCACATAGACACATATTTTTCCAATATGATGAATCTTTTATTAAGAAATGTGAAATCTGTGTTTACTCTTCAGTCACAAAAAACTAAAATTCTTCATTTACATATGCAAAAAGAAGCCAATAATTTTAGGAGCTGTTGCTACATGATATTTTTAAAATTGCTCACAAGCTGTTATAACATGATATTCTAATATTTCTGTTTTTTTTCCATCCTTGAAAATGCAGCTGAAGTACCCGAAGACTATCCAGATCAGTTTGATGATGTGTTGGAGTTTATTCAGGACACGATAAAAAGACTTCGGAGGTCATCCAACAAGCAATCCCTCCCCAGACGAGACCGAGGGAGGCTCGCTGCTTCAACAGACACTCAGAATTCCAGTAAAAAGTCGAGCAAGGATACTAGAAAAAGGAGAAACAAGGGATGTGTTCTTAGGGAGATACACTTGAATGTGACGGACTTGGGATTGGGCTATGAAGCCAAGGAAGAACTAAAGTTCCGGTACTGCAGTGGGTCTTGTAATAACCCAGAGACAACTTACGACCAAATTCTAAAAAACTTGACGATCAAGAAAAAGTTGGTTAATGACAAGGTGAAGCAAGCGTGTTGCAGGCCTATTGCATTTGATGACGATGTTTCATTCTTGGATGACAATTTAGTTTACCATACATTGAGGCAACATTCCGCTAAGAAATGTGGATGTGTATGATTTTATTTTTGGAAAGCCATGCGGCAGTGTGTATTGCATTCCTGAAATAAGGCAAAGAAAGGGATCAAGATTCCCCCCATAGCGGTCTCCCGGACGACAGAAATGGAGAAGAGGACCAAGGATGGTTGGGCATGGAGCTATCATGGAAACCTGTTGTGGCATTTATCCAGTGAGTGCCAGGATAAAAATTTTAAAATAAATCCCTCCACATGAGAGATGTAGGCAGCAGACACTACTCTTACGAGGGGAACGGCATTTTGCCGATTTTTCTATACGTGACTCACCAGCAGTGTTGACTGGAAAGGTCGATATCCAGCTTTTTAAGCACCGGCATTTATACATCATGCATGTCAGGTTTTTTTTTTCCTGTATATCTTTTTGTTACATCAGAAAACAAGTGTATTACATAATCCGATAGTTGTGTATTTTGGGGTTTAATTAAAATTTTTGCTACGTTAGTACATATTACTTTAGTCCATTGACATACTTTACCACGATCCACAGGTTATTGTAATTTATGACATCACTTACATTTCATGTTTATTTTTTAATTTTAGTTTATTACTCCAAAATTATGGTAAAGTAGGACTCTTTTAGGCCCTTATAAAGTGCCCAGTAGAAAAGATCATGTCGTAAAGAATCTTGGCTTCACCATGGAAGGTCAGATGACTCATACCCCTGGCCAAGATCTTATGATCTGTTAATTTTCGATAGGAAATACCTGACCCACCCTTAGTACAATGGATGGGGGGTGTAAGAACAGGCAAAATATGTTGGCCGAGTATCTCGTTTTGTAGAAATTTTATTCCAGCTCACCCAGTTGCTCTATGCTCATCCACCTGGGGCTCAGACTCCAGGCTCGCCCTGGCCTCACATCAAGGAAAATAGAAAAATATTGGAGTTCAGCTCAACAGGACTGGATTTTCCTTTTCTTTTTCAAAAGAAAATATCGTGCATACAAAAGAAAAAAATGACATGGTCTACATGACCGACTGGGTCATGTAGACCATGTAAATTTTTTCTTTTGTATGCAGTATATTTTCTTTTGAAAAAGAAAAGGAAAATCCAGTCCTGTTGAGCCGGACTCCAACTTTTTTTCTATTATCTCATTTTGTATTTGACCTTTTTGGATCATGTGGGTCACAGCCATCACCACCGATCTAGCAGAATTAGGTAATATATGGAGTAGGGCCCAGGGGTATGACTGTATATTCCATGTAAAAGACGGGATAAGATCCTATCCAATCAGATCTGGGAAGCCTTTCCAATGGATCGATTCCAGTCATTGGCCCTATATATATGGCCATAGCCCAATGTGTATGGAATCCAATGTAGAAAATAATGGCCATTGGTTCTGGTCCATATGAGTCCCTGAGTAATAGTCATAGGCTATGCCAGAAAGGAGGATGCCTTCAGATTTTCCTACTCCAGCCCTCGGGGAACCTGAAGAACCCACCAAATGGCTAGATCAGCTGAGGACAACTACTTTAGCCAAATGTGGCCCACCATGAAGGTCTTTATTGGGAGCTGCATTAATGTCATCTACAACACAGCTGTATACAGAACTTGTTTTGGGCTATATATATATTTTTTTGACAGTACGTTGGTAATTGGTCCAAGAGACCGAGCAGACTACTTGATGCCATGCATCCACTCAGATACATGAAGATATAGAATATATTTATTGATTATTAAGTTATTGCTATTTATTACAGTCCAGTTATGAATGTTTCTTTTTTTTTTTCCCCTATTTATTGCAATTTCCTCATTGATGGTGCCAAAGCAAAGCACGTTCTCACGACTACGGTGAGACGAATGCAAGCAAGTGTATGTTGGTAGATGTAGAATCACAGACTTTACCCTTTTTTGTCTTCTGTTTTTGGCTTGTATTTCAAAATCATAGCTACTTTATAAAAAAAAAAAAACAGCGCCATCCCTGTCCATAGGTTGTATGTGGTATTGCAGCTCAGTCCTGTTCATTCTAATAAAAGTGCAATACAACATGCAACCTGCAGACAGGAGTGGCACTGTTTAGAAAAACATGGCTTTATTTTTTTGTAAAATCTCAGACAATCTCTTTGAAATGAAATGATCATCCTTAAAAGTCTAACTGCCCAATGCCGCCTTGTACAGCAATGACACTGCTTACATCTTACAAAAATGCTTTTCTTTTTTCTGTGTCTATTAATGATAATAAAATAGTAATCGATTCCAAAGATATATATATATATATATATATATATATATATATATATATATATATATATAATGTATTTCACATTGTGATCCCAGCAATCAGTATTGATATGTGGGGGAACAGTGTTCAATATCACTGCAGCACTCCCGCAGGAGAAATGAAGTATAGCACTCAGTGCCTGGAACTGCAAGCCCTCCAGTGCCCACCTCACCTCCCCGGCTCGTTCAGTGTCTTGTCAAAGTAGGCATTGCGGATTGCAAATTTTGGAGATGGCAAACTTAAAGGGGTCATCCATTACTTTAAATGTTGACTTTAATAGCCCCAAGGTGGTGTATGAAATGAAAAAAAGAAAAATTTTACCTACCGGATTGTCTTCACTTCTCCGCATTTGGCACTTTGTGCCCTGCAGGTCTCCTTGCATCAATATCCATCGGAGGCATCATGTGACCGATGATTGGCTGCAGCAGTCATGTGACGCTCACTTTAGGAGACTGATGGGGGACACGGTGCCAGGAATAGGGGAGTCAAGAACTTTTTTTTTATTTTTTTTTCTTCTTAAACCACCTTGAACCCATTAAAATTAACTTTTTAAGTTGTGGACAACCCCTTTAATCCATGTCTGCTTTAACAATTCTGTTGATTTGCGCACTGGAAGATGAGGGTCTTAAAACAGATCTCCATTTCCAATTCTGCTGGAAACTGTCAGCAAGTTGTTTGGTATTCACTCCCCTAACTTCTCAGCTGAGCTCCCATAATGCAATTCTATACAGTTTGTACTTCCTGTATCATACGACTGTCCTGTGGCCGGTATGTAGACGACACTTTCCAGAATGTAAAACATCAGAACAAGCATTGTGCAGACTCTGAACAAGCAGGGGATGCCGGGAGATTTCAGCTTTGCAGTTTTTTGCTATCTATGATTGAAAAAAAGGGGTAAAGTCTGTGATATTCGTATATATTCTTCCCCGACGGTATGAAGCTATAACTATTTGCTTTTCTGAAGGTTTAAATTTCACCTGAGTTATGTTTTGTTCATTTGTGTTACTCAACCAAAGTTCTCTACAAACTTTATTTTTGTACAATATTCATTTTTTAACTTTTTACAAAATAAAACTCATTTCTATCATCCTATGTGGTTTGGGTTTTGCCTGTTATCAAACCTATATTGGAAGGGTTGTAACTCTAGGAGTAACAGTCATCCGTGGTCTTGTCCCCAAAGAGTCAAAATGTGCCTGGGGCCCCGAGATCTTCGTTGTGCCCATCAGTTTGTGTTTGGATATGTTCATCTTATAATCATCACATACAGGATTAAGATGAAAGGTAACACTGATAAATAGAAATGAGGGAATGGATGTGAGGGTCCTGGTCTGGTGGCCCACTACCATCCAACAGCCATGGAATACTGGCCCAGCCACTACCCCACGGCTCTGAAAATATATAATCTCTGACCACAGAGAATGTCTCTTCCTACTTCCCGCACAACGACAGAGTTCACCACAATCTACTGTATAACTTTATAGTGATGCACACAACTCACCTATTCCTGTCTGTATTAAACCATAGAGCATGGCCACAACACTCTCCTGTAGAACTATATACAGTGGGGAAAATAAATATTTGATACACTGCAGATTTTGCATGTTTTCCCACTTACAAAGAATGGAGAGGTCTGTAATTTTTATTGTAGGTACACTTTGACTGTGAGAGACAGAATCTTTAAAAAAAATTAAAAAAAATCTCATTGTATGATTTACACATAATTAATTTGCATTTTATTGCATGAAATAAGTTATTACAATAGAATATTTGGTCCAGAAACCTTTGTTTGCAATTACAGAGGTCAGACGTTTCCTGTCGTTCTTGACCAAGTTTGCACACTGCAGCAGGGATTTTGGCCCCTTCCTCCATACAGATCTTCTCCAGATCATTCAGGTTTCGCGGCTGTCACCGGGCAACACTGAATGTCAGCTCTCTCCAAAGATTTTCTATTGGGTTCAGGTCTGGAGACTGGCTAGGCCACTGCAGGACCTTGAAATGCTTCTTACGGAGCAACTCCTTAGTGGCCCTGGCTGTGAGTTTCAGGAAGACCCAGCCACAACCCATCTTTAATGCTCTTTCTGAGGGAAGGAGGTTGTTGGTCCATGACCCATCCATCCTCCCTTCAATACGCTGCAGTCATCATGTCCCCTTTGCCGAAAAGCACCCCCAAAGTATGATGTTTCTCCCGCCATGCTTCACAGTTGGGATAGTGTTCTTGAGGTTGTACTCACCCTTCTTCCTCCAAACACGGCGAGCGGAGTTTATACCAAAAAATTGTATTTTGGTCTCATCTGACCACATGACCTTTTCCCGTGCCTCCTCTGGATTATTAAGATGGTCATTAGCGAACCTTAAACAGACCTGGACCTTGCAGGATTTTAATCTACCACAGCGTAGTGTGTTACGGTAATGTTTGAGATTGTGCTCCCAGTGCTCTTGAGGTCATTGACCAGTTCCTCCTGTGTAGTTCTGGGCTGATTCCTGACCCTTCTCAGAATCATCCTTACCCCCTGAGGTGAGATCTTGCATGGAGCTCCAGACTGAGGAAGGTTGACAGTCATCTTGTGGTTCTTCAGTTTTCTAATAATTGTGCCAGCAATTGTTGCCTTCTCACCAAGCTGTTTGTCTATTGTCCTGTAGCCCATCCCAGCCTTGTGCAGGTCTACAATTTTGTCCCTGGTGTCCTTAGACAGCTCTTTGGTCTTGACCATGGTGGAGAGGTTGCAGTGTGATGGAGTGTGTGGACAGGTGTCTTTTATACAGGTAACGAGATCAAACAGGTGCAATTAATACAGGTAGAGAAAAATTAACAGGTCTATGAGAGCCAGAATTCTTGCTGGTTGGTGGTGATCAAATACTTATTTCATGCAATAAAATGATCATTAATTATGTAAAAATCCTACAATGTGATTTTTTTTAATTTTTAGACTCTGTCTCTCAGAGGTGAAGTGTACCTACAATAAAAATACCGACCTCTCCATTCTCTGTAGGTGGGGAAAAATTGCAGTGTATCACATACTTATTGTCCCCACTGTAGGTGATGGTCACAGCTGACTTTCTCCTCCCTCTCGGTCTGTACACTAACAGAGCATGCCCACCACACTCTACTGTATAACGTTATAGTGATGCACACAACTCCCCTATTCCTGTCTGTATACCACCACAGGGCATGGCCACCACACTCTCCTGTAGAACTACATAGGTGATGGTCACCGCTCAATTTTGCCTCCCTCTCTTTCTGCACAACCACAGAGCGTACACCCCTCATGGTCCTCCATACAATATAATGCACCCCTCATGGTCCTCCATACAATATAATGCACCCCATGTGGTCCTCCATATAATATACTGCACCCCCCATGGTCCTCCATACAATATACTGCACCCCCCATGGTCCTCCATATAATATAATGCACCCCCCATGATTCTCCATAGAATATAATGTACTCTCCATGGTCCTCCATATAATATAATGCACCCTCCATGGTCCTCCATACAATATAATGCACCCCCCATGGTCCTCCATACAATATAATGCACCCCCCATGGTCCTCCATATAATATAATGCACCCCCCATTGTCCTCCATACAATATAATGCACCCCCCATGGTCCTCCATACAATATAATGCACCCCCCATGGTCCTCCATATAATATAATGCACCCCCCATTGTCCTCCATACAATATAATGCACTCCCCATGGTCCTCCATACAATATAATGCACCCCCATGGTCCTCCATACAATATAATGCACTCCCCAATGGTCCTCCATATAATATAATGCACCCCCATGGTCCTCCATACAATATAATGCACTCGCCAATGGTCCTCCATAGAATATAATGCACCCCCATGGTCCTCCATAGAATATAATGCACCCCCCATGGTCCTCCATACAATATAATGCACTCCCCATGGTCCTCCATAGAATATAATGCACCCCCATGGTCCTCCATAGAATATAATGCACCCCCCATGGTCCTCCATATAATACAATGCACTCCGCATGGTCCTCCATACAATATAATGCACCACCATGGTCCTCCATACAATATAATGCACTCTCTATGGTCCTCCACAGAATATTCTGCACTCCCCATGGTCCTCCATACAATATACTGCACTCCCCATGGTCCTCCACAGAATATTCTGCACTCTCCATGGTCCTCCATACAATATTCTGCACTCCCCATGGTCCTCCATAGAATATACTGCACTCCCCATGGTCCTCCATAGAATATACTGCACTCCCCATGGTCCTCCATACAATATAATGCACCCCTATGGTCCTACATACTATATTATGGCCACTGGTCACTGATTAAAAAAAGAAAAAATACAATACTCCCTCCTCCTCGTTCCATTTGATGCTCCGGTCCCCTGAGCGACTGATGTAAAGCGCCGCACACCTCAGTACAGCGGGTGAGCTGTAATAATGTAATCGATCTGGCTGCACTGAGACGTCGGACTCCAAAGAAGAACGATGTGGGAGGAAGAGTCAGCTGATGCTCCCTCCTCCATCATCATCCTTGCTCGCGATGACGGTGAGGGCGCTGGGCCCCCATAGAAATCACGTGGCCTGCTGCCACTGACGGTATGCCACTGCTTTCCATCTGAAGTCTGAGATCCAAGGAGATGTCTTCACACCAGGAGTTAATAGGCGTTACTGTAACCTATGGGGCAGAGCACCAGGACCATTGACCCAACCTGGCTTAAACCCAGCCGAACGAGGCCGTCCTCCACCATGACCTCCTCTACCAGTCAGGTCATTATGCCCATGGATGGCTCAGCTTATTAGTCATGTCCAACTCTTGCCATTTGTTTTAGCTTCCAATTAAGACTGGACTGAGGTTGATGGCGGCCTCTAGGCATCTCTCTATAAGTTGTAGCCGCCAGGCTAAAGGCTGAAGGGGATTGGAGGCCACTCTATAGTCCTCCCACCAATGCAATCATCCTTGACTTTGTAAGAGGTGGCACTTTCCATGCATGACCACCACTGCATTGCCACGAGACCCCAATAATCATGACTAACCGTATCTGAATCATGACTAACCGTATCTGTAATGAGACTGTTATACTAAGGCTGCCACCGCTGGATTCCCCTCCCCCACCCTAGAGAGCTCGCCGGATGCAGAAAGATGTATTCCAAAGACGTCTCCGGGTCTCCTCGCAGATATTGACGTCTGTATAAACACGATGATGGAGGACAGGGACGTTTGGATTCACTCTCTAGGCTGAGACGCCTGCGGGATGGGTTTGTTCTCCCTCCATGTTCCACCTTCTTACAAGGACTCTTGCTAAAGTTTATTGATGAGTAAGAAGCAGCAGAGCGGAGTTTACCATTTTGCAGTTTTAAATGGGATCACTGAAAAGCTGCAACATTAACGTTTTCCAAAAACTCCTGAAAAATCACAGAAATATGTCTTCTTGTTCAGTTCTTGGAAAAGGGAACTGAATCTTGAAGACACAATCAGAATCTATACCAGGATCCGACCTACCAGGAGTCTTAGGTTCCCGCCTGCTATAGCCAACTGATACGTACACACATGCAGCAGACACTGTGTGCGCCACCGTACGTGCAGACATTGGAGAGAAGACTTTCCTCCTGCAATGCTGCCTTATAGACTGTAGTTATTCCCATGGTATTCGTATAGTCTGTATGGCAGCAATGCAGGAGAAGACTCATGTATGCAGTGTGTGCGCAGATCTGCACACCCTGTGCTCCACTTTTGCTTCGTTCTGTTAGGAGGGACTGGATGGATTGTTGCTTTTTTTTTGCACAGACAGATATGGCGCCATTAGACAAGTGAACGAGCATTTGTACGAATGCTCGCTCCCAACGATTGACCCATCAAATTAGGCCAGAAAATCCTGAAGACCGAGCTTAAAGTCATCGTCAACCACAACACACCTGTCCGTATAAACAGGAGAACAATGAGTATAAACAGGAGAACAATGAGTATAAACAGGAGAACAATGAGTATAAACAGGAGAACAATGATAACATTACTATTAACAATCGTAGAATGTCCAGTGAGCCGTCTACACAGCTTGTACGTAAGTGATCGGCAGTCATCAAACAGGTGAATCAATACATATACTATACTATAGATGGATACATACAGTGGGGAAAATAAGTATGTGATCCCTTGCTGATTTTGTAAGTTTACCCACTGACAAAGACATGAACAGTCTATAATTTTAAGCGTAGGTTAATGTTAACATTGAGATATAGAATATCAAAAATATATGCATATAATGCAATGTCACGGCGACAAAAAAACCTTAATTCTGACGTTTTGATTGTTTTTATCGCTTTGCCGTTAATTCTTTTTTTTTTATTGATAGGTCGGGCAATTCTGAACACGGCGATACCAAATATGTGTAATTTTGATTTCTTTTATTGTTTTATTTTGATTGGGGCAAAAGGGGGGGTGAACTTTTATTTTTTTTTAAATATTTTTAAACACTTTTAGCGGTGACTCCCGATCACATGAATTATTTTATTTTATTAAAATTATAAGCAAAAGTCGTCTGCAAAACACTTTTGAACAATTGCTTTTGCTACTGACATAGATGCACATGTATGTGGTGTCTCCGACGTCATAATGTAGACTATAAACTGTTGTTTCTTAAAAACCTTACGTGATACAGACTTTTGGAGCACATATTCGTGTTCAGCATATCAAAATCTATAAGATACAATAACATTTTCTCAGGGGTCAAGAACTTCCCTGAATTTTGTTGCGCAGTGTAATAGATATATAATGGATAGATAATAGATAGAAAATAGATAGAAAGATAATAAATAGATAATAGATAGATATATAATGGATAGATAATAGATAGAAAATAGATAGAAAGATAATAGATAGATAATAGATAGATGATACATAGATAAGATAATAGATGATAGATAATACATAGATGTATAGATGATACACAGATGATATACACTCACTGGCCACTTTATTAGGTACACCTGTCCAACTTCTTGTTAACACTTAATTTCTAATCAGCCAATCACATGGCGGCAACTCAGTGCATTTAGGCATGTAGACATGGTCAAGACAATCTCCTGCAGTTCAAACCGAGCATCAGTATGGGGAAGAAAGGTGATTTGAGTGCCTTTGAACGTGGCATGGTTGTTGGTGCCAGAAGGGCTGGTCTGAGTATTTCAGAAACTGCTGATCTACTGGGATTTTCACGCACAACCATCTCTAGGGTTTACAGAGAATGGTCCGAAAAAGAAAAAAAATCCAGTGAGCGGCAGTTCTGTGGGCGGAAATGCCTTGTTGATGCCAGAGGTCAGAGGAGAATGGGCAGACTGGTTCGAGCTGATAGAAAGGCAACAGTGACTCAAATCGCCACCCGTTACAACCAAGGTTGGCCTAAGAGCATCTCTGAATGCACAGTGCGTCGAACTTTGAGGCAGATGGGCTACAGCAGCAGAAGACCACACCGGGTACCACTCCTTTCAGCTAAGAACAGGAAACTGAGGCTACAATTTGTACAAGCTCATCGAAATTGGACAGTAGAAGATTGGAAAAACGTTGCTTGGTCTGATGAGTCTCGATTTCTGCTGCGACATTCGGATGGTAGGGTCAGAATTTGGCGTAAACAACATGAAAGCATGGATCCATCCTGCCTTGTATGGAGCATCTTTGGGATGTGCAGCCGACAAATCTGCGGCAACTGTGTGATGCCATCATGTCAATATGGACCAAAATCTCTGAGGAATGCTTCCAGCACCTTGTTGAATCTATGCCACGAAGAATTGAGGCAGTTCTGAAGGCAAAAGGGGGTCCAACCCGTTACTAGCATGGTGTACCTAATAAAGTGGCCGGTGAGTGTATAGAAAACAGATAGATAATAGACATATGATAAATAATAGAAAGATGATAGACAACAAATAATGGGTAGATAATAGACATATAGATAATAGTTAGATAATAGAGAATATAGAGATACAGCACCGCCCTTTATTATTTTACCTGCTGCTGTTTTTTTTAGGAATGTGACTGTCAGACTTGTATCTTCACCTTATTTTTAGATGTGACGATACCCAGGACAGCGTTTTGCTTTTAGATTTGTCGTTACACAATTGCTGCATTAAAGTGTCAGGTGCCATAAATAGATCAGCGGCGCTCCGAGTCCGCACATCATAAATGACATGGGAGTTTAATATCCGGTGTGGGGAGATCTGAGAGCTGTCAGTGACATTTACTGCACTCAGCAAAAGTAGAAAAATATACAAAAAAAAAAAAAACTTTGTAAGGTCTTAATCAGAATAACTGAAATAGGTGATAACCTGCTTACTGCCAGGACCTACAGAGAATGGGGCTCTGAAATGCCCCATTAGAATTGACGGCCACCACTCCATTCATTGTCTATGGGGACTTCCAGAGAACGGGGAACGCCAAGTATATAGCAGCCATATATCTGAGGAACTGGGTTGATAACACAAGCCAAATATCGTGTGGCTCCTATAAAAAACAGAGACCTCAAGTTCCTCAGAAGGCAAGGAAAATCTCCTAAGGACTTGCCTCTCCAGGTCTGGTCCCCCCTAAAATGTTCCTCCTGATGTAAAATACCTTAATAGTAATCCTCCATATCCAATATCCCATCAATCTTCCTACCTAATTTTCTATCTAAACAAGCATGTGATAGCTGCAAGCAATCACTGACCACAGCGGTAACCAATACTATGGGAGTAGACAACAGCTGCAGACTTATACTGCAGAGAGACTGTGTTGAGCAGATGGCACTTTTTTGTCTTGTTTGTGTCCATCTGTTCCTGTAATCCTCCATGTTGTGATGGCGCAGAGATTGGATTCTGTGTCCCTAGTGAAACAGTTTATAATCTCCCAACATCTGTCTGCTGAATGATTCTGCTGAAAGCTGAAATCCGCAACAGCTTCTGCTATACGATGCCTAAATGACACAACCAGACGATCTCTGTGTAACTAAACTTTTGCTGATTTTTTTTAAATAAATATTATAACCTTTTAAAGGATTATTTTACTTTAAGAAAAGTGGACCCCAACCTCCTTTATATATGTAACGTAGTGTGGGGTGGTAGCCGTGGGCAAGGTACTTCACTTACGTGCTCCATCATGCTACATGGAGATGGGGGTCCTGGCTGGGTGTCTGGGCTTTGGCTACAGGGGCGCTATGCCTTTGCAGATCACGTGACTTCGGCTGGCCAAAACCAGATGGTGTAAAGTTCAATGAGAGAGACCACCAACCAAAAATAAAGTCCTTTACTGAACAGCAAGTTTGTGAGAACAATCTACAGTAGATAGCAGGTGCATAACTTCACAAACATTTCCTCTACAAAATCGAACATCTGTCCCCAAGTTCCTCTGCCTTCATCACAACCCAGCACAGTATTACTGTCCTGTAAGTGAGAGTTATGTCCTCAACCCGCAGTTCCACGTCCCCTTATCCCTTAGGGGAACCAGTTTGCCACTATGGCTGTTACATAGCTTCTTTGCTTGCACTCTCTCTGTCTCACATTCTCTGTTCTGTCCTGGACAGTTACCTCTCTGTTTGGTGAACTTGGGGCCACACTGCTAGGCATCCTGTACCAGGACCCACTCTGTCTTTCTGTCACATTTCTTTTCTCTACTCTGGATCTTGCTATCCACTGCCTCGGTCTCCACTCACGTCAGACACCCACGTCACGTGGCTTTGCTAACTAGTCCCTGGAACAAAATCGGTAAAGTCTGTCTCTTTGCACACAGCCCAAATGACAAGGGCACAGTCCGTTGTCCCTCGATCAGTCCTTAGGAACTTCAAACTGTTCCGGTTATTTGGGTGCAATGTGCACAACGTGTAATCTTCCAACTCCCTTAACCAATGTTCACATGTTCTGGAGGGTTCCTTCTTCCTTCTCCTCTAGGAAGTGTGAGGACTATCTCTTCCTTCCTCCTGTGCCTTCTTACCCTCATGCCTGCTGAGGATGTGGCCCTGCCTCGAAAACAATTGCAGCTCTGAACATGTGGACATGAGCCAATACTCTGGCCATGACTATGACCCCTGTGACCGTGAGGGCATGTATCCTGTTGGTCGGATAGATGTTGGACATTCAGGGTGGCCTGGCTCCATATTCCTCTCCAAGGCCTTCTCTATCTTCCACATTTGCACGGCTATGGCTGTACCCTCGAGCACCATCTGCAGAAGCCATCCTTCATGAGGAAGTTTACTTGTGTACCTGGCGTGAATGTATATTCTCTGGGGCAGCTGTTCAGTTTCCATTTTCTTCTCTACATAGCCATGGTGTCGAGTCCCAAACTCATAGATGAACACGTGCTCCCGCTGCAGATCACAACTAAAGACTTCTCCACGGGAAGCCTGCTTTGTAGCATTCGGCCAAGGGGCCCACCAACATCTCTCGAGCCAGGATACCGGCCCTCCTCTCAACAGTCGACAGTCCCAGACCCTGTAGGTCACCAACGAGATGCCGGACTCTTGCCCTTCCTTCTTCAGTCCTCAAGAATTCGGATTTCCACAGATTCCGGCCCGTGAACGGTGCCGCTTGCTCTGGACCCTCAAAACAGGCTCCTGCTTCTCTTGCAGAACTTGTGAGCCTCAAATCTCCGACATCAACTTCTGCTCCATGTGGCATGTATGTGGGTTCTGCCCTGTCTTCTGGTAGCTCTTGCCTGTCGGCCAAGAAGTGTTGCTCTCTTACTGGCTTCTGACCAACTAATGGTGCTGGCCTTCTCAAGGCTCAGCGTTCTACGTCACTGTCCCACGTTTCACTTCGTGGGGTCTGTTTGGTCACACCTTCCCGTTTCACCAACGTCTCCACCTGTTTTCCTTCATCAAGCTTCACTGGGCGAGCCTTCTTTTTCCACTTTGCCCTTTTAGTTTGGGCACCTCGAACTGTGGGCTGGCACTTGCAGACAAGACACTCCCTTTGGCAGGCGAATCCTCTGGAGGCCTGGACGGTTCTTTGCACCTTTTCATGTCTTCTATGCCTATGATGTTTGGGACCTTCTTATTGTACTGCGCCACTAACCGCCATGTTAAAGTTTGTACTCTAAGCCATCCTCCATACAACCCAAGTGTTCCCCACATCCCTTGGTTCTTCCTGGTGCAAAACTTTATCCTGCTGACTACACAGTCGTAACATGGCATGGGGTGGCAGCCATGGCCGAGGTACATGTCTTCCATGCCCCGGCATGCTACTTAAAGATGGGGGGTCCTGGCTGGGAGTGTGAGCTTTGTCTACACCTTTGCAGGCCGCATCATGCCAGTGACTTCAGCTGGCCAGGACCAGATGGTGTAAAGTTCAATGAGGGGACCAACCAGTCTTTTATGGAAGTTGGAACACTATTCACAATAGATAGCAAGTACAAAACGTCATGCGCGTATCACTGCTGCAGCCACTCACTGAGCTCAGTGTCTCATGCTGAACACAGTACAAATCACTAAGTTTGCTGATTGGCTGCAGCAGTGCACTTTTGATGTGACATCCTGGAGACTAAACAAGACTTGAGCAGTGTCGGGGAACCGGTGCTGAAACCGGGGAGGGAGAATACCTGCTGTATTTTTATTTTAGGTATATAAGAGTATTTTGGTTCCACTATCTTTAAAGTAGAAAATACATTTAAGAGCCCTATAGATTTTAGGGGTCGAGATCATGAGGTCCCAACCAGAAGGTATGAGCTGGGAGTTTCAAAAGAGCCGAGAGGTGGACATAGGTTTGAGACCACCCTTGTAAAGTAGGATATTTCCTTTAGCAGGAGGTGAGAACGAGGCCTTATCTCTGAAGTTATGTTGTATGTTTGTGCAACACAGACGTGGGATCTACTGGAATAAGTGTGATGTAAAGTGCGGGAAAAGTAGGCAAAATCTTATCAGGAGACATCGGTGAATTCCGGGAAGAGACGGAGATCTGGAGATAAAGAGGAGGAACGTACAGAGCTCAAGCTGATGCAATGTACACAGAACAGTATCAGCATTATTGGAAAAAAGCTTCAAAAGATTATACAAGGTCACCTTGGAATTGGATCCCAAATTATATGGATCTGTGTGGTGACTTTGCAAAGACTTTAGTTTGTATAAATTTGCCCCACTTTAAAGTTTTTAGGGACATAGCACGACCCCGGACCCTTTAGTATTGGATCCCTGGGTTGTGCTTCACCCTCTCAGTCACTGAACTTCACATAACACATGATCAACTTTACCAAGATTGTTATTTTTCCCAGATCATTTCGCCCTTCAGACATTGAGATTATTTTTCATATTTGCCTGACTGCATTCTGAAAGCCATGAGTTTTTAATTTTTTTGTAAGAGGATTCCCTCCGGGAGAAATCCCAGACTCCAGAAGACAGAGGGGTGAGGACCATTTCTTATTCTGTAAAATAAGAGCACCTACTTGCCCATGTCATCTCTACTTTCCCACCCATGGAGGGGTTGTAATTGGGATGCAATAAAATACAGCCCTGGATCAGGAATAGCCAGGCCAACCCTCATCCTTATCACGTTGAAGAGTTTGTGGTTTTATTCAGGCATGCTGTTTACGCCATATTTTATTGGACTGATTGAGGATGCCCCGTTATAAATAAAAAGCAGCATATCAACTGCATAGAGACTCACTCACTCCTCTATTTCTCCACATTTAAACCCAATAAAATTATCAACTCTCTTAGGCGACACGCCGAGGGTTCAATGGCCAGGACAAAGAGAAAGGGCAACAACGGACATCCCTGTCTAGTGCCCCGTGCCCCTCTGTAACAGAGATTTGTCCATTCACGCGAATTTTAGCTACTGGGGAATGGTATAACAGCAGAGTTAAAGCAATGTAATAAGGACCCAAAACATTTTATTTCTTTTTTTTATATATTTGCTTTAATATTTTTCTTTCAATTTTTTCAAAGGGAAACTTTACATGTGTATTGCAATGTATTATAGCCTGTGCATGAAAAATTCACAAGCATTTTCTATGTACAAGACAAGGGGCGGAGACAGAACACCACTGCCACCTCGAATTACGCCACTGCCACCTCCCATAACTCCACTACCACCTCCGATTACTCCACTACCCCCCCCCCGATTACTCCACTGCCACCTCCGATTACTCCACTACCACCTTGAATTACGCCACTGCCACCTCCCATAACTCCACTACCACCTCCCATAACTCCATTACCATCTCCGATTACTCCACTACCACCCCCGATTACTCCACTGCCACCTCCGATTACTCCACTACCACCTCCGATTACTCCACTACCACCTCCGATTACTCCACTGCCACCTCCCATAACTCTACTACCAACTCTGGTTACTCTACTACCACCTGTGATTACGCCACTACCATCTACGATTACTCCACTGTCACCTCTGATTACTCCACTGCCACCTCCCATAACTCCACTACCAACTCCGGTTACTCTACTACCACCCCCGTTTACTCCACTACCACCTCTGATTACTCAACTGCCACCTCTGGTTACTCCACTACCACCCCCCATAACTCCACTACCACCTCCAATAACTCTACTACCACCTCCCATAAATCCACTACCACCTCCCACAACTCCATTACCACGTCCCATAACTCCACTACCACCTCTGATTACTCCACTAACACTTCCATATTTCGTGATGAACTACTGGACTGCAAAGGAGGCTCTTCTGTCTGTGTCCACCCATGCACAAGACATAATGCCTCACTGCAAACACTATCACAGGACAGCGCTGGGGGACTTTATAAGGCTCAGGACTGGCCCATACACTTCTCCCCTGCCACCATTGTCATTCATTGTCATATCCTTAGGATTAATTCATTGGGGGAAGAGTTTACTCAGATGTCTGCCAAGAAACGTAGTGTTTCTATTCAAAAAGAAGTAACCTGACACAGACATAGGCAATTCTGCCTATTACTGTAGGGTGCCTCCTTGCAAATGCAGAGTCAAAACAAGCAAATCTTCAGATATAGGCAACACAATAATTCTGTACTGCAATGATGGATATGTGAAATGTTTGTTTTTTTGTTTTCACCATTTCTATCAGATTCCTATGGAGACGTTACATCGATGACATCCCCAATACAAAACTATGGAGAATGAGTCTAGAAATTTCCACAGAACAAGATGTTATAGAAAGGGAACGGTGAGGCCATGTGCACACGTTCAGGATTTTTAGCGTTTTTTTCGCGTTTTTTCGCTATAAAAACGTGATAAAAACGCGAAAAAAACGCTAACATATGCCTCCTATTATTTACAAGGTATTCCGCATTTTTTGTGCAAATGTTGCGATTTTTTCCGCGAAAAAATCGCATAGCGGAAAAAAAAGCAACATGTTCATTAAAAATGCGGAATTGCGGGGATTCCGCACACCTAGGGGTCCATTGATCTGCTTACTTCCCGCACGGGGCTGTGCACACCATGCGGGAAGTAAGCAGATTATGTGCGGTTGGTACCCAGGGTGGAGGAGAGGAAACTCTCCTCCACGCACTGGGCACCATATAAGTGGTCAAAAAATAAGAAATAAAATAAAAAACAGTCCTATACTCACCCTCGATGTCCAGCGCAGTGTTCCCGCCTCTGTGCTGCACGCTGGCTGGTTCCTGTAGCTGGTGTGCGGAGAAGGACCTTGCCGAATGACGTCACTGTCCTGTGATTGGTCGAGACCGCTCACGTGACCGTGACGTCATGGAAGGCCCTGCGCGCACACATCAGCTATAGGAATGGACGCCGGTGAGGAGATCTGATGTCTGCGGGTGAGTATAAGCATTTTTTTATTTTTTTTATTATTTTTAAACGTTCTATCTTTTACTATAGATGCTGCAAAAGCAGCATCTATAGTAACAAGTTGGTCACACTTGTCAAACAGTATGTTTGACAAGTGTGACCAACTTGTCAGTCAGTTTTCCAAGCGATGCTACAGATCGCTTGGAAAACTTTAGCATTCTGCAAGCTAATTACGCTTGCAGAATGTTAAAAAAACGCAAAAAAAACGGGAAAAAAACGCAAAAAAAAAAATGCGGATTTCTTGCAGAAAATTTCCGGTTTTCTTCAGGAAATTTCTGCAAGAAATCCTGAACGTGTGCACATACCCTGAATCGAAAACATCCAGACACAGAATCTATAAAATGTGGACGCCGTTGTTTCCAGGATCCTGTCCGAATGATCAAAGCTGACGAGTGAATGAAATTGAGCTTAAAGATGCCACTTTCAGCCGACCAATGTTACTGTGCATGTGGAACACAGATCTGGGTCACTTCTATAAGCCTATTTGTTATCGCCACATATGTAAAAATTCTATCTTTTGAAATATAAAACAGTTTATCCTGTACTGTGAATGTCAAAGGAAAAAGCAAAACGAAAATGCCAGTCTTCGTAACAAAAAAGGATCAAAATGGCGTATATACCCCAAAATGGTACCTGCAAAAATCAACAAGCTCTCCTTCAGCTCCATGAATGGAAAAATCAAAAAGTTACAAGTCTTACATGTTTTGGTTATTGGACGACGAGGGAGAAATGCAAAAACTAAAACTGTCTGTAAAACAAAAAGGGATTCATTAAGTCTGGTCTCGGTGCCTCGGGAAGAACAGACTGTAAATATGGCCCCACGTACAGCACATCGCAGGAGGAGGCCATTATGCAGAACATTAGACTTTGGTTTTTTTTTGTGGTGACTCATTTTCTAAACAATTTACAGTAAAATCTTCGCTGTTAATCTTCTTGAAACCAGGAGCCATTTAGCAGAGGTTTTCCTCAAGTGGTTGGTTAACCCGTTCTATGTTGACCTTTTTATTGAGGGATGCGAAGGCAAAGATGAACTTGTATCAAAAGCCGAGGGGCAGCTTTCACATAAGATTTGTTGAGATGCATATAGTTTGGGGAGAAAACCACAATATGGGTCCTACTGGTCCACTCTGAAATTTGATAAGAACGTTCTATAGAAGCGCTGGAATCCAGGGTTCAAATCCAACCAAGTCCAACATCTGTATGGCGTTTGCATGTTTGAGTTTTTTTTTTCCAAATTCCAAACATATCCTGATGGGTAAATTGCATAAGAAACTTTTTAGCGGGTAGGCCCTCCAGAAGAGTTGGCAAAACTCCAAGGTCAGCCACCAAAGTAGCTCTATCAGAAGGCTTGTATGTGATTCCAGGATGCTTGGTCTTCAACCAAAGCCATGGCGCCCAAATGCTTGGGGCGGGCAAAGCCTGCAGTACAGGCTTGGTCATTTGGAAATTTTCATCTACATACCAGGCTCACAAGTGTCCCTCTACTCCACAAAAGATGGCACGTACTGCACAACATAATGCCTTAGCGCTACATAAACAATTGGAAACTCAACAGACTCGTTAGTTGTTAATTATAGGGGATGTCCAGTTAATTCATTTTTTGTTTTAAAAAGGCAGAAAAAAAAGACAAAAAGGAAGCAATACATATCTCCACCGATCCCCACCACTCAAGGTCAGATGCTCTCCTTTGGTCAATCTGAAGACACAGGAAATTACATGCTACTCTTCATAAATTCTGAATAGGTCTAACAAAGACATTTTCTTTAACATGTATATATCTTTTGGAAGATTTTTGAGGAAACTTAGCAAATACTGGATTTAACCTATGCAAGGCGCGGGACTATCTCTTTTGGTACCGTATCTGCAGTTCCTGGAATCTACTCTCACATGGTGGAAGCACGTGTGTGTTCACAGTAACCGTAAGCAGTTTCCCCTTAAATCAGACTATTTCCTCCAGTTATAATGGGCACAGATACAATAATTCACTTGTTTTTCAGATACATGGGATTATGTAACATTGTAGATGGAGTATAAATATCGTGGCGGTTTATATATAGCACCACAGTCTTAAAAATAAGGATGAGCCATAAGATGGTCAGAGAGAACTTGTCACCCGGCAAAGACGTCTCGGACAAAGTGATATTATTATCCATGACCCCTGCACAAGAAGAACATTCTTTGCTCCCTGCGGAGGCGAAACTCACCCGTGATGTCACCGGTGTGTAGTGTCCATGACTAAGCCTACTACAAACCACAGTGAGATCTTAAAACGTATGACTAGTTATAAAATATATGTTCTCTGAATACTGCACGTTATGACTAATTAAAGGGGGTCCACAGAGACGAATCCTGAAATTCCAGGGTCCCTTCCTTTCATATACTATTTATACTGCTGGCATCTGAAGTGCCTTCGGGACCCCATCAGGCACAAGGAGCCGCTACCTCCACACCCCCTATAGCGGCATTGAGATGCGAGTGATGCTGATGTTGTTACATCAGATGTCTGCCAAGAAATGTAGCGTTTCTATTCAAAGAGAAGTAACCTGACACAGACATAGGCCTGTACTGACGTATGTAGCACACGTGCAAAAGTGCTCAAGATGGCTCCTCGTTATGGTGCCAGGTTTGGCCACCCAAATCAGAAAGACTTTGGTGTTTTCCTTCCTTCTCAAATACCCAGGTAAAGTCACCAGAATCCTATTCGCAATATAGTTATCAGTAGAGTGGGTTCTGGTGCAGAATATCCCCACTTAATAGCACCAGATTATAGGATCAACCATGGCAGGAACCTAACCTCGAGGGTCCCGATCGAAGCCAGATAGTCTGCCCTCATATTACGTATGCCACTGAGCTTTGGTTCCTTCAAGGTCCTTCTTCTCCCACCTGAAGAGCTCCGTTTGAGGGATAGTCCTTGGATAACCACTTTTGTGGGGTCCTGGTTCTTTTTAAAGAGATGAGTTATGCAAGTAGTCTTATCGGCAATGTTCCATGGGGAAAAAACATGACAATTATTTTTCACCCCATCTCCAATAGCTGTCATTAGCAAGAGTTCTCTTCTCTTTGGAAGAGAGATAATTGACACCAGTGCCTTACACCATTGTTGGCTCTGTTTGTATGTGGTCATTTTACACCCTCTCTGTATTTTTCTTTACACTCCAGGATGGTGATTCCGTTTTACCCCCTCTCTACTCTTAGGTAATAATTCATCAACAATTTTCACCCAAACATTGACCATCCGCACAAGCAAACGTTTGATAGAACTTCACATAATTTGCAAAAAAAAGTCTGGTCAAATGGAGGACCCAACTCAATCACCACACCAAACTCTACTGGCTGGGCCATGCGGTCTTTCCTTGGCTAGGCCCCCAGGAAAACACTTAGTTCTGACCAATTGATGTCAGCCTCGGACCGCAATCTTGCTAGTATCACCCCACTGGAGAGTTTGCCCAGTCATCAATCTTGTTCCCTGCCTGCCATATGCAATCTGTTAATTGACCTACTGCATACCATGAAATGCGGAGTAGGAATCAGCCTTAAAACCAAAAAAGGACAACAGGAAAGGTGTAACAGTGTGTAGCCCAGGACTTGAATCATGAACATGGACACAACCTTAAAGCATACACATTACACGGCTGATCGTACAGATCACAGCCATACGGGCCGGCTCTCACATAGACAGGAGGACTTCCTCTTCCGAGCGCTCCTGTGTTCTCTGAGAGCCACCCATGGCCATATCTGGTGGTGGCTTATATTTAGGAGAACAAAAGGGCTGACACTACGAAATCGGACAAACCGGATACTTAACTCCCCAATCAATCGACTGGGGCCACCACACATACAACTGACAGCCAAATCTGTTGATATCAACAGGTCCGGAAGATATTAATCTAATGTGTATGAGAGCTCTACCCACAGGTGTTTAAAGTCTATATTCACACCTCTGGATCCTACTTGGGTGCCATCTACCCCACTTCTGGACCTAGTTCACCAACCTGGAGGTGCCATGTGGTCAGAATAATTTTCCTCCAGTCAGTCCCCACAAAATAGCCTACTATGTTTCTGATCGCCTCCATTCAAGCCCTCTGGGACTTAAAAGACCTTATATGTCTCTTGAAGACCTTAGGGGCTACACCATAGAAGTTTCTCAGAGTGTGGTCCCCACCGTAAAGGCGGATTATCTAAAACAATGAGAATTTTGACTGTAGAAAAAATACTGTACATGGACCCTGGGAAGCTCCACCATGAGCTGCCTGCCTCCCTGGAGCTACAAATTCCTGTCCTCATTATATGCAGAGTAGCTTCCATTCAGCACCTTGACACCAGATGGGAGATCTGGCAGGCGGCTCCTTCCCCTTGTGTAATCCTAACCAGCGCCTCATTTCACAGATATGCTCAAATTCTGCTGGCTCTCACTCAGACTTCTGATCTACCACTCAGCCGCCCCGCAAGATCCAGCCATATCCCTGGCACAAGTTGTAATCTTTCTGTTCCTAAAAGGAAGCCAATTGCTGGAACAAAGCAGAACGAGGAATTTCTGGACAATATAATCATCATTCCAGGGTAATGGCAATTCTGAGCCTTCCCGGGTGGCAGTGGTGTAGTCTGTGAATATAAGTGTTCATGTAATCAATGAGATATCCAAATAACTAACTGGTAATTCCGGCTCTAGGAATATGTGGGAACATTGCATCTGCCGATTTGTTTGGTGCTGATGCCAGACCTGCAGATTGGTAGGTAGAATTCAATCACTTTTGGAGCTGCCATCTTGCAATTGCCTAGGTTGTCCATTGCCCCAAGTGATCCACTAAGTTCAACCGATCCACCAATTTACTAGCTCATCAATAGGCGGTGCAATCGCCAGCATGTCAAATAGTTCAGGATAATGGTTGCAAATAGCAGAATCAGAAGAAAAATCGGTTTATACATTCCAAAGACATACTGATAGGAAATGTAGATTGTGAGCCCCATTGGGGACAGTGATGATAATGTGTGCAAACTGAAAAGCGCTGCGGAATATGTTAGCGCTATATAAAAATAAAGATTATTATTACATTGAAAATTGAATGATTAAGGTTCCGGCTCCAGGACCCGCAGGTTCTGTATTCTGCTTTCCCATCTGGAACTACATTCCCCTAGGAGAAAATGTGCACAAAACATTTCATATAGTCAGAACCCAGTAATGAAGAAACAACTGAACATTAAAATAATTCCAGACATCCTGAATATGTTCATGAGGTCACTAATAATGACATTACTGCATTTATTCACTTTACTGCACATACCCTCAAAGCTTTTTCCCTCGGCCTGTCGTCGGAGCAGACGCTTGTCTCCTGTTTTGATCTGCATAAATGATGGAATATGACAGGACCAGATTGCGTTACAAACTGTCACTGTGCGGAAGAGATTCACCAGTCCTCTAATTGTTTTACATCTGTCCCAGCTCCAGGATCGGGATCTGCTCCCTTCCTCTATTGTCGCTGCCCATTGCTGTGCTCCACATTGAACAGTTGGTGAACTCCAATGACTTCATCACCCAAGACCAGCTCAAATACTCACGAGTGTCTGACTATCAAGAGGCTTTGTGTTCAGTTACCTTGTGTTTTGGAGTTTGCCCCTTGTTCCTTCAAACTGCTTCTCCTTCCTGGCTCAGATATGCAGTTAACCCTTCATCTGCTGTAAGTTTTACAAACTTATCTCTGGACTTGTTCACACTACAAATGCTGCTACAACAGAGTATATCATCTCTACAAACAAGTTTGCCTGTTCACCACTGTTGACAGAGGAAATGCATTTGTTTGCTGATTAACTCTTCGTCTGCTATAAGCCTTACAAACCTTTTTCTTGAAGTTGTTCACACTACTGGTGGAAGCCCTGAACTGACTATAACTATACATCTTCAGTTCATGTGTGTATCCCTTTTGGCTTTGCGTCGCCTGGTGTTCCCTGCTGTCCCGCTCCTCACTGTTCCACCCGGCGAGTCCTATCCTCTGTGCCATCACCTTCGGTCCGTCTTGTCCACCCCGAGAATCCACATCACTAGGTGAACCCTTATTTTGTAAATCCTCTGTGGTCTTTGCACTTCTTTATATGACATTTGTGCATTTTTTTTTTATTGGAACATATTTATAATAAAAAGATAAAATAACGGAGAATTCTGTATTTCGGAAGCGTTTTGCTCCTCTGCGCTCTGATTGCATTCTCTCCGTTTAACAAGCAATAGTAATGTGAACTATGCTCCGTGGTAATCACAAGCAGGTGCAGACCTAACGATAAAACCAGATCGGTCACAGAGATATGGTAAAAACGGAAATATAAGTGTGGACTTTATCAGTGGAGCCAAACTGCACAGAAGCAAATTCCACTTCTCTTTTGGTCTTCAATCCATTGGACTTTGTAGTGACTGCGTTATTTTACTTTTGAGCTTCTTGTCTATTTTCAAGATCAGTGCTTGCGGTCAGTGAAAGGGAACGCTCTTGTTTCCATCCAAAGGCAGTAACCCTACGAGGATCTAATCCTGCTCTCGTCTGAGAAGTGTCTCCCAAAGTGTGGTGGAGTTGTTCAGGGTTAGAAAGCCATGGCTGCTTTCTTCCAAATTACAGCATCACAGACTGTATGTAGAACTTCAGCCACATCAATAGTGCCAAATAGTGATAAGATGTTATCTGAGCATGCTCGGGTGCTAACCGAGTGTCTTCATGCTCGAAAAATATGATCAAGTCCCCGCAGCTGCATGTCTCGTGGCTGTTAGACAGCGCCAACACACGCAGGGATGGCCCGTTTGTTAGGCAATCCTTGCAAATGTTACGACTGTCAAAAAGTTGTGGGAATCAAACGTATTTTTTGCGAGCACGCCAAAAACATTCTGTTAGCACCCGAGCATGGATAACACCTTATCCGAGCACATTCGCTCATCACTAGTGCCAAACTGTAATACCAGTCATAAGACGTGTATGGTACTGTTTAAGGAAGAAAGCAACCCCTTTAAATTTGGGCACCCTCCCATTCCAACTCACTTTTTCCCTCCATAGTAGCAATTTGAGAAATCAAGGCTCGGGGAGTTGAATTTTGGAAAAGAGATCCCTATGAATTCTTTCTTTAAGATCTGCTGATTTTGTAGAAGCCTCTCTAAGCTTTTAATGAATTCTTGGCTTCCGCTTTGGGTTTACTATAACTGGTTTCAGAAGTCTGGAGGACACAGGGAGGCGAAATAGGATTGTTTTTTTTGGGGGGGGTTGCGAGTATGTCAAAGCTTGTAAACTACACAGAACCAATAAACCATATGGACGGTGCGAGACTTGTGGACGGACGTGGAGTTCAGCTTCTTGTTACCCTCGGGTTCTTATCTATCGACTCATGTTTAATCAATCCTCTACAAGGAATGACGTTCCGATATCTGCTCGTCTCTTCCCGACTTGCCCACCATTGTTACCGAGTGTGCGGGGCACATCCCCCTCCTCCGTTTTATAGGGTTTCTCCATTACATACTGTTCTGTCAGCACGTGTTCTTGTAAAGAAAAAAAGTAAACCATTCCCCGTCACTGTTGGGTATCACATGAAGGTAAACAGTTTGCGAGCGCTGTATAACTTATGCATTTGATCCTGTGCAGAAATCCACGGAGCGGCCACATGAATCGTTCTGTAGCCTGCAAACCAAATCGTGAATTACTTTACGAGGAATTAGACGAGTCTGCTGGCTTTATTTTTAGATCTTTGCGTTCGTCACCTCAGCCGGTTCCAGCTCAGAGTCCTGGATAGGTAAATGGATGCTTCCTCTTCTGGTCTTCTTGGATCTGGCTGCGGCTCTACTCCTCACCTTGGCTGGCAGTGTCTGCCCATGCAATCAGCCTGGAGGCCTATTAATAGGGCAATCAGCTCCCAGTGCTTGGCTTCCTGATTGAGGTTCTACGGTTTGCTCGCTCTTTATTGACCCTGATCTTGACATTGACCCTGTTCTTAAAATCAATTCTGCCATGCCCTTTGAATGGTTTGTTCTGCATCTGTTTAATCCTGATCGCTCTCCTAGTAATAACCCTTGCTCCAATACTGACTTTTATCCTCGGACCTACCACATCCTGACCACTCTCCTAGTAATGACCCTCGGTCCAATACTGATCTTTATCCTCGGACCTACCACATCCTGACCACTCTGCTAGTAATGACCCTCGCTCCAATACTGACTTTTATCCTTCTCCGACCTATCACATCCTCATCGCTCTCCTAGTAACGACCCTTGGTCCAATACTGACTTTTATCCTCCTCCGACCTATCACATCCTGATCACTCTCCTAGTAATGACCCTTGGTCCAATACTGACTTTTATCCTCCTCCGAACTATCACATCCTCATCGCTTTCCTAGTAATGACCCTTGGTCCAACACTGAGTTTTATCCTTCTCCAACCTATCACATCCTCATCGCTCTCCTAGTAATGACCCTTGGTCCAATACTAACTTTTATTCTTCTCCGACCTATCACATCCTCATCGCTCTCCTAGTAATGACCCTTGGTCCAATACTGACTTTTATCCTTCTCAGACCCATCACATCCTGATCGCTCTCCTAGTAATGACCCTTGGTCCAATACGGACTTTTATCCTCCTCCGACCTATCACATCCTCATCGCTTTCCTAGTAACGACCCTTGGTCCAACACTGAGTTTTATCCTTCTCCAACCTATCACATCCTCATCGCTCTCCTAGTAATGACCCTTGGTCCAATACGGACTTTTATTCTTCTCCGACCTATCACATCCTCATCGATCTCCTAGTAATGACCCTTGGTCCAATACGGACTTTTATCCTTCTCAGACCCATCACATCCTGATCGCTCTCCTAGTAATGACCCTTGGTCCAATACTGACTTTTATCCTCCTCCGACCCATCACATCCTGATTGCTCTCCTAGTAATGACCCTTGGCTCGAATACTGACTTATCATCTGAACGATTACATTTTACTCGCTCTGCTAGTAATGACCCTTGGCTCCCTTACTGACTTTTATCCTCCGACCTCCTCCAAGAATAACAAAATAGAAAAAGAAAATCAGAAGCAAATATACGGCTTTGACAGCCAGTAGCCACCACTAGAGGGAGCTCACTGCATACTACTGATACATTGAGCTCAATGATAACACAGTATGCAGGGAGCTCCCTCTAGTGGCGGCTGCAGGCAGCTATAACATACACACATACATACTGTATACACATAGTATATATTACTCAGTCTATACAGACAATTTGGAGCTCTGTATCAGAAAACAGGCACTCTGATCACTGCACAGATATAGTATGAAATTACTTTCCTCAACAAGTCTACAAGAAAGGAAGAGACACTAAAATTAAAGTCTGCTACATATTTATTGCGCAGGATCTTGGATGCTGACACCACTCCTCGTCCTTGAGCTTCTGCATTGTAGAAAACACATGAACAGAAGGAGAACATCTAAACATCATGCAGATGTTACATGCTGCAAATCAGAACGGCTGAGCAACAGCGCCCACTACAGGAAGCCGAGGAGATGCTGATCATTCATGGACACAAGTCGTCGATGACTGAAGGTCTTGGACGTGTTTGTACCTCTCTGTATTTACTGGAAACCAGCCGTAAGGGGAGATTACACGGGAGTCACTAAAGTGCTCAAAACGAGAAAAACTTGGATGTTTTACTTCTTCAAAACCTCTGCCACATTCACATCAATATAACAGAGCTGCAATACCCGGCACGACATGTGGTCACGTGTGGCGCTGTTTCAGGAAAAATGCAGCCATGCTTACAACCTCCACAAATATAAGTGCACCACCTTGTTCAGCAGCTTACATGGACAGACACATCCATACAAGAAGAGACGGTGGCGGTCAGCAAATCAAATCATCAAAATGGTGTATGCTCCCGGAGGATATGTGCTTCTACATGGGAACCTATCTGCTAAGTACACCACCACAATAGCATACGTCAAAGGCATTCATCGGAGGTACGCAAGGGTTAGAAGAGCATATAAAGAATCGTTCTGATGAAGGGGGTGAGAGGAATTGTTCTGATAAAAGGATTAGAAAAGGATGTAAATAATCGTTCTGATGAAAGGGGTCAAGGGAAGACATGAAGAATCGTTCAGATAAAAAACGTTAGAAGAAGATGTGAACAATCATTCTGATGAAAGGGGTAAGAGGAAGGCATGAAGAGTCATTTTGCTGAAATGGTTAGAAGAGGATATGAAGAATCGTTCGGATGAAAGGTGTCAGTGGAGGATGTAAAGAATCGTTCTGGTGGAAGAATCAGAAAAGGAATTAAAGAATCATTCTGATGAAGGATCAGTGGAGGATATGAATATTTGTTCAGTTGAAAGGATCAGAAGAGGATATGAAGAATCGTTCGGATGAAAGGTGTCAGGGGAGGATGTAAAGAATCGTTCTCGTGGAAGAGTCAGAAAAGGAATTAAAGAATCATTCTGACGAAGGATCAGTGGAGGATATGAATATTTGTTCAGTTGAAAGGATCAGAAGAGGATATGAAGAATCATTCTGACGAAAAAGGAGTATGTGAAGAATCGCTTTGATGGAATGACCAGAAGAGGATGTCAAGAATAATTTTGATGTAAGGATTTGGGGAAAATATGAAGCACTAATATGAAGTAAGGATTAGGATTTTTCTGATAAAAGTGGTCAGATAAGGATGTGAAGAATTGATCTGATGAGTGGATGTTTCCTCTTCCAAGCCGTTTCTTATCCAGCCCCTGCAGGTCTGAGTCCACCCGTCTTCAGCAATAACATGTCAACGTGGCATGTGGCTGCTGCAGACAATTAATGTCCACAGTGGTGACCTCAGTGCTGCTGGGATGTCACCATGATAGTAAGTGACTGGCTGCAGCGGTCACTTATCATGCACACGTCATTCTTGCGGCCCGGTAAATAAAAACTGTCAGGGCACTGGGGAAATGTTGGCCCAGGATCGGCAGGAGATTGGTAAGGTAATGAACCTCATTATTTTATACCATTGTAAGCGGTTTTTGAAAAATGTCATAGGCTTGTACAATCCCTTGAAGTCTCATTTACATAAAATAAGGGCGGAGCTTAGACTTCCATCACTGGCTGGGAAGCAGTTTGCTGCGGCAGGAATCTCCTACGTCAGGAAATGGAGGCGATTACTGCTGGAGCAAGATGCTATTTCATCTCTGGGAAGCTGCTTGTCTCAGCAGAAGTGTCTTCCATGTTGAAATGAGATAAGACAAGGTAAGTCGCCGCCATATTTCTCGCAAGGTTTAGTCTCCCTGTAATAGAGCAGCCTCGTACATTGACTCTCACTCGGCAGGTGCTGCATACTTTATTTATAAAAAAACAAAGAACCCCGGTAATAAAATATAGACTTCACTCGACAATTCACTCTTCAGCTTCCTGTTACACAACTTCGTCTTTTCAGATTTTGCGCTTTTTCCATTCCGGCTCGTTGTCGGGTTCGTCTTCTTCAGAATCCACCTCGGCGAAAACAGCCGTAGGCTGCGTCCTGCAACACATGGAAATCATTGGGCAAAGTGGAGAGACACATGACAGATCGCATTCATAATGATTCTGGCAAAGGAGGCAAGACAATGACCTGGAAATCTGTGGAAGGCGCTGGATACACTATCTACTGCATCGTTTTACGCTTACATCCCCTTCTGTCTATCTATCATGTTTCTGTGTGTGAACAGGCTTGTATGGAGACATTGGACACAACATTTGCAAACTTTCATGAAGGATTTTGCACGATTCATGCAGCGGATTCTCAAGGCATTTTGCTGACTTTCTTTGTACATATTAACCTTTCCAATGCAAAGGACGAATGTGCCTGCAAAATCTGCAACAAAATCTACTAAAAACTCTACCACATCTGAAACCATAAGCGTATGCACAATGCTGCTTTTCAACAAAGTGCATAAATCAATAGTACTGGCGAATATAAAAAAAACTATGTAATACATATTAACAGCAAAATCTGTTTGTTTCTCCACATTTGAGCCACTTCTGCCCCCCCTTTCCCCCACCCACCTACCTCTTTAATTCATCAATCACTCTGAAAACAGCTAAAATCCATCCTACTCAAGACAAGGGCTCAGATTACAGCTGTCTAATGAAGTCTATAGAGAGCGAAGGAGAAGCAGAGTGAGAGACAGAGAGACAAACAGATGGTGCTGCTGCTTTCCAGTAACTACAGTATGTATCTCAGTCCGGAGCAGCAGTTCTTCTCGCCTCCCCCATACACATGCATGCTAGACTTGGTTGAGCATGCCGCAGGTATCTTCAAAAGAAAGATGAAAGTGAGTAGTTGCTATAGAAAATACACGAGTCATGCTGAAATTCAAAATGCCTAATGCTTTTCTCCTCATGGCACATTAGGCCGTGTTCCCATCACTACCATACACATTAGGCTGTGTTCCCATCACTATCATACACATTAGGCTGTGTTCTCATCACCACCATACACATTAGGCCGTGGTCTCATCACTACCATACACATTAGGCCGTGGTCTCATCACTACCATACACATTAGGCCGTGTTCTCATCACCACCATACACATTAGGCCGTGTTCTCATCACCACCATACACATTAGGCCGTGTTCCCATCACTACCATACACATTAGGCTGTGTTCTCATCACTACCATACACATTAGGCTGTGTTCTCATCACCACCATACACATTAGGCTGTGTTCTCATCACCACCATACACATTAGGCCGTGTTCCCATCACCACCATACACATTAGGCCGTGGTCTCATCACCACCATACACATTAGGCCGTGTTCTCATCACCACCATACACATTAGGCCGTGTTCTCATCACTACCATACACATTAGGCTGTGTTCTCATCACTACCATACACATTAGGCTGTGTTCTCATCACCACCATACACATTAGGCCGTGTTCCCATCACCACAATACACATTAGGCCGTGGTCTCATCACCACCATACACATTAGGCTGTGTTCTCATCACCACCATACACATTAGGCTGTGTTCTCATCACCACCATACACATTAGGCTGTGTTCTCATCACCACCATACACATTAGGCCGTGTTCTCATCACCACCATACACATTAGGCTGTGTTCTCATCACTACCATACACATTAGGCCGTGTTCTCATCACCACCATACACATTAGGCTGTGTTCTCATCACTACCATACACATTAGGCCGTGTTCTCATCACCACCATACACATTAGGCTGTGTTCTCATCACCACTATACACATTAGGCCGTGTTCTCATCACCACCATACACATTAGGCCGTGTTCTCATCACCACCATACACATTAGGCCGTGTTCTCATCACCACCATACACATTAGGCCGTGTTCCCATCACCACCATACACATTAGGCCGTGTTCTCATCACCACCATACACATTAGGCTGTGTTCTCATCACTACCATACACATTAGGCCGTGTTCCCATTACTACCATACACATTAGGCCGTGTTCTCATCACCACCATACACATTAGGCCGTGTTCTCATCACTACCATACACATTAGGCCGTGGTCTCATCACCACCATACACATTAGGCTGTGTTCTCATCACCACCATACACATTAGGCCGTGTTCTCATCACTACCATACACATTAGGCCGTGGTCTCATCACCACCATACACATTAGGCTGTGTTCTCATCACCACCATACACATTAGGCCGTGTTCTCATCACTACCATACACATTAGGCTGTGGTCTCATCACCACCATACACATTAGGCTGTGTTCTCATCACTACCATACACATTAGGCTGTGTTCTCATCACCACCATACACATTAGGCTGTGTTCTCATCACCACCATACACATTAGGCTGTGTTCTCATCACCACCATACACATTAGGCCGTGTTCTCATCACCACCATACACATTAGGCCGTGTTCCCATCACCACCATACACATTAGGCCGTGTTCTCATCACCACCATACACATTAGGCTGTGTTCTCATCACCACCATACACATTAGGCTGTGTTCTCATCACTACCATACACATTAGGCCGTGTTCCCATCACTACCATACACATTAGGCCGTGTTCTCATCACCACCATACACATTAGGCCGTGTTCTCATCACTACCATACACATTAGGCCGTGGTCTCATCACCACCATACACATTAGGCTGTGTTCTCATCACCACCATACACATTAGGCCGTGTTCTCATCACCACCATACACATTAGGCCGTGTTCCCATCACCACCATACACATTAGGCCGTGTTCTCATCACCACCATACACATTAGGCTGTGTTCTCATCACTACCATACACATTAGGCCGTGTTCCCATCACTACCATACACATTAGGCCGTGTTCTCATCACCACCATACACATTAGGCCGTGTTCTCATCACTACCATACACATTAGGCCGTGTTCCCATCACCACCATACACATTAGGCAGTGTTCTCATCACCACCATACACATTAGGCTGTGGTCTCATCACCACCATACACATTAGGCTGTGGTCTCATCACCACCACACACATTAGGCTGTGTTCACATCACTACCATACACATTAGGCAGTGTTCACATCACTACCATACACATTAGGCAGTGTTCACATCACTACCATACACATTAGGCAGTGTTCACATCACCACCATACACATTAGGCCGCGTTGTCATCACTACCATACACATTAGGCTGTGTTCTCATCACCACCATACACAGTAGGCTGTGTTCTCATTACCACCATACACATTAGGCAGTGTTCACATCACCACCATGCACATTAGGCTGTGGTCTCATCACCACCATACACATTAGGCTGTGTTCTCATCACCACCATACACAGTAGGCTGTGTTCTCATTACCACCATACACATTAGGCTGTGTTCTCATCACCACCATACACATTAGGCTGTGGTCTCATCACCACCACACACATTAGGCTGTGTTCACATCACTACCATACACATTAGGCAGTGTTCATATCACTACCATACACATTGGGCTGTGTTCGCATCACCACCATGCACATTAGGCTGTGGTCTCATCACCACCATACACATTAGGCCGTGTTGTCATCACAGTCATGTACTTAGGCTGTATTCACATCTCTGTTATGAGCCTCCACTGCAGATTCCACCAATGGAAAGCGTGATAGACATTCGGAACCTATTATAGTCAATGGTTCCATGTGGCACCATTGGGATCCATTAATTCACGGATCCAGAACTACTGTTTTCTTCCACTGTTTTTCTCATAAAATGAAGTAGAAAAACGGTAATGATAATGCAGATGTCAAAGCAGCTTTAGATAGTCCGCTGATGCGGACATTCATCTAATGCACAATGTATATGGGCATCTTAAAGGAGGAGTCTACCCTTATTTAAAAAACAAACAAACAATGTATATTCTTCTTAACGTTATCCCTCCGCTTCTCTTCTAGTGCTACCCAGTCGTCTTGCTTTCTTTCCCTCAGGGTGCATGTGACCACTGCGACCCATCGCGGCCTGTAGTGTACAGCTATACATCTGTAAGATGTCAAGTCTTTGACAGGATCCGGGCAGTGCTGGAAGAGGAGCGGCTGGCGATCAGAAGGGAGAGTATACCGTACATTGATTTTTCTCTTTAAACATTTATTTTTTTAAAGGTGGACAACCCCTTTAAGTCACGTTTCCAATATTCACTGACTCCTTGGGCTCTGTGCATCACCGGTGAATCAGCGCAGATCCTGCTGTGAATAAGATTAGAAATCACATAAAGTCACGGGTCAATTACCGGAGGATAAACTGCGGTTCCTGTGTCACAGAGCCAACAAGCTAACATGGAGAAAGCAGGGAATCCGTCACAGCGGTGACATCTGAGCCCAGGACCAGAGATCTGCACTGTGACTGCTCATCAGAACCTCCGTCCTCTGTGGATAAATGAGGCGTTTCATGCTCTGAGGATGGGAATTGTCTCCTATAGAAGATCTCTCTGTATTCCTCGGGATCAATGTGACATCACAAGAAGTTATCCCCGACACAGAGGGGACACTGAGGAACATTAAACTAACAGCAATAATACGCCCCTATACAGGCATATAATCGCCACCTACTATACAGACAAGATATACCACCGCTACCTACTGTACAGGCAAGATATACCACCGCTACCTACTGTACAGACAAGATATACCACCGCTACCTACTATACAGACAAGATATACCACCACTACCTACTGTACAGACAAGATATACCACCGCTACCTACTATACAGACAAGATATATCACCGCTACCTACTATACAGACAAGATATATCACCACTACCTACTGTACAGACAAGATATACCACCGCTACCTACTGTACAGACAAGATATACCACCGCTACCTACTATACAGACAAGATATACCACCACTACCTACTGTACAGACAAGATATACCACCACTACCTACTGTACAGACTAGATATACCACCGCTACCTACTATACAGACAAGATATATCACCACTACCTACTGTACAGACAAGATATACCACCGCTACCTACTGTACAGACTAGATATATCACCACTACCTACTGTACAGACAAGATATACCACCGCTACCTACTGTACATACAAGATATACCACCGCTACCTACTGTACAGACTAGATATACCACCGCTACCTACTATACAGGCAAGATATATCTGTACAGACTAGATATACCACCGCTACCTACTATACAGGCAAGATATATCACCGCTACCTACTATACAGACAAGATATATCACCACTACCTACTGTACAGACAAGATATACCACCGCTACCTACTGTACAGGCAAGATATACCACCGCTACCTACTATACAGGCAAGATATATCACCGCTACCTACTGTACAGACTAGATATACCACCGCTACCTACTATACAGGCAAGATATATCTGTACAGACTAGATATACCACCGCTACCTACTATACAGGCAAGATATATCACCGCTACCTACTATACAGACAAGATATATCACCACTACCTACTGTACAGACTAGATATACCACCGCTACCTACTATACAGGCAAGATATACCACCGCTACCTACTATACAGGCAAGATATATCACCGCTACCTACTGTACAGACTAGATATACCACCGCTACCTACTATACAGGCAAGATATATCACCGCTACCTACTATACAGACAAGATATATCACCACTACCTACTGTACAGACAAGATATATCACCACTACCTACTGTACAGACAAGATATATCACCGCTACCTACTATACAGACAAGATATATCACCACTACCTACTGTACAGACAAGATATACCACCGCTACCTACTATACAGACAAGATATATCACCACTACCTACTGTACAGGCAAGATATACCACCGCTACCTACTATACAGGCAAGATATATCACCGCTACCTACTGTACAGGCACAGTATACCACTGCTACCTACTATACAGACAAGATATACCACCACTACGTGCTGTACAGGCACAGTATACCACCGCTACCTACTATACAGGCACAGTATACCACCGCTACCTACTGTACAGGCAAGATATACCACCACTACGTGCTGTACAGGCAAGATATACCACCGCTATCTACTGTACAGGCACAGTATACCACTGCTACCTACTGTACAGGCACAGTATACCACCGCTACCTACTGTACAGGCACAGTATACCACTGCTACCTACTATACAGACAAGATATACCACCACTACGTGCTGTACAGGCAAGATATACTACCGCTACCTACTATACAGGCACAGTATATACAACTGCTACCTACTGTACAGGCAAGATATACCACCACTACGTGCTGTACAGGCAAGATATACCACCGCTATCTACTGTACAGGCACAGTATACCACTGCTACCTACTGTACAGGCACAGTATACCACCGCTACCTACTATACAGACAAGATATACCACCACTACGTGCTGTACAGGCAAGATATACCACCGCTATCTACTGTACAGGTACAGTATACCACCGCTACCTACTGTACAGGCACAGTATACCACTGCTACCTACTATACAGGCAAGATATACCACTGCTACCTACTATACAGGCAAGATATACCACCGCTACCTACTGTACAGGCAAGATATACCACTGCTACCTACTATACAGGCACAGTATATACCACCGCTACCTACTGTACAAGCAAGATATACCACCACTACGTGCTGTGCAGGCAAGATATACCACCGCTATCTACTGTACAGGCCCAGTATACCACTGCTACCTACTGTACAGGCACAGTATACCACCGCTTCCTACTGTGCAGGCACAGTATACCACTGGTACCTAATATACAGGCAAGATATACCACCGCTACCTACTATACACGCACAGTATATACCACCGCTACCTACTGTACAGGCAAGATATACCACCACTACGTGCTGTACAGGCAAGATATACCACTGCTACCTATTATACAGGCACAGTATACCACCACTCCCTACTATACAGGCACAGTATACCACCGCTACCTACTATACAGGCACAGTAAACCACCACTACCTATTATACGGCCACAGTATACCATCGCTACCTACTGTACAGGCACAGTATACCACTGCTACCTAGTGTACAGGCACAGTAAACCACCACTACCTATTATACGGCCACAGTATACCATCGCTACCTACTGTACAGGCACAGTATACCACTGCTACCTAGTGTACAGGCACAGTATACCACCGCTACCTACTATACAGACAAGATATACCACCACTACGTGCTGTACAGGCAAGATATACCACCGCTACCTACTATACAGGCACAGTATACCACCGCTACCTACTATACAGGCACAGTAAACCATCACTACCTATTATACGGCCACAGTATACCATCGCTACCTACTATACAGGCACAGTATACCACCGCTACCTACTATACAGGTGGATTTCCTCCGGGTTCTCCGGTTTCCTCCCACATTCCAAAGACATACTGATAGGGATTCTAGATTGTGAGCCCCAGTGATGATAATGTCTGTAAAGCACTGTGAAATTAATGGCACAATATAAATGAGTAAAATAAATAAAATAAAATAAATACACAGGCAAGATATACCACCGCTACCTACTATACAGGCAAGATATACCACTGCTACCTACTATACAGGCAAGATATACCACCGCTACCTACTGTACAGGCACAGTATACTACTGCTAGCTACTGTACAGGCAAGATATACCACCGCTACCTACTATACAGGCAAGATATAGTACCGCTACCTACTATACAGGCAAGATATACCACCGCTACCTACTGTACAGGCACAGTATACTACTGCTAGCTACTGTACAGGCAAGATATACCACCGCTACCTACTGTACAGACAAGATATACCACCGCTACCTACTGTACAGGCACAGTATACTACTGCTAGCTACTGTACAGGCAAAATAGACCAACGCTACCTACTGTACAGGCATATAATCATTACCGCTACCTACTATACAGGCACAGTATACCACCGCTACCTGCTACACAGGCAAGATATTCCACCGCTACCTAATGTACAGGCACAGTATACCACTACTACCTACTATACAGGTGGGTTTTCTCCGGGTGATAGTGATAGGGAATGTAGATTGTGAGTCCCATCGGGGACAGTGATGATAATGTCTGTAAAGCACTGTGAAATTAATGGCACGATATAAATGAGTAAAATAAATATACAGGCAAGATGACCACCGCTACCTACTATACAGGCAAGATATACAGTTACCTACTGTACAGGCACAGTATACTACTGCTACCTACTATACAGGCAAGATATACCACTGCTACCTACTATAGAGGCACAGTATACCACTGTTACCTACTGTACAGGCGCCATATACTACGGCTATCTACTATACAGGCAAGATATACCACCGCTACCTACTGTACAGGCAATATATACCACCGCTACCTACTGTACAGGCACAGTATACCACTGCTACCTACTATACAGGCAAGATATAAAACTGCTACCTACTATAGAGGCACAGTATACCGCCGTTACCTACTGTACAGGCACAGTATACTACTGCTACCTACTATAGAGGAAAGATATACCACTGCTACCTACTATACAGGCACAGTATACCACCGCTACCTACTGTACAGGCAATATATACCACCGCTACCTACTGTACAGGCACAGTATACCACTGCTACCTACTATACAGGCAAGATATAAAACTGCTACCTACTATAGAGGCACAGTATACCGCCGTTACCTACTGTACAGGCACAGTATACCACTGCTACCTACTATACAGGCAAGATATAAAACTGCTACCTACTATAGAGGCACAGTATACCGCCGTTACCTACTGTACAGGCACAGTATACTACTGCTACCTACTATAGAGGAAAGATATACCACTGCTACCTACTATACAGGCACAGTATACCACCGCTACCTACTGTATAGGTAAGATATACCACTGCATGTAGAAAAGCCACGGAGACACCATCACGTGTTTCTCAACGCAAGCAATGAATAGCCAGGTCTTTCACCGGGAAGGAACAACCACGGGAAGGGCAGCATCCAATAAAGGAAAACTACCTATGCCAAAACATGGTATCCATCCACAGTGATGAGGGGCAAATACCCCGAAACAGCTGTCTGTGGATGGATACCATGTTTTGGCATAGGTGGTATTCCTTTATTGGATGCTGCCCTTCCCGTGGTTGTTCCTTCCCGGTGAAAGACCTGGCTATTCATTGCGTTGAGAAACACGTGATGGTGTCTCCGCGGCTTTTCTGCATGCATTTGCATATTTCCCATAAGGGATGGGGGCAGTGTTCTGGATCACTGCATTGAGAAACACGTGATGGTGTCTCCGCGGTGTTGGATGTTTTGATCTCCCCGAGGTCATTCATCCTCATGTTCATAAGATATACCACTGCCACCTACTGTACAGGCCCCCCCCAAAAAAGCTGGGTGAAACACGCGTCAGGGCAGAGAGACACCATTCACTAGCACTTGGCGATCATTAGGACTAGGTAAAGCTTTTTTCATTTGAATAATGCTTTAATGGCAAGTTAATTACTTAAGAGCCTTACATATCTCTAACATGCAACCCTTGTTCAGGAGAATCACTGATGGGAATTGCACTAGTAGCCACAAACACTGCTAGTATTAAGTCGTAGTTACCCCTCACTTACTCTCTTTCTCACAGGTGTGGCTGAAATCCCAATATGGTCTCATCCTATAATATGGGCTACTAAAGATATACTGGGGCTTGGATATTAATAGACAGTCTGACTTATATGGGATTTTAATAATTGCTCTGAGTTATTGATTATATGTAATTTACTTTTCGTAGATAATCTATCTGGATGAGGACGGCAGAGAAAAATTGATGAAAGCTTGCAACGCAGGATAGTCCGGATGCTGGATAAGCAGTCCCAATCAAGTTACAAACACATGCAAGCTGTCCGGCAGGGTCAGGGGCATCAGTGTCAGCGCGAACTATCCGTCCACATGTGAATGGAATGAAATGAAACACTATGGCAGGAGACCCCGGAGGACCCCACTGCTGACACAGAGACATAAAAAAGCTAGCAGCAAAAAAGACAAAAAAAATCCAACATCTGCAGCATGTAGCAGGGTACAATTAAAACATTACTTTTATTGTGACACTAAAACGCGAGACAATAAAAAGGCATATACAGTGGGTGCAGAAAGTATTCAGACCCCTTTACATTTTTCACTCTGTTTCATTGCAGTCATTTGGTAAATTCAAAAAAGTTCATTTTTTCTCATTAATGTACACTCTGCACCCCATCTTGACTGAAAAAAACAGAAATGTAGAAATTTTTGCAAATTTATTAAAAATTGAAAAATCACATGGTCATAAGTATTCAGACCCTTTTCTCAGTATTGAGTAGAAGCACCTTTCTGCCATTCTTCATAGCAGATCCTCTCCAGTTCCGTCAGGTTGGATGGTGAATGTTGGTGGACGCCATTTTCAGGTCTCTCCAGAGATGCTCAGTTGGGTTTGGGTCAGGGATCTGGCTGGTCCGGTCAATAATGGTCACAGAGTTGTTCTGAAGCCACTCCTTTGTTATTTTAGCTGCGTGCTCAGGGTCATTGTCTTGTTGGAAGGTGAACCTTGGCCAAGTCTGGGGTCCAGAGCACTCTGGAAGAGGTTTTTCATCCAGGATATCTCTGTACTTGACGGCATTCTTGTTTCCTTCAATGACAACCAGTTGTCCTGTCCCTGCAGCTGAAAAACACCCCCATAGCATGATGCTGCCACCACCATGTTTCACTGTTGGGATTGTATTGGGCAGGTGATCAGCAGTGCCTGGTTTTCTACACATATACCGCTTAGAATTATCACCAAAAAGGTCTATCTTCTTCTCATCAGACCAGAGAATCTTATTTCTCATAGTCCGGGAGTCCTTCATGTGTGTTTATCAAACTCTATGCGGGCTTTCATATGTCTTGCACTGAGGAGAAGCTTCCCTCGGGCCATTCTGCCATAAAGGCCCGACTGGTGGAGGGCTGCAGTGATAGTTGAGTTTGTGGAACTTTTTCCCATCTCCCTACTGCATCTCTGGAGCTCAGCCACAGTGATCTTGGGGTTGTTCTTTACCTCTCTCACCAAGGCTCTTCTCCCACGATTGCTCAGTTTGGCTGGACGGCCAGGTCTAGAAAGACTTCTGGTGGTCCCAAACTTCTTACATTTAAGGATTATGGAGGCCGCTGTGCGCTTAGGAACCTTGAGTACTGCAGAAATTCTGTTGTATCCTTGGTCACAATTCTGTCTCTGGGCTACTTGGCCAGTCCCTTTGACCTCATGATTCTCATTGGTCTGACATGCACTGTGAGGTCTTATATAGACAGGTGTGCGCCTTTCCAAATCAAGTCCTATCAGTTTAATTAAAAACAGCTGGACTCCAATGAAGGAGTAGAACCATCTCAAGGAGGATCACAAGGAAATGGACAGCATGGGACTTAGGCCAGGTTCACATTGCATTAACAGCAGCCCGTTCAACACATGCGTTAACGGGCTGCTGTTAACGCAAGTGCCGATATGTCGTTGCGCTAGCCACAAAAACGTAATGTGAACCTGGCCTTCAATATGAATGTCTGATCAAAGGGTCTGAATACTTATGAGCATGTGATATTTCAGTTTTTCTTTTTTAATAAATTTGCTAAATTTTCTACATTTCTGTTTTTGTTTTTTTTTATAGTCAAGATGGGGTACAGAGTGTACATTAATGTGAAAAAAATGAACCTTTTTTGAATTTACCAAATGGCTGCAATGAATCAAAGAGTGAAAAATTTAAAGGGGTCTGAATACTTTCCGTACCCACTGTAGTACAAGGAAAAAAAACAACAGAGAACCGGGAACACTACATGTTTCGTGCGTGTAAGGCTGGTTTCACACTTGCATTTTGATCTGCAGCGTTTTAAAAAAAAACGCATGTGGTGAACAAACGCATGAAAACGCATGCAAACGGTGCGTTTTTTAGACGCATGCGTTTTTTGCGGCAAAAAAAAAAACGCGGCAAAACGCGGCGTTTTCCCGCGTTTACATGCGTTTTTTCCCGCGTTTGCGTTTTTGAAACGGATGCTGAGAAGTGTGTGACAGCTGCCAATCATCAAAATCAACTAGAAAACACACTATTAATAGAATTAGCTAGGGTTAGGGTTAGGATCCCTAGGGTTAGGGTTAGGGGTAGCTTTTTATTAGAATGTCCTGGTCACCAGGTCACTGATAAGCCACCCCCCACCATCAAGGTGATAAACGGATCCAAACCCTAACCCTAACCCTACCCCTAACCCTAACCATAGGGATCCAAACCCTAACCCTACCCCTAACCCTTGGGATCCTAACCCTAACCCTACCCCTAACCATAGAGATCCAAACCCTAACCCTAACCCTAGGGATCCTAACCCTAACCCTAAGGGTTAGGATCCTAACCCTAACCCTAAGGGTAAGGGTTAGGATCCCTAGGGCTAGGGTTAGGGTTAGTATTCCTAGGGTTACTAGGGATCCTAACCCTAACCGTTACCCTAGGGGTCCTAACCCTAACCCTAAGGGTTAGGATCCTAACCCTAACACTAAGGGTTAGGATCCCTAGGGTTAGGGTTAGGATCCCTAGGGTTACTAGGGATCCTAACCTTAGGGTTAGGGTTTGGATCCCTATGGTTAGGGTTTTCTTGTTTTTTTTGTGTTTTCTTGTGTTTTTCTATAAAAACGCATGCATTTTTAACGCAAACAAACGCATGTGCTTAAAAACGCATGCGTTTACATAGACAGCAATGCATTTTTTTGCCGCGAAAAACGGCAAAAAAACGCCGCTAGAAATTACTACAGGTTGCATTTCTGCAAATGAACGCACACGTCAAAAAACGCATGCGTTGCCGAAAACGCGTCAAAACGCATGCGAAAAAACGCATGCGTTTTTAATGTTAAGTATAGGGAAAAAAACGCATGAGTTTTTTAGCGCTAAAACGCAGCTTACAAAAACGCAAGTGTGAAACCAGCCTAAGCTGGTCTGGAGGTTCCGTGCACCTCACATATATTGAGCTATTTTTCTTACATTTGGTGAGCTGATATTTTTTTGTTTCCCTCCCCCTTTTTTGTCACATAAAAAAGCTAGACTGCAGTTTGCCAAAATGTACGGGAGTAGCCAAAATCCTTCTGAGAAAGCGTCTTGTGGACAGACAAGATCGAAATAGAGCTTTTTGGTAAAGCACATCATTCTACGGTTTAACGAAAATAAAATGGGGCCTACAAAGAAAAGAACATCGTACATACAGTCAAATATGATGGAGGTTCAGAGATGTTTTGCTGCCTTTGGCACTGTGTGCCTTGACTATGAGCAAGGCATCATGAAATCTGAAGATTACCAAAGGATTTTGAGTCACAATGTAGTGTTCAACATCAGAAACTTGGGTTTGTGTCCTAGGTCACCATTACATACTATACATGCACGGTATACCACCATTACCTATTATACATGCACGATATGCCACCATTACCTACTGTACATGCACGGTATGCGACAATTACATATTATACATGCACGGTATGCCACCATTACCTACTATACAAGCACGGTATACCACCATTACCTATTATACATGCACGGTATACCACCATTACATACTATACATGTACGTATGCCACCATTACCTACTATACAAGCACGGTATGCCACCATTACCTTCTATACATGCATGGTATGCGACAATTACCTATTATACATGCACGGTATGTCACCATTACCTACCATACATGCACGGTATGCCAACATTACCTACTATACAGGCACGATATGCCGCCATTACCTATTATACATGCACGGTATACCACCATTACATACTATACATGCACGGTATGCGACAATTACCTATTATACATGCACGGTATGTCACCATTACCTACTATACATTCACGGTATGCCGCCATTACCTACTATACAGGCACAATATGCCGCCATTACCTATTATACATGCACGGTATGCCACTGACACCTACTATACATGTAATAAATACCACCGCTACCAACTATACAGCACATGCATACATAGTAGGGACTAATGTCATGTATCCCCCCTCTCCTACTTGTAAGAAATGAACTCGAGCCCCCCCTCCATCCCAGATGCAAGGACACAAAGGTAATTTGGTAACGGTCTCATCCCATGAACTTCATACTCCACCTATCGGGTTACATTCATGACACCTGCAATGTTACTGTCATGAAAGATTTAATAGACACTGATCCCGGGAGGGCCGACGTCCCACACGTGGGCTGATTGCATTACAGCTTCTTGTAAAGAGCCGTAGCCAGGGGGAAAGGGAGCCGGGCCTTGAAGTGGGCAGGATGGAGGCGATGGCCGCTATTAGCTTACACCGGAGAAGATACATATATTTATGTGGACGCTTGTCAGGCCGGCTGAACAATAGCTGGAAGCTTGTGAACCTGACAGCTATTGTCAGACCTGGTGAATGTGGCTCAATAAATGAGCATCGATTCCGCATGAATCGCCGGGTTAACCCTTGTTACGCTGCAATGTGCAGACAAGCCAATACAAAGTAACAAGATGGGCACCGGATTAAACTAAGAAATTAGCTATTTTAATTGTAAAAATTTATCCATTTACCCCACAGACTGGGAGTGAATGTGCTGTGATCCTTCTATATTATTAATGTATCAAGAAGTTTTTGGAGTAGAAAGAGGAAAAACGCCAAGAGCATGAGAATAAGCAGATGTTGTCCACGATCAAATTCAAACCCAAGACCCCAACAGAATCCGGAAGCTAGGAAAACCTTGACTACAAGAAATAACAGAGAATGGAAAAGATGTAATATAGAAACTTAGACCCAAAACTCACGTGGAATATGCTGGTGCCACCCAGTATGGGTTATCTTCCGCATCCTTTGCATGGCGAAGAATTGCTTCTCGAGGATTGCTGTCATCAGTTTTATCCAGTGCAATGTTCTTTACGATGAAAGAAGACAAGGTACCGCCATGGGTACCTACACGCCCGCCACGACCTGCAACATTAGGAAAGGACTCGTTAGTGAATGGTGATGACAAAATAGACATTATTTCAAATAAAAAATGGTGATGAAATCATGGGACAACCTCAGTCGTGAAGTCCACAAGTACTAGATCATTATTAGCCTGGAAACTATTGTCATTACTGTATCTAAAGTGGATGTTTCATGAGGATAATCAGAAGACATTGGGACACTCCTTTTTTGAGTAAGATGTTTGCTTTAATTGTTCTTAGATTGGTTTTATGATACTTAAAGTTGTTTTCCACACATATATGTAGATCATTTCAAAAAGTGGTCATAATTTTATGGGTTGACCTGCTCAACACTATAGGAGAGAGGACCTTGCTCAAAAGAGCTTACACTCTACAAGAGAGAGAACTCCGCTCATAAGAGCGGACACTCTACGAAACAAAGAACTCTGATTTTAATAGAGAAAGCTGCATGGATGCATAACTTTGCCTGTATTGGAGCTAACACATATATACATTTCAGAGTGATACATTGTGGGTAGCTTGTTTTAGAATGGGTGGAGTAGAGATATCGCAGTCCAAGTGAGATTATGTAAAGGCCATGGACTACAGTGACATTGCCAAGTGAAATAAATGTTTAAGTCTGAGCAAATATATCCTGGGGAAGTGAGTTTCACAGAATAGGTGCAGCACGAGAGAAGTTCGGTGTTACCAATGAACCTGGCTACATTGTTGCAATAGAACTGTAGAAAACAGCCCAAATTGAGGCTTGTGAGGAAAGTCGTCATCAGGATGTGACGTAGACCATCCATAGACATACACCTGCACAGAAGGGGCAATGCATGTTATGTGCTTTGCCCTGGACCCCATCCAAAAAGAGGAGCAAAATCAGCATCCATGGCCTCTACAACCTCCCTGTGACTCGGAGCAGTGAGCCCGTCTATTCATAGCCCAGTAATTACAGACATCTCTATTACGGCATTCTTCTGAACACTTGCTTCCTCTGTGACACATTGGCACTCGGCATCAAAGAGTCTAGCACATCTAGAATTACGTATCTGTTTTGGTAGGGCAAGCACTTCTCCCGCACGGAGCATGGCCGCTGGGACTGAATTGCATAATTCAAGTTTCCCTAACCACAAATGTCAAAAAGAATGATACGAAAATTGTTTAATTCCAAGAAGGGAAAGCCAGTCAGTGATAATGGCCGAGACTTAATAGTTGTGGTCACAGTTATTTAACGCCTGAAGAAGTCATAAAAAGTTGTTAATAATAAAGTTTTGTGCAGAACTTTGGAAAACAAGACGGAAAGCCGCTGAGAGAGCGTCCGGATAGTTCAAGAAGTTGACATTGGTGAGAAATGTGACCTTCAATGGTGTAGACTTCTGCCCTGCATTGTAGTACATCACCGGAATGTTGTGTCCGGCCAGTGGAAGGGTCAACTACGATGTGACTGGACCCCTGTGGTCATCTGGCCCTTGCGGTGAGCAGTCAGAAATATAACTGAAATGGAGTGATTAAAATGTGGGACTTTACGCACATGTCTAGACCAGAGATGTCAAACTGAAACACACAGAAGGCTAACATTAAAAAATGTCTACAATTGAGGAAGCTTTTTGTTATCAAATACAGTATAACACATTTTTTCATATGGAATCAAACAAAGGAGTTATCCCACGACCAAAGTACATTTTAATCAACAGATGTTAGAATAAAATATTGCAATAATATAAGATTTTATGTAAGGGAAGTAAAAAGCACATGGCCCAATGGTCTAATTTAAATATGTAATAAAAAAAACTTTACCAATACAGACAAAGTATGATGCAAACAAAAGTGCCCCCAAACACAGTAGGGTAACCACACAGTGAATTCCTCCACACACACAGTATGATGATCCTACTCTATCTCCCTCTCTCAATCTCCCCAAAAAGAATGGTGACCCCATCACAGTAAGATTATTCAATTGTAATCCCCATACAGCCCAACATACAGTATAATGGCCATAAAAAGTGCTCCATACAGTATAATGTACCCCATATAGTGATAAATACAATATGATAGCCCCACGTAGCCCTCCACACAGTATATCGGGCCCCATAAAGCCCTCCATACAGTATAATGGCCCCACAGTGCTCCATAGAGTATAATGGCCCCACAGTGATTAATACAGAATAATGGGCCCCACTTAGTGCTCCACACAGTAAATTGGGCCCCACATAGCCCTCCATACAGTATAATAGCCCTACATAGTACTCCATACAGAATAATGGGCCACCACATAGTGCTCCATAAAGTATAATGGCCTCATATAGTGCTCCATATAGTTTAATGAGCCCCTCATAGTGCTCCATACAGTATAACAGTGCCCTGGATAGTGTTCCATACAGTATAAAGGCCTAACATAGTGCTCCATATAGTATAATGACCCCACATAGTAATCCATACAGTATAATGGGCCCCACATAGTGCTCCATAAAGAATAATGGGCCCACATAGTGCTCCATAAAGTATAATGACCCCACATAGTGCTCCATACATAAAATGGCCCCACAGTGTTCCATACAGTAAAATGGCTTCACATAGTGCTCCATACAGTATAAAGGCCTAACATAGTGCTCCATATAGTATAATGGCCCCACATAGTAATCCATACAGTATAATGGCCACAAAAGGTGCTCCACATAGTATAACGGGCCCCACATAGTGCTCCATACAGTATAATGGCCTCATATAGTGCTCCATATAGTATAATGAGCCCCACATAGTGCTCCATACAGTATAACAGGGCCCTGGATAGTGTTCCATACAGTATAATGGCCTAACATAGTGCTCCACATAGTATAAAGGGCCCCACATAGTGTGTGGAGCGCTGTACTGTAAGATTGGTCACACTATAGAGCTCTGTACCGTAAGAGCGGTCACACTATGGAGCTCTGTACCGTAAGAGCGGTCACACTATAGAGCTCTGTACCGTAAGAGCGGTCACACTATAGAGCTCTGTACTGTAAGAGCGGTCACACTATAGAGCTCTGCACTGCAAGAGCGGTCACACTATAGAGCTCTGTACCGTAAGAGCGGTCACACTATAGAGCTCTGCACTGCAAGAGCGGTCACACTATAGAGCTCTGTACCGTAAGAGCGGTCACACTATAAAGCTCTGTACCGTAAGAGCGGTCACACTATAAAGCTCTGTACCGTAAGAGCGGTCACACTATAGAGCTCTGTACCGTAAGAGCGGTCACACTATAGAGCTCTGTACTGTAAGAGCGGTCACACTACAGAGCTCTGTACTGTAAGAGCGGTCACACTACGGAGCTCTGTACTGTAAGAGCGGTCACACTATAGAGCTCTATACTGTAAGAGCGGTCATACTATAGAGCTCTGTACTGTAAGAGCGGTGACACTATAGAGCTCTGTACTGTAAGGGCGGTGACACTATAGAGCTCTGTAGTGTAAGGGCGGTGACACTATAGAGCTCTGTACTGTAAGGGCGGTGACACTATAGAGCTCTGTACTGTAAGGGCGGTCACACTATAGAGCTCTGTACTGTAAGAGCGGTCACACTATAGAGCTCTGCACTGCAAGAGCGGTCACACTATAGAGCTCTGTACCGTAAGAGCGGTCACACTATAAAGCTCTGTACCGTAAGAGCGGTCACACTATAGAGCTCTGTACCGTAAGAGCGGTCACACTATAGAGCTCTGTACCGTAAGAGCGGTCACACTATAGAGCTCTGTACTGTAAGAGCGGTCACACTACAGAGCTCTGTACTGTAAGAGCGGTCACACTACGGAGCTCTGTACTGTAAGAGCGGTCACACTATAGAGCTCTGTACTGTAAGAGCGGTCACACTATGGAGTTCTGTACTGTAAGAGCGGTCACACTATAGAGCTCTGTACTGTAAGAGCGGTGACACTATAGAGCTCTGTACTGTAAGGGCGGTGACACTATAGAGCTCTGTAGTGTAAGGGCGGTCACACTATAGAGCTCTGTACTGTAAGGGCGGTCACACTATAGAGCTCTGTACTGTAAGGGCGGTCACACTATAGAGCTCTGTACTGTAAGGGCGGTCACACTGTGGAATCTATACTGTAAGGGCGGTCACACTATAGAGCTCTGTACTGTAAAGGCGGTCACACTGTGGAATCTATACTGTAAGGGCGGTCACACTATATAGCTCTGTACTGTAAGGGCGGTCACACTGTGGAATCTATACTGTAAGGGCGGTCACACTATAGAGCTCTGTACTGTAAAAGCGGTGACACTATAGAGCTCTGTACTGTAAGAGCGGTCAAACTATAGAGCTCTGTACTGTAAGAGCGGTGACACTATAGAGCTCTGTACTGAAAGAGCGGTCACACTATAGAGCTCTGTACTGTAAGAGCGGTGACACTATAGAGCTCTGTACTGAAAGAGCGGTCACACTATAGAGCTCTGTACTGTAAGAGCGGTCACACTATAGAGCTCTGTACTGTAAGAGCGGTCACACTATAGAGCTCTGTACTGTTAAGGGCGGTCACACTGTGGAATCTATACTGTAAGGGCGGTCACACTATAGAGCTCTGTACTGTAAGGGCGGTCACACTGTGGAATCTATACTGTAAGGGCGGTCACACTATAGAGCTCTGTACTGTAAGAGCGGTGACACTATAGAGCTCTGTACTGTAAGAGCGGTCAAACTATAGAGCTCTGTACTGTAAGAGCGGTGACACTATAGAGCTCTGTACTGAAAGAGCGGTCACACTATAGAGCTCTGTACTGTAAGAGCGGTCACACTATAGAGCTCTGTACTGTTAAGGGCGGTCACACTGTGGAATCTATACTGTAAGGGCGGTCACACTATAGAGCTCTGTACTGTAAGGGCGGTCACACTATAGAGCTCTGTACTGTAAGAGCGGTGACACTATAGAGCTCTGTACTGAAAGAGCGGTCACACTATAGAGCTCTGTACTGTAAGAGCGGTCACACTATAGAGCTCTGTACTGTAAGGGCGGTCACACTGTGGAATCTATACTGTAAGGGTGGTCACACTATAGAGCTCTATACTGTAAGAGCGGTCACACTATAGAGCTCTGTACTGTAAGAGCGGTCACACTGTGGAATCTATACTGTAAGGGCGGTCACACTGTGGAATCTATACTGTAAGGGTGGTCACTCTATAGAGCTCCATACTGTAAGAGCGGTCACACTATAGAGCTCTGTACTGTAAGAGCGGTCACACTGTGGAATCTATACTGTAAGGGTGGTCACTCTATAGAGCTCCATACTCTAAGAGCGGTCACACTGTGGATTCTCTACTGTAAGGGCGGTCACACTGTGGAATCTATACTGTAAGGGCAGTCACACTGTGGAATCTATACTGTAAGGGCGGTCACACTGTGGAATCTATACTGTAAGGGCGGTGATACTGTGGATTCTCTACTGTAAGGGCGGTCACTCTATGGAGCTCCATACTGGAAGTTGTACAGGTCTTAGGACTCAGATCCCCTATCAATGTCTTGCCCCTTAATCAGAAACAGAAGAATTGAAGGAGATCTATCCAGGTATGAGACTTGCTACAGTTGGTGATTTTTCTATATTTTCCTCTGCAGTCTTGATCATCTGTGACATGTCACATACAGCACGTATGTATCACCGTCTGCCCTATAACTGCTGCTATATATCAGTATAAGTACCAGGCCTCCGCACAGGAGCAGGCGGAGGGGGCAAATTATGTCTGTTTATCCTGACCTTAGCCCCTATGTAATATACTTGTCATCCTGCTTTATGTCAGTGCACCTTTCACTATTTCTCTGGTTACGTAAAGTAGGATATTCCTGGAATACCGGGCGGAAAGGGTCGGACCGAGGACGAAGAATCTAAAATAACTTAAAATCTCCTCATTAGCGGACAATTGATTTTTGTTTCAGCAACGATAAGCTGATAACGAGGTGTCCTACTGATGCAACCTCCATGATTATCTGCGATCAGGAGGAACTAAGCAGCAGCAAGCGTGCGATTCCCCTGCAGCACACCTACAGGTGAAGCCAAGTATTACATGAGTCTGAATTATAGATGAAGGTCCAAAACTTAAGACCTCCGCTCTATTAACTCATTCCTGACATTGGACATAAATGTACGTCCTATAAAATAGATGCAAATTTATGGAGTGGGCTCAGCGCTGTTATATAGCCAGAACCTGCAGCTAACAGCAGCGACCGGAGCAAGCTCCAATAGCTACCATTCATCCATTAAAGTGCCAGAAAAGCTTGGTGCAATCGTTTGGGCGCCCACTGCCTTTTTTTTTTTCCCTCCGATATCGTTTTTTAGCTTCATAGATATTAGTAATTTTACAATATGATGCAAAACTGGAGTATACAACACAAGCGATCAAACGACTGCAGGGTCAAGTCCTCTAAGGTAGCTAAAAATAATAAAATACAATAAAAAAAATAATTTTAAAAATGTTTAAAACAAAAAAAAGTTTAAAATCACTGCCATTTTTTCAATAAAATAATTATTCTATTTGGTATAATTGTGTACATAAAAATCCAAATAAAATATTAAAAATATTTAACCAGTATTTTAAATGCTGAAAAAAAAAAAAAATCGGAATGCCAGAATTTGTTTTATTCAGATCTGAATCTTGCTGCCCAAAAATGCAAAAAAAAAAAGGGGGGAAATAAAATATATCTTATTTACCTACAAAATGAAATCAATAAACGCATTCATTTATATAGACAGAAAAATGAAAAAATAACTCAGAAAATGGTGATACAAACTAATTGTAAAAAAACCCAAAGTTCTGAACTTTCTTTTACAACTCTAATATTAAAAAAAAAATTGAAGTTTGGTATTGCAGTAATAAAAATGACACAAAGCATTACGTTACCAAGCAATATTTGCACAATAAATGTTGAAAATATTTTCTCCAAAAAATAGTAGAATTTCCTTTTATTTTCAACATTTCACCGCACTTTCCCCCCCCCCCCCCCATTTTTCAGTACATTAAGGTTAAAATGGACAATGTCTTTTAAAAAAAAACAAATCGTCAGTTAGTGAAAGGGTTAAATGGGTTTACGGAGGTCAGAAAAACATGGCTCCTTGCACCCCTCTCTCCTGGTCATTCCTGCAGTTTGCTACCTAATGATCCTATTACTGTATATTTTTTACTCACAGCGCAATTATAAAATAACTCAAAAAGTAGAAATATACTATCAAAAAAAAAATAAAAATAAGATTCATCAATAGCGGTTTCTGGAAAATATCTACTGTATATAGAAAAGATTTGCTAATAACTAGGAAATTAAGAAAATGCAATATTGTCTTCATTAAATAATAATAAAAAACATAAAATAAAAAAATATTATAAAATAGTAATAATAAGTAGTAAACATAGTATAAAACAATAATAAAATAAATTACAAAATAGTAATATTAAAAATATAATAAAATATAATATACAAAATAATACATTAAATATAACATAAAACCGAAAAAATAATAAACACAAATAAAATACAATATTAATAAAAAATAGATAATTTAATGAAACAAAGTAGTAAAAAAAAAAAAAAAGAGTAAAAATAAAAATTATAACAATTCAGAAGAATGGAAACTGTCAGAAGGAATGAATTATAGTTTCCACCATAAGCCAGCAGCCTGAATACAAAATTACAAAGTGTTTCCGATGCAGAAGTGCTCAGCTCATAGGGCGATTTTTTGCAAAGTTACCCATTTTTTTTTTAAAATAATTCATGCCATAATAACTTAACCCCTGCATGCCCAGAGTGGGAGAGGGGCTGTAAGAGGAGGACCCCTCGTATTCGGCACTGCCACCCTGCGATCTCACTGCACGCAAGGAAGACGTTATTGATGTAAGCAAATCAGCGCAGTGAATCGTGTCGCCATGTAAATGCAGGAGAAGGACGCTCCATCCATTGTACACACGGATTTGTAAGTCAAAGACACATTGACTTTGTATTTGCAATCGCCAGGACTGCTGGAAGTGATTCTTCATCTGGAGAGAGATTTATCAAGACAAGATAAAGAAAAGAAACAAAAGCGTGGTGACATGGATGAGTCAGGAAGGAAAACAGCCCGGCGGCCGTAACAATGCGGAAAATGTACAAACGTCTGAGGAACATAAACAGCGCACAACTAAGAGGAGGTAAAAGGTGAAATCCGAGGGACGGCTCTGCCAGGAGACTGCAGGGAAGGGGCCTGTCTGTGGCCAAACAAATGTCAGCGCAAAGGTGGGAGCGGAGCCAGAGTATTCCAGAAATTCTAAACATTAGGGCTCCACTTATAAATTTACCGTGACATCATTGTTACTATTATCCCTATGGTGTAACATCACTGTGTGCATTATCCCTGTACTGTGACATCACTGTGTGCATTATCCCTGTACTGTGACATCACTGTGTGTATTATCCCTGTACTGTGACATCACTGTGTGTATTATCCCCGTACTGTGACATCACTGTGTGTATTATCCCTGTACTGTGACATCACTGTGTGTATTATCCCCGTACTGTGACATCACTGTGTGTATTATCCCTGTACTGTGACATCACTGTGTGTATTATCCCTGTACTGTGACATCACTGTGTGTATTATCCCTGTACTGTGACATCACTGTGTGTATTATCCCTGTACTGTGACATCACTGTGTGTATTATCCCTGTACTGTGACATCACTGTGTGTATTATCTCTGTACTGTGACATCACTGTGTGTATTATCCCTGTACTGTGACATCACTGTGTGTATTATCCCCGTACTGTGACATCACTGTGTGTATTATCCCTGTACTGTGACATCACTGTGTGTATTATCCCTGTACTGTGACATCACTGTGTGTATTATCCCTGTACTGTGACATCACTGTGTGTATTATCCCTGTACTGTGACATCACTGTGTGTATTATCCCTGTACTGTGACATCACTGTGTGTATTATCCCCGTACTGTGACATCACTGTGTGTATTATCCCCGTACTGTGACATCACTGTGTGTATTATCCCTGTACTGTGACATCACTGTGTGTATTATCCCTGTACTGTGACATCACTGTGTGTATTATCCCTGTACTGTGACATCACTGTGTGTATTATCCCTGTACTGTGACATCACTGTGTGTATTATCTCTGTACTGTGACATCACTGTGTGTATTATCCCTGTACTGTGACATCACTGTGTGTATTATCCCTGTACTGTGACATCACTGTGTGTATTATCCCTGTACTGTGACATCACTGTGTGTATTATCCCTGTACTGTGACATCACTGTGTGTATTATCCCTGTACTGTGACATCACTGTGTGTATTATCCCTGTACTGTGACATCACTGTGTGTATTATCCCCGTACTGTGACATCACTGTGTGTATTATCCCCGTACTGTGACATCACTGTGTGTATTATCCCTGTACTGTGACATCACTGTGTGTATTATCCCTGTACTGTGACATCACTGTGTGTATTATCCCTGTACTGTGACATCACTGTGTGTATTATCCCTGTACTGTGACATCACTGTGTGTATTATCTCTGTACTGTGACATCACTGTGTGTATTATCCCTGTACTGTGACATCACTGTGTGTATTATCCCTGTACTGTGACATCACTGTGTGTATTATCTCTGTACTGTCACATCACTGTGTGTATTATCCCTGTACTGTGACATCACTGTGTGTATTATCCCCGTACTGTGACATCACTGTGTGTATTATCCCTGTACTGTGACATCACTGTGTGTATTATCCCCGTACTGTGACATCACTGTGTGTATTATCCCTGTACTGTGACATCACTGTGTGTATTATCCCTATCGTGTAACATCACTGTGTGTATTATCTCTGTACTGTGACATCACTGTGTGTATTATCCTTGTACTGTGACATCACTGTGTGTATTATCCCTGTACTGTGACATCACTGTGTGTATTATCCCTATCGTGTAACATCACTGTGTGTATTATCTATGTACTGTGACATCACTGTGTTTATCATCCCTGTACTGTGACATCACTGTGTGTATTATCTCTGTACTGTGACATCAATGTGTGTATTATCCCTGTACTGTGACATCACTGTGTGTATTGTCCCTGTACTGTGACATCACTGTGTGTATTATCTCTGTACTGTGACATCACTGTGTGTATTATCCCTGTACTGTGACATCACTGTGTGTATTATCCCTGTACTGTGACATCACTGTGTGTATTATCCCTGTATTGTGACATCACTGTGTGTATTATCCCTGTACTGTGACATCACTGTGTGTATTATCCCTATCGTGTAACATCACTGTGTGTATTATCCCTGTACTGTGACATCACTGTGTGTATTATCCCTGTACTGTGACATCACTGTGTATTATCCCTATCGTGTAACATCACTGTGTGTATTATCTATGTACTGTGACATCACTGTGTTTATCATCTCTGTACTGTGACATCACTGTGTGTATTATCCCTGTACTGTGACATCACTGTGTGTATTATCTCTGTACTGTGACATCACTGTGTGTATTATCCCTGTACTGTGACATCACTGTGTGTATTATCTATGTACTGTGACATCACTGTGTTTATCATCTCTGTACTGTGACATCACTGTGTGTATTATCCCTGTACTGTGACATCACTGTGTGTATTATCTCTGTACTGTGACATCACTGTGTGTATTATCCCTGCACTGTGACGTCACTGTGTGTATTATCCCTGCACTGTGACATCACTGTGTGTATTATCTCTGTACTGTGACATCACTGTGTGTATTATCACTGTACTGTGACATCACTGTGTGTATTATCCCTGTACTGTGACATCACTGTGTGTATTATCCCTGTACTGTGACATCGCTGTGTGTATTATCCCTGTACTGTGACATCACTGTGTGTATTATCTCTGTACTGTGACATCACTGTGTGTATTATCCCTGTACTGTGACATCACTGTGTGTATTATCCCTGTACTCTGACATCACTGTGTGCATTATCCCTGTACTCTGACATCACTGTGTGTATAATCCCTGTACTGTGACCTCACTGTGTATTATCCCTATCATGTAACATCACTGTGTGCATTATCCCTGCACTGTGACATCACTGTGTGCATTATCCCTGCACTGTGACATCACTGTGTGCATTATCCCTGTACTGTGACATCACTATGTGTATTATCCCTGTACTGTGACATCGCTGTGTGTATTATCCCTGTACTGTGACATCACTGTGTGTATTATCTCTGTACTGTGACATCACTGTGTGTATTATCCCTGTACTCTGACATCACTGTGTGCATTATCCCTGTACTCTGACATCACAGTGTGTATAATCCCTGTACTGTGACCTCACTGTGTATTATCCCTATCATGTAACATCACTGTGTGCATTATCCCTGCACTGTGACATCACTGTGTGCATTATCCCTGCACTGTGACATCACTGTGTGTATTATCCCTGTACTGTGACATCACTGTGTGTATTATCCCTGTACTCTGACATCACTGTGTGCATTATCCCTGTACTCTGACATCACTGTGTGTATAATCCCTGTACTGTGACCTCACTGTGTATTATCCCGATCATGTAACATCACTGTGTGCATTATCCCTGCACTGTGACATCACTGTGTGCATTATCCCTGCACTGTGACATCACTGTGTGCATTATCCCTGTACTGTGACATGAATGTGTGTATTATCCCTGTACTGTGACATCACTGTGTGTATTATCCCTGTACTGTGACATCGCTGTGTGTATTATCCCTGTACTGTGACATCGCTGTGTGTATTATCCCTGCACTGTGACATCACTGTGTGTATTATCCCTGCACTGTGACATCGCTGTGTGTATTATCCCTGTACTGTGACATCACTGTGTGTATTATCCCTGTACTGTGACATCACTGTGTGTATTATCCCTGTACTGTGACATCACGGAGTGTATTATCCCTGTACTGTGACATCACTGTGTGTATTATCTCTGTACTGTGACATCACTGTATTATCCCTGTACTGTGACATCACTGTGTGTATTATCCCTGTACTGTGACATCACTGTGTGTATTATCTCTGTACTGTGACATCACTGTGTGTATTATCCCTGTACTGTGACATCACTGTGTGTATTATCCCTGTACTGTGACATCACTGTGTTTATTATCCCTGTACTGTGACATCACTGTGTTTATTATCCCTGTACTGTGACATCACTGTGTGTATTATTCCTGTACTGTGACATCACTGTGTGTATCATTCCTGTACTGTGACATCACTGTGTGTATTATCCCTGTACTGTGACCTCACTGTGTGTATTATCCCTGTACTGTGACCTCACTGTGTGTATTATCCCTGTACTGTGACATCACTGTGTGTATTATCCCTGTATTGTGACATCACTATGTGTATTATCTCTGTACTGTGACATCACTGTGTGTATTATCTCTGTACTGTGACATCACTGTGTGTATTATCTCTGTACTGTGACATCACTGTGTGTATCATTCCTGTACTGTGACATCACTGTGTGTATTATCCCTGTACTGTGACATCACTGTGTGTATTATCTCTGTACTGTGACATCACTGTGTGTATCATTCCTGTACTGTGACATCACTGTGTGTATTATCCCTGTACTGTGACATCACGGTGTGTATTATCTCTGTACTGTGACATCACTGTGTGTATTATCTCTGTACTGTGAAATCACTGTGTGTATCATTCCTGTACTGTGACATCACTGTGTGTATTATCCCTGTACTGTGACATCACTGTGTGTATCATTCCTGTACTGTGACATCACTGTGTGTATTATCCCTGTACTGTGACATCACTGTGTGTATCATTCCTGTACTGTGACATCACTGTGTGTATTATCCCTGTACTGTGACATCACTGTGTGTATTATCTCTGTACTGTGACATCACTGTGTGTATTATCCCTGTACTGTGACATCACTGTGTGTATCATTCCTGTACTGTGACATCACTGTGTGTATTATCCCTGTACTGTGACATCACTGTGTGTATTATCCCTGTACTGTGACATCACTGTGTTTATCATCTCTGTACTGTGACATCATTGTCCATTATCTCTATATTGGACAAATATACAATAATTGGACAAATCTCCATGATGCATTTATTTCTTAATGAAAGGTCCCCAAAGTCCATTGTGAGAGCCTGAACCACCCTATGATCCTTCCTCATCATTTTGGGTACACTCATGTGGGCCAGTAAGAGCGCTAAGTTTGGAGTCTGCCGAGGTGGTTACTGTAATGAGGAGGAAAGCGTCACTTAAGCTCTGACGACGGCCGGAGGAAATCTTTTCGCCTTGTTCGTTCTCATTTCCGGTCACTTGTAATGGTCGATGCAGTCATTTTGCTTCCAGCTATAGAACCACACAAAGGACCCTTGTCATGAGGTCTGAACCCCCATAAAGGGCACGTCCAAAATACACTGAGCACAGATCTCAGAAAGACTCCGCCATAATCGCTCTGGACGTACACTGTACCGACACTGCATACAGAAACAATGCCGGGGGGCCAACAAATATTTATCCTGAACAGAACCTTCCCATCTCCGAAAATGGAAGGTTTTATATTTTCTTTTAGTATACTTAAATGAAATCGATTCCTCAAAGTTGGTAAGATCTCCGCTTGCTGTCACTCAAAAGGAACTTTCAGTGTTGCGTCGGCCCAGGCTATGCGATGGACACGAAACCCAAAAACCCTGAATTTCACCAGGAGAAGCCATGACCAGTTACTTTAACCACTTACTAATGGGGCAAATTTTTCGTTTTTGCACTCTCTAATTTTTCTTTTCCTTCTTCAAAAATTTTTTTTTATTTTTCCATTTACAGCCATAATATGAGGGCAGCTAAGGAGTGAAACTGCAGTGACCGGAGCTTGCTCTGGTTGCTGCTGTTGGCCACGTTTGGAAAGTGTTGTTAAGACATGCTGCCCTCCTGCCAGACCGGGGGTTTTTTCCCTGAATTTTGGCACAGTGGGAAAAAGTTGCAAACCATTTTTTCCGTCATTTTTTCCCAATCTAACACCAGAATTTTGTGGATAATACATTTGTGCCAATGTTTGCTGGCGGAGACGGGGTACAACACATGACATTTACCTGGCCCGGCGACGGGTGGCTCTGGTTTGTGCGACTTTAACGGGTCCAGACGATCCTTTTCTAGCTGTTTCCGTGTGCTCCTCTGTCTGGGCTCTCGGAACATGGGAAGAGCATGAGCTATAAGGAGAGAAACACAAGACTTTAGGCACAACTGGAAACCATCCGTCCGTCCCTGTATACAGAATGTCGGAGGCCGACCAGAAGATCTATTCGCTGACCTTTCACGAAGAACATGGAGGAACAGAAGTGATAAGCGACTTAACATTTACTTACGGTAACAGGGACGACCAGAAGGATCAATCCTACAGAAATAAAAAAAATATTCTGCTGTCTGTGGAAACAATGTTCCCGAGGAAGGATTTCCCCAGCGTGGTGAACCAAACTCTGCTCTCCATCAGTGTGTTGGAGGAGTCGCAGAGCCCCCAAGAAAGATCATTTATGAAATACTTCTACTTAAAATTAGAGAATCGCCTTCACAGTCCTCCAGCGTTCCCCTTCTGTTGACTTTACGTATAACTTATGCCCAAACTCGTACAGCAGAAAAGGCCTCTTATAGGCAGGAATGTTTTGTAGAGTAGAAAAGTAAAGTGACGATGTTTCCAAAGATGTTCCCAAGGACAGGAACCCCCAAAACAGACCAGTATTACGTAGCAGTGTATTGCAGTAGTATTACATCAGCATTATATGGCGACAACTAACAATACAGAACCTCCTGCTGCAATTCACCCTTTCCGCAACCTTACAATGCATCCAGACGTCCATAGAATGAGGTCCGATCTCGGACCTCAATGCACAGACGGGCCGTGGGATTCCCGACTGGACAGAGACAGCTTCATATATGCTTGGTTTGGAAAAGCCGTGGTCAGTCCGTGCATGGAGGTCGATCTCGGACCGATTTGTTTGGACATCGGATTGCACCCTTAGACAAACAAAAATGCATGTCCTCAGAGTCTCTCGGAACTTCCTCCATTCTCACCTTCCTTCTATAGGCCCATTTTATTTATATAACGCCTACATATTGTGCAGCACTTTATAATTAAGTGGGGACCTGTACTGACAAAGACTACAGAGCAACATATAGGTACAGTTGCCAAGGGCTATGGGTGCATGAAGGATGTGGGGAAAGATGACTAGAAGAGCAAGATTATGAGGAAAATTTAGAAAGCTGGAGCAGGAAAGAGTTAGATTAGTGAGGTGATAGGCCTGTCTAAAGAGATGCATTTTCAGGTTACACTTAAAAATTTAGGGGATAGGTATTAACCCCTTTACCCCCAAGGGTGGTTTGCACGTTAATGACCGGGCCAATTTTTACAATTCTGACCACTGTCCCTTTATGAGGTTATAACTCTGGAACGCTTCAACGGATCCCGGTGATTCTGACACCGTTTTCTTGTGACATATTGTACTTCATGATAGTGGTAAAATATCTTTGATATTACCTGCGTTTATTTGTGAAAAAAACAGAAATTTGGCGAAAATTTTGAAAGTTTCGCAATTTTCCAACTTTGAATTTTTATACAATTAAATCACAGAGATATGTCACACAAAATACTTAAGTAACATTTCCCACATATCTACTTTACATCAGCATAATTTTGGAACCAAAATTTTTTTTTTGTTAGGGAGTTATAAGGGTTAAAAGTTGACCAGCAATTTCTCATTTTTACAACACCATTTTTTTTTTTAGGGACCACATCTCATTTGAAGTCATTTTGAGGGGTCTATATAATAGAAAACACCCAAGTGTGACACCATTCTAAAAACTGCACCCCTCAAGGTGCTCAAAACCACATTCAAGAAATTTATTAACCCTTCAGGTGTTTCACAGGAATTTTTGGAATGTTTAAATAAAAATGAACATTTAACTTTTTTACACAAAAAATTTACTTCAGCTCCAATTTGTTCTATTTTACAAAGGGTAACAGGAGAAAATGGACCCCAAAAGTTGTTGTACAATTTGTCCTGAGTACGCCGATACCCCATATGTGGGGGTAAACCACTGTTTGGGCGCATGGCAGAGCTCGGAAGCGAAGGAGCGCCATTTGACTTTTCAATGCAAAATTGACTGAAATTCAGATTGGATGCCATGTTGCGTTTGGAGAGCCCCTGATGTGCCTAAACATAGAAACCCCCCACAAGTGACACCATTTTGGAAAGTAGACCCCCTAAGGAACTTATCTAGATGTGTGGTGAGCACTTTGACCCACCAAGTGCTTCACAGAAGTTTATAATGCAGAGCCGTAAAAATAAAAAATCATATTTTTTCACAAAAATGATTTTTTCGCCCCCAATTTCTTATTTTTCTAAGGGTAAGAGAAGAAATTGGACCCCAAAAGTTGTTGTGCAATTTGTCCTGAGTACGCTGATACTTCATATGTGGGGGTAAACCACTGTTTGGGCGCATGGCAGAGCTCGGAAGGGAAGGAGCGCCATTTGACTTTTCAATGCAAAATTGACTGGAATTGAGATGGGACGCCAAGTTGCGTTTGGAGAGCCCCTGATGTGCCTAAACATTGAAACTCCCCACAAGTGACACCATTTTGGAAAGTAGACCCCCTAAGGAACTCATCTAGATGTGTTGTGAGAGCTTTGAACCCCCAAGTGTTTCACTACAGTTTATAACGCAGAGCCGTGAAAATAAAAATTCTTTTTTTCCCCACAAAAATTATATTTTAGCCCCAGATTTGTATTTTCCCAAGGGTAACAGGAGAAATTGGACCCCAAAAGTTGTTGTCCAATTTGTCCTGATTTCGGTGATACCCCACATGTGGGGGGAACCACCGTTTGGGCGCATGGGAGAGCTCGGAAGGGAAGGAGCGCCATTTGGAATGCAGACTTAGATGGAATGGTCTGCAGGCGTCACGTTGCATTTGCAGAGCCCCTAATGTACCTAAACTGTAGAAACCCCCCACAAGTGACCCCATATTGGAAACTAGACCCCCCAAGGAACTTATCTAGATGTGTTGTGAGAACTTTACACCCCAAGTGTTTCACTACACGCTGATACCCCATATGTTGGGGTAAACCCCTGTTTGTGCGCACGGGAGAGCTCGGGAGGGAAGGAGCACTGTTTTACTTTTTCAACGCAGAATTGGCTGGAATTGAGATTGGACGCAATGTCACATTTGGAGAGCCCCTGATGTGCCTAAACAGTGGAAACCCCCCAATTATAACAGAAACCCTAATCCAAACACACCCCTAACCCTAATCTCAACTGTAACCCTAACAACACCCCTAACCCTGACACACCCCTAACTCTAATCCCAACCCAATTCCCAACTGTAAATGTAATCCAAACCCTAACTTTAGCCCCAACCCTAACTTTAGCTCCAACCCTAACCCTAACTGTAGCCCTAACCCTAGCCCCAACCCTAACCCTAACCCTAATGGGAAAATGGAAATAAATTTTTTAAATTTTTTAATTTTTCGTAACTAAGGGGGTGATGAAGGGGGGGGGGGTTGATTTACTATTTATAGCGGGTTTTCTAGCGGATTTTTATGATTGGCAGCTGTCACACACTAAAAGACGCTTTTTATTGCAAAAAATGTTTTTTGCGTTACCACATTTTGAGTGCTATAATTTTTCCATATTTGAGTCCACAGAGTCATGTGAGGTCTTGTTTTTTGCGGGACGAGTTGACGTTTTTATTGGTAACATTTTCAGGCACGTGACATTTTTTGATCGCTTTTTATTCCGATTTTTGTGAGGCAGAATGACCAAAAACCAGCTATTCATGAATTTCTTTTGGGGAGGGCGCTTATACCGTTCCGCGTTTGGTAAAATGGATAAAGCAGTTTTATTCTTCGGGTCAGTACGATTACAGCGATACCTCATTTCTATCATTTTTTTTATGTTTTGGCGCTTTTATACGATAAAAACTATTTTATAGAAAAAATAATTATTTTTGCATCGCTTTATTCTGAGGACTATAACTTTTTTATTTTTTCGCTGATGATGCTGTATGGCGGCTCGTTTTTTGCGGGACAAGATGACGTTTTCAGCGGTACCATGGTTATTTATTTCCGTCTTTTTGATCGCATGTTATTCCACTTTTTGTTCGGAGGTATGATAATGAACCGTTGTTTTTTGCCTTTTTTTTTTTTTTACGGTGTTCACTGAAGGGGTTAACTAGTGGGACAGTTTTATAGGTCGAGTCGTTACGGACGCGGTGATACTAAATATGTGTACTTTTATTGTTTTGTTTATTTTTATTTAGCTAAAGGAATGTATTTATTGGAACAATATTTTTTTTTTATTATTATTTATTTAGAATTTTTTTTTTTACACATGTAATTTTTTTTATTTTTACTTTGCCCCAGGGGGGTACATCACAGTAAAGTGACAGATCGCCGATCTGACACTTTGCTGTGCACTGTGTCAGATCGGCGATCACACAGCAGGGAGGCTTCCCGGCGCCTGCTCTGAGCAGGCGCTGTGAAGCCACCTCCCTGCAGGACCCGGATGCAGCCCCGCGGCCATTTTGGATCCGGGGACTGCAGGGAGGAGACGCTCGGTCAAAGGTGAGCACATCGCCTTGTACCGATCGTCTCAGAGAAGCCCGCACGGAGCCCCCTCCCTGCGCGATGCTTCCCTATACCGCCGTCACACTGCGATCATGTTTGATCGCAGTGTGCCGGGGGTTAATGTGCCGGGGCGGTCCGTGACCGCTCCTGGCACATAGCGCTGGATGTCAGCTGCGATAGTCAGCTGACACCCGGCCGCGATCGGCCGCGCTCCCCCCGTATTATTCCGTCCTTGGGAAGTAGGGCCCACCCCACATGGACGGAATAGTACGTCCTATGACAGAAAGGGGTTAATCCAATTGTCTGGGGTAGTGCAATCCAGAAAACTGGTGCAGCACAAGAGAAGTCTTTGAGATGGAAGTGGGAGGTTTGGATTATGGAGGATGTTAGTCTTAGATCAGTTGCAGTGTAGAGAGCGTGGGTAATGTGACAGACAGAGAAGAGGGAGGAGATATAGGGTTGTGTAGAACTGTGGAGCGCTAAGTTTGTATTGTACTTTGTAGTGGTTTGTAACCAGTGCAATGACAAACAACAAAGTGGAGGCATCGGTGTAGTGGCTGGACAGAAATACGACCCTTGCTGACTCTTTTAGGATGGACTGGAGAGGGGAGAGTTTATTAAGAGGGATACCGATCAGTAGCGAGTTGCAGTAGTCCAGACGATAAAGAATAAGAGCAACAGGACGGGTTTTTGCAGTTTCAAAAGTGTGAAAAGGTCAGGTTCAGGAAATGTTTATAACATGCGGGTAACATGTGCGAGTAATCAGATCTAGGGAATAAAGGAAAGTTCTGAGCCAAATATGACCCCAAGACAGCGAGCGTGCTGCTGGGATTTAAGGTTGAACCAAGCAAGGTAATTGCAATTTTGGGTTTAGTTAGATTTGTAATTTCCAGCATATAACCTGTCCTCGCCTCATCTCTCTGTCCTAATCTCCGGATATCTCCCCACATAATCCCCAGTATATAACCTGTCCTCTCCATACATCTCTGCCCTAATCTCCGGATATCTCCCCACATAATCCCCAGTATATAACCTGTTCTCTCCATACATCTCTGCCCTAATCTCCTGATACCTCCCACACATAATCTCCAGTATATAACCTGTCCTCTCCATACATCTCTGCCCTAATCTCCTGATACCTCCATACATAATCTCCAGTATATAACCTGTCCTCTCCATACATCTCTGCCCTAATCTCCTGATACCTCCATACATAATCTCCAGTATATAACCTGTCCTCTCCATACATCTCTGCCCTAATCTCCTGATACCTCCATACATAATCTCCAGTATATAACCTGTCCTCTCCATACATCTGAAGCGCCCCCACACCGCCGCAGGGCCGAGGGGCACCCGGAGCCGGGCCTCTGAGAGTCTCTGTCCAGTTCTGGGGTTGTCACGGTGGCTAGACCCGGTCCGTGGCCCTGTCTGTCAGTGGGGGACGTCCAGTACAATAAGTGGTGTTGTAACGGTGCAGTTGTGGGGTGCAGGTCGCGGTAAATAACGAGGACACCAGGTTGCAGTCTCTTTACCTCTTTACTGAAGATCTCGGAGTCCTCAGTCCAGAATACGGCTCACCAGGCTGCGCAAGTCTGGCCGGTTCAATGACACTTCCAGAGTTCTCTTCACAGGAGGAAATCTGTGCCTTCCCCCTAGCGCTATGTGTTGTAGTCCTTCCCTGCTGCGCTTACGGAAAGTACCCCACAACTGTTGTGTCTGTTTCTTAAGTTCCCTCACAACTCGACTAGATGATGTTCTGCTAATCCTCCGTCCCTCCCTGAGGTTCGGGTAGGAACGGCACCCGTTTGACGGGTAGGCCTGGAGTTCTTCCGGGACCCTAGAGACGCCTCTCTCCCACAATTGCCTCCCAAGACTTCATAGGTGATTTGAGTTAGACAGCCCGCCTGAGACTGACTGTCCTGCCGCTGTTTGGAGTATTGCTTGAAGCTGAATGTTATTCTACTCCCTCGGCGTTCCGGCCACCGGTAGTGCGCCTCAGTAGGATGTTGCTTCGGTCTTACAGCACGACTCCTACTGGTATTTCTCCTTTGCGTGATCCCGTTTCTCACTCAGCACAATCTATCTCTCTTCTAATCCTTTCTTGGGCACCGCCGCTACCCGGAGCAGGCACGGTCCCGTTACATTCGTTCTCGTTGCCAAGCCTCTGTCAGGATCCCACCCCTGACAGAGACCCTACTGTATCTTCCCCTACAACACCCTCTGCCACAAGGTGTTGCCTGGTTCCAACCCAGTCAGCTTTCTGATCTAACTTCCTGCCTGACCCCCAGTTTACCCACTATGGTGGGGAGTGGCCTAATGAATAGCACCCTTAGCTCCCCCCGGAGGCCCGGCTGTGAAATGTATTGGTGTCTGTGATACCTGATCAGATGAACTCCTTCAGTGCCATCGGACGCACCATAGCTCCCCGTAGTGGCGGAGCCACAGTACTGCAACGACCAGGACTCTGGGGCGCTGCACTCCCCCCTGGTTAAACACAGTACTCCGGGACTGGGAAGAAAAGAACAATACAAGTTTAGCAAAAAGACATACAATTTTGTTGAGTGCAATAACAATAAGTATACTTGAACAGGCTTCCCTTTATGGGAGGTAAGGACACTTGAACGTTACAAACATGGTTAGATAACATAGCCACATGCTATAAATAACTCTTCTTACCCAACCGGGTATTCTACTAAGTGCAAAAATTGCTGAACAATACTTTAACGTTGCCTTTAAGGACATACACTCTGTATCCACTAAAGACCTTCCTATAATCACATTATAAGGTAATTTAACTTTTTCATTCTCCTTAAATCTGCAGGACCGCCTGTCCTATCGGCACCAGACCTACTGCCACTCCTTTCTGTTACAGGACCGCCCCGTTCAGCCAGGGCCTACCGTCTTTTCAACTTCTATACACAGTATAGATCATAACATTACTTTCAGTTTTAGAAGCACTGAGCCATCTACGTATGGCTCCTAGGAGGACTCACTTCCTAACCCCTACGGGCTCACTTTCTGTCCTCTGTAACACATTATTAACTCTTTCTTTACAATAAACTAACTTTCTATGGAGGACTCAGGGTTTACCTTCTATCCCCACTTTCTATCATCATTATCAATCATTCCCCCTTCTTTCGAGAAACATCATCATTTCTTCACAATTAACTGGTTGGATACATATAACTTTCTCATATACACATTATCATCACTTTCTTTCATCAAACATTATTGCTACCTGTCTTAAAGCAATATCACCGTTTAAGTGCAACAATTGAACATCCCCTTTAAGGAGGGACCAAGTCTCTATGAGGTAGCATTTCTTCTCAAGCTACCAGTCCTTACTCAGCAAAGGTTCCAGTGTGGTATCTTCACAAAGAGTTCTTCTTTAAGTAAAACCAGTAGGGAGCACCTTTAATAAGGTGCTAACTATATACAAAAAGTTCGCATCATGCACTGTTCATGATTACAGCAGTTCTTTTCAACTAAAAACTTGTGCAAAAACTTTAGAAAAACAACCAAAAACAAACAATAGGGATCCCGGGTCAACAAAGGGATCCCTTTAAAAAGAAAAAGTTAACCCTGAACGGGTTTAGCAGCAAAAACAGGAAACAACAAACAGTTAAAACTATGTACATTCTCAAGGCATTCATGCTTACTCTTTTGGCGCAGCAGGTGGTTTCCTCCCGGGCCTCACCAGGCCAACGGGCCACGCTGCCTCACCAGGGAGTGGCTCTGGTCCCAGCAACGACAAGATCCCTCGCCGTGATGCTCTTCTCACCGAGGATCCTGCACGCCCCCAAGGCACATGGTGGGTCCGGGTTCTCTGCTGTTCTGCCGGGTCAGGTTCTTTGGCCTTTTCGGCGGGAGGTTCATCGTCGGAGGTTTCAGCGGTGGCCTGGAGCGCAACACATCGCTGGACGCCCCGGGCCATCCAGCCAGCTTCGCCTGTTGCTCTCCTCCACCAGGTGTAAGTCACGGCATCACCGGGCTCCAGGTCGCGAGCAAACCTTCCTCCGCAGTGCTCGACCTCGTTCCGGTCCACATGGACTTGTAGCGGCTCCCCGATCTCCTGGATAACTCCTCTTCCATATCGGGGGTTGAAGGAGACCACCACACCCCAGTGGGACGATGAGACCTCCGCAACAGTGGTCAAATCAATCTGGGCTGCCGGTTGCGGTCGGTTCCGCCATGCAGCCATCAAGCGCCGCAGGTGCTCAGCCTCCGGCAGGATCTTCATGCCCGGGGCCTGCAGCGTACCTTCAGCCGCGGCCGGGTGGGAAGGAACAGGGGACACCGGAGATAGGTGGACTTCTGTGGGCCGACCTAGCCGAGCAAGCACGCGAGCATCGGCCTCCATGCGTCGCGCTATCTGGCGATCCTCGGCTGCAGCTACACACTCCTCTGATGGTGGCAAGGGGGGTCGGCCCATCGGTAGCTCAGTGAGGGTCAGTCCCCGCAACGCTGGTGCATCTGGGGCTGTGTCAGGCGGTGCAGCCTCAGGCTGGATCGGGTCAGTCTCCCGCGGGATTCTCGGTGTCGCCATCTTTGCTCCGTCTTCGGTGTCTTCTTCCCGCGGTCTCTTTCGTGGGCGGCCCCGTCTCCATGGTCTCCACCCTCCAAACAGGATGAGGAGGCGGACCTCGGCTGTTGACGGACACGTCCTCAGGATCAAGAAATGTTTAGACTGGGCGGCCATTGTTCTTCGCGCTCTCTAGCTTGTCTACGCCTACTCCACGCCCCTCTTCCTCTCCTGCGCCTCTCCTCAGCGCTGCAATGGCGGCGGTTTTGGCGGTTAATGGCACAGCACAGTCTTTCAATAAAGTACAGTCCAAGCACAATAAGTCACAGTTCCAAGGCACACATGACCTGATTCTTCAGGCTTAAGTAGATCCTGTTCGTGACGCCAAGTTGAAGCGCCCCCACACCGCCGCAGGGCCGAGGGGCACCCGGAGCCGGGCCTCTGAGAGTCTCTGTCCAGTTCTGGGGTTGTCACGGTGGCTAGACCCGGTCCGTGGCCCTGTCTGTCAGTGGGGGACGTCCAGTACAATAAGTGGTATTGTAACGGTGCAGTTGTGGGGTGCAGGTCGCGGTAAATAACGAGGACACCAGGTTGCAGTCTCTTTACCTCTTTACTGAAGATCTCGGAGTCCTCAGTCCAGAATACGGCTCACCAGGCTGCGCAAGTCCGGCCGGTTCAATGACACTTCCAGAGTTCTCTTCACAGGAGGAAATCTGTGCCTTCCCCCTAGCGCTATGTGTTGTAGTCCTTCCTTGCTGCGCTTACGGAAAGTACCCCACAACTGTTGTGTCTGTTTCTTAAGTTCCCTCACAACTCGACTAGATGATGTTCTGCTAATCCTCCGTCCCTCCCTGAGGTTCGGGTAGGAACGGCACCCGTTTGACGGGTAGGCCTGGAGTTCTTCCGGGACTCTAGAGACGCCCCTCTCCCACAATTGCCTCCCAAGACTTCATAGGTGATTTGAGTTAGACAGCCCGCCTGAGACTGACTGTCCTGCCGCTGTTTGGAGTATTGCTTGAAGCTGAATGTTATTCTACTCCCTCGGCGTTCCGGCCACCGGTAGTGCGCCTCAGTAGGATGTTGCTTCGATCTTACAGCACGACTCCTACTGGTATTTCTCCTTTGCATGATCCTGTTTCTCACTCAGCACAATCTATCTCTCTTCTAATCCTTTCTTGGGCACCGCCGCTACCCGGAGCAGGCACGGTCCCGTTACGTTCGTTCTCGTTGCCAAGCCTCTGTCAGGATCCCACCCCTGACAGAGACCCTACTGTATCTTCCCCTACAACACCCTCTGCCACAAGGTGTTGCCTGGTTCCAACCCAGTCAGCTTTCTGATCTAACTTCCTGCCTGACCCCCAGTTTACCCACTATGGTGGGGAGTGGCCTAATGAATAGCACCCTTAGCTCCCCCCGGAGGCCCGGCTGTGAAATGTATTGGTGTCTGTGATACCTGATCAGATGAACTCCTTCAGTGCCATCGGACGCACCATAGCTCCCCGTAGTGGCGGAGCCACAGTACTGCAACGACCAGGACTCTGGGGCGCTGCACATCTCTGCCCTAATCTCCTGATACCTCCATACATAATCTCCAGTATATAACCTGTCCTCTCCATACATCTCTGCCCTAATCTCCTTATACCTCCCCACACATAATCTCCAGTATATAACCTGTCCTCTCCATACATCTCTGCCCTAATCTCCTGATACCTCCATACATAATCTCCAATATATAACCTGTCCTCTCCATATATCTCTGCCCTAATCTCCCGATACCTCCATACATAATCTCCAGTATATAACCTGTCCTCTCCATATATCTCTGCCCTAATCTCCAGATACCTCCATACACACAATCTCCAGTATATAATATAACCTGTCCTCTCCATACATCTCTGTCCTAATCTCCTGATACCTCACCACACAATCTCCAGTATATAACCTGTCCTCTCCATACATCTCTGTCCTAATCTCCTGATACCTCCACACACATAATCCCCAGTATATAACCTGTCCTCTCCATATATCTCTGCCCTAATCTCCTGATACCTCCATACATAATCCCCAGTATATAACCTGTCCTCTCCATACATCTCTGCCCTAATCTCTTGATACCTCCCACACATAATCTCCAGTATATAACCTGTCCTCTCCATACATCTCTGTCCTAATCTCCTTATACCTCCCCACACATAATCTCCAGTATATAATCTGTCCTCTCCATACATCTCTGCCCTAATCTCCTGATACCTCCCACACACATAATCTCCAGTATATACCCTGTCCTCTCCATACATCTCTGCCCTAATCTCCTGATACCTCCCACACATAATCCCCAGTACATAACCTGTCCTCTCCATACATCTCTGCCCTAATCTCCTGATACCTCCATACATAATCTCCAGTATATAACCTGTCCTCTCCATACATCTCAGCCCTAATCTCCTGATACCTCCCACACACATAATCTCCAGTATATAATCTGTCCTCTCCATACATCTCTGCCCTAATCTCCTGATACCTCCCCACACATAATCTCCAGTATATAACCTGTCCTCTCCATACATCTCTGCCCTAATCTCCTGGTACCTCCCCTCACATAATCTCCAGTATATAATCTGTCCTCTCCATACATCTCTGTCCTAATCTCCTGATACCTCCCCACACAATCTCCAGTATATAACCTGTCCTCTCCATACATCTCTGTCCTAATCTCCTGATACCTCCACACACATAATCTCGAGTATATACCCTGTCCTCTCCATACATCTCTGCCCTAATCTCCTGATACCTCCCACACATAATCTCCAGTATATAATCTGTACTCTCCATACATCTCTGTCCTAATCTCCTGATACCTCCATACATAATCCCCAGTATATAACCTGTCCTCTCCATACATCTCTGCCCTAATCTCCTGATACCTCCCACACACATAATCTCCAGTATATACCCTGTCCTCTCCATACATCTCTGCCCTAATCTCCTGATACCTCCATACATAATCCCCAGTATATAACCTGTCCTCTCCATACATCTCTGCCCTAATCTCTTGATACCTCCCACACATAATCTCCAGTATATAACCTGTCCTCTCCATACATCTCTGTCCTAATCTCCTTATACCTCCCCACACATAATCTCCAGTATATAACCTGTCCTCTCCATACATCTCTGCCCTAATCTCCTGATACCTCCCACACACATAATCTCCAGTATATACCCTGTCCTCTCCATACATCTCTGCCCTAATCTCCTGATACCTCCCACACATAATCCCCAGTATATAACCTGTCCTCTCCATACATCTCTGCCCTAATCTCCTGATACCTCCATACATAATCTCCAGTATATAACCTGTCCTCTCCATACATCTCTGCCCTAATCTCCTGATACCTCCACACACAATCTCCAGTATATAACCTGTCCTCTCCATACATCTCTGCCCTAATCTCCTGATACCTCCCACACATAATCCCCAGTACATAACCTGTCCTCTCCATACATCTCTGCCCTAATCTCCTGATACCTCCATACATAATCTCCAGTATATAACCTGTCCTCTCCATACATCTCTGCCCTAATCTCCTGATACCTCCCACACATAATCTCCAGTATATAATCTGTACTCTCCATACATCTCTGTCCTAATCTCCTGATACCTCCATACATAATCCCCAGTATATAACCTGTCCTCTCCATACATCTCTGTCCTAATCTCCTGATACCTCCCCACACAATCTCCAGTATATAACCTGTCCTCTCCATACATCTCTGTCCTAATCTCCTGATACCTCCACACACATAATCTCCAGTATATACCCTGTCCTCTCCATACATCTCTGCCCTAATCTCCTGATACCTCCCACACATAATCTCCAGTATATAATCTGTACTCTCCATACATCTCTGTCCTAATCTCCTGATACCTCCATACATAATCCCCAGTATATAACCTGTCCTCTCCATACATCTCTGTCCTAATCTCCTGATACCTCCCACACACATAATCTCCAGTATATACCCTGTCCTCTCCATACATCTCTGCCCTAATCTCCTGATACCTCCCACACATAATCTCCAGTATATAATCTGTACTCTCCATACATCTCTGTCCTAATCTCCTGATACCTCCATACATAATCCCCAGTATATAACCTGTCCTCTCCATACATCTCTGCCCTAATCTCCTGATACCTCCCACACACATAATCTCCAGTATATACCCTGTCCTCTCCATACATCTCTGTCCTAATCTCCTTATACCTCCCCACACATAATCTCCAGTATATAACCTGTCCTCTCCATACATCTCTGCCCTAATCTCCTGATACCTCCCACACACATAATCTCCAGTATATACCCTGTCCTCTCCATACATCTCTGCCCTAATCTCCTGATACCTCCCACACATAATCCCCAGTATATAACCTGTCCTCTCCATACATCTCTGCCCTAATCTCCTGATACCTCCATACATAATCTCCAGTATATAACCTGTCCTCTCCATACATCTCTGCCCTAATCTCCTGATACCTCCACACACAATCTCCAGTATATAACCTGTCCTCTCCATACATCTCTGCCCTAATCTCCTGATACCTCCCACACATAATCCCCAGTACATAACCTGTCCTCTCCATACATCTCTGCCCTAATCTCCTGATACCTCCATACATAATCTCCAGTATATAACCTGTCCTCTCCATACATCTCTGCCCTAATCTCCTGATACCTCCCACACATAATCTCCAGTATATAATCTGTACTCTCCATACATCTCTGTCCTAATCTCCTGATACCTCCATACATAATCCCCAGTATATAACCTGTCCTCTCCATACATCTCTGCCCTAATCTCCTGATACCTCCCCACACATAATCTCCAGTATATACCCTGTCCTCTCCATACATCTCTGCCCTAATCTCCTGGTACCTCCCCTCACATAATCTCCAGTATATAATCTGTCCTCTCCATACATCTCTGTCCTAATCTCCTGATACCTCCCCACACAATCTCCAGTATATAACCTGTCCTCTCCATACATCTCTGTCCTAATCTCCTGATACCTCCACACACATAATCTCCAGTATATACCCTGTCCTCTCCATACATCTCTGCCCTAATCTCCTGATACCTCCCACACATAATCTCCAGTATATAATCTGTACTCTCCATACATCTCTGTCCTAATCTCCTGATACCTCCATACATAATCCCCAGTATATAACCTGTCCTCTCCATACATCTCTGTCCTAATCTCCTGATACCTCCCACACACATAATCTCCAGTATATACCCTGTCCTCTCCATACATCTCTGCCCTAATCTCCTGATACCTCCATACATAATCCCCAGTATATAACCTGTCCTCTCCATACATCTCTGCCCTAATCTCTTGATACCTCCCACACATAATCTCCAGTATATAACATGTCCTCTCCATACATCTCTGTCCTAATCTCCTTATACCTCCCCACACATACTCTCCAGTATATAACCTGTCCTCTCCATACATCTCTGCCCTAATCTCCTGATACCTCCCACACACATAATCTCCAGTATATACCCTGTCCTCTCCATACATCTCTGCCCTAATCTCCTGATACCTCCCACACATAATCCCCAGTATATAACCTGTCCTCTCCATACATCTCTGCCCTAATCTCCTGATACCTCCCACACATAATCTCCAGTATATAACCTGTCCTCTCCATACATCTCTGCCCTAATCTCCTTATACCTCCCCACACATAATCTCCAGTATATAACCTGTCCTCTCCATACATCTCTGCCCTAATCTCCTGATACCTCCCACACATAATCTCCAGTATATAACCTGTCCTCTCCATACATCTCTGTCCTAATCTCCTGATACCTCCCACACACAATCTCCAGTATATAACCTGTCCTCTCCATACATCTCTGCCCTAATCTCCTGATACCTCCCACACACAATCTCCAGTATATAACCTGTCCTCTCCATACATCTCTGCCCTAATCTCCGGATACCTCCCACACAATCTCCAGTATATAACCTGTCCTCTGCATACATCTCTGCCCTAATCTCCGGATACCTCCCACACAATCTCCAGTATATAACCTGTCCTCTGCATACATCTCTGTCCTAATCTCCTGATACCTCCCACACACAATCTCCAGTATATAACCTGTCCTCTCCATACATCTCTGCCCTAATCTCCTGATACCTCCCACACACAATCTCCAGTATATAACCTGTCCTCTCCATACATCTCTGCCCTAATCTCCTGATACCTCCCACACACAATCTCCAGTATATAACCTGTCCTCTCCATACATCTCTGCCCTAATCTCCTGATACCTCCCACACATAATCTCCAGTATATAACCTGTCCTCTCCATACATCTCTGCCCTAATCTCCGGATACCTCCCACACAATCTCCAGTATATAACCTGTCCTCTCCATACATCTCTGCCCTAATCTCCTGATACCTCCACACATAATCCCCAGTATATAACCCATCCTCCCCGTACATCTCTGCCCTAATCTCCTGATACCTCCCCACACATAATCCCCAGTATATAACCTGTCCTCTCCATACATCTCTGCCCTAATCTCCTGATACCTCCCACACACATAATCTCCAGTATATACCCTGTCCTCTCCATACATCTCTGCCCTAATCTCCTGATACCTCCCACACATAATCCCCAGTACATAACCTGTCCTCTCCATACATCTCTGCCCTAATCTCCTGATACCTCCATACATAATCTCCAGTATATAACCTGTCCTCTCCATACATCTCAGCCCTAATCTCCTGATACCTCCCACACACATAATCTCCAGTATATAATCTGTCCTCTCCATACATCTCTGCCCTAATCTCCTGATACCTCCCCACACATAATCTCCAGTATATAACCTGTCCTCTCCATACATCTCTGCCCTAATCTCCTGGTACCTCCCCTCACATAATCTCCAGTATATAATCTGTCCTCTCCATACATCTCTGTCCTAATCTCCTGATACCTCCCCACACAATCTCCAGTATATAACCTGTCCTCTCCATACATCTCTGTCCTAATCTCCTGATACCTCCACACACATAATCTCGAGTATATACCCTGTCCTCTCCATACATCTCTGCCCTAATCTCCTGATACCTCCCACACATAATCTCCAGTATATAATCTGTACTCTCCATACATCTCTGTCCTAATCTCCTGATACCTCCATACATAATCCCCAGTATATAACCTGTCCTCTCCATACATCTCTGCCCTAATCTCCTGATACCTCCCACACACATAATCTCCAGTATATACCCTGTCCTCTCCATACATCTCTGCCCTAATCTCCTGATACCTCCATACATAATCCCCAGTATATAACCTGTCCTCTCCATACATCTCTGCCCTAATCTCTTGATACCTCCCACACATAATCTCCAGTATATAACCTGTCCTCTCCATACATCTCTGTCCTAATCTCCTTATACCTCCCCACACATAATCTCCAGTATATAACCTGTCCTCTCCATACATCTCTGCCCTAATCTCCTGATACCTCCCACACACATAATCTCCAGTATATACCCTGTCCTCTCCATACATCTCTGCCCTAATCTCCTGATACCTCCCACACATAATCCCCAGTATATAACCTGTCCTCTCCATACATCTCTGCCCTAATCTCCTGATACCTCCATACATAATCTCCAGTATATAACCTGTCCTCTCCATACATCTCTGCCCTAATCTCCTGATACCTCCACACACAATCTCCAGTATATAACCTGTCCTCTCCATACATCTCTGCCCTAATCTCCTGATACCTCCCACACATAATCCCCAGTACATAACCTGTCCTCTCCATACATCTCTGCCCTAATCTCCTGATACCTCCATACATAATCTCCAGTATATAACCTGTCCTCTCCATACATCTCTGCCCTAATCTCCTGATACCTCCCACACATAATCTCCAGTATATAATCTGTACTCTCCATACATCTCTGTCCTAATCTCCTGATACCTCCATACATAATCCCCAGTATATAACCTGTCCTCTCCATACATCTCTGTCCTAATCTCCTGATACCTCCCCACACAATCTCCAGTATATAACCTGTCCTCTCCATACATCTCTGTCCTAATCTCCTGATACCTCCACACACATAATCTCCAGTATATACCCTGTCCTCTCCATACATCTCTGCCCTAATCTCCTGATACCTCCCACACATAATCTCCAGTATATAATCTGTACTCTCCATACATCTCTGTCCTAATCTCCTGATACCTCCATACATAATCCCCAGTATATAACCTGTCCTCTCCATACATCTCTGTCCTAATCTCCTGATACCTCCCACACACATAATCTCCAGTATATACCCTGTCCTCTCCATACATCTCTGCCCTAATCTCCTGATACCTCCCACACATAATCTCCAGTATATAATCTGTACTCTCCATACATCTCTGTCCTAATCTCCTGATACCTCCATACATAATCCCCAGTATATAACCTGTCCTCTCCATACATCTCTGCCCTAATCTCCTGATACCTCCCACACACATAATCTCCAGTATATACCCTGTCCTCTCCATACATCTCTGCCCTAATCTCCTGATACCTCCATACATAATCCCCAGTATATAACCTGTCCTCTCCATACATCTCTGCCCTAATCTCCTGATACCTCCCCACACATAATCTCCAGTATATACCCTGTCCTCTCCATACATCTCTGCCCTAATCTCCTGGTACCTCCCCTCACATAATCTCCAGTATATAATCTGTCCTCTCCATACATCTCTGTCCTAATCTCCTGATACCTCCCCACACAATCTCCAGTATATAACCTGTCCTCTCCATACATCTCTGTCCTAATCTCCTGATACCTCCACACACATAATCTCCAGTATATACCCTGTCCTCTCCATACATCTCTGCCCTAATCTCCTGATACCTCCCACACATAATCTCCAGTATATAATCTGTACTCTCCATACATCTCTGTCCTAATCTCCTGATACCTCCATACATAATCCCCAGTATATAACCTGTCCTCTCCATACATCTCTGTCCTAATCTCCTGATACCTCCCACACACATAATCTCCAGTATATACCCTGTCCTCTCCATACATCTCTGCCCTAATCTCCTGATACCTCCATACATAATCCCCAGTATATAACCTGTCCTCTCCATACATCTCTGCCCTAATCTCTTGATACCTCCCACACATAATCTCCAGTATATAACATGTCCTCTCCATACATCTCTGTCCTAATCTCCTTATACCTCCCCACACATACTCTCCAGTATATAACCTGTCCTCTCCATACATCTCTGCCCTAATCTCCTGATACCTCCCACACACATAATCTCCAGTATATACCCTGTCCTCTCCATACATCTCTGCCCTAATCTCCTGATACCTCCCACACATAATCCCCAGTATATAACCTGTCCTCTCCATACATCTCTGCCCTAATCTCCTGATACCTCCCACACATAATCTCCAGTATATAACCTGTCCTCTCCATACATCTCTGCCCTAATCTCCTTATACCTCCCCACACATAATCTCCAGTATATAACCTGTCCTCTCCATACATCTCTGCCCTAATCTCCTGATACCTCCCACACATAATCTCCAGTATATAACCTGTCCTCTCCATACATCTCTGTCCTAATCTCCTGATACCTCCCACACACAATCTCCAGTATATAACCTGTCCTCTCCATACATCTCTGCCCTAATCTCCTGATACCTCCCACACACAATCTCCAGTATATAACCTGTCCTCTCCATACATCTCTGCCCTAATCTCCGGATACCTCCCACACAATCTCCAGTATATAACCTGTCCTCTGCATACATCTCTGCCCTAATCTCCGGATACCTCCCACACAATCTCCAGTATATAACCTGTCCTCTGCATACATCTCTGTCCTAATCTCCTGATACCTCCCACACACAATCTCCAGTATATAACCTGTCCTCTCCATACATCTCTGCCCTAATCTCCTGATACCTCCCACACACAATCTCCAGTATATAACCTGTCCTCTCCATACATCTCTGCCCTAATCTCCTGATACCTCCCACACACAATCTCCAGTATATAACCTGTCCTCTCCATACATCTCTGCCCTAATCTCCTGATACCTCCCACACATAATCTCCAGTATATAACCTGTCCTCTCCATACATCTCTGCCCTAATCTCCGGATACCTCCCACACAATCTCCAGTATATAACCTGTCCTCTCCATACATCTCTGTCCTAATCTCCTGATACCTCCCACACATAATCTCCAGTATATAACCCGTCCTCCCCATACATCTCTGTCCTAATCTCCTGATACCTCCATATATAATCTTCAGTATATAATCTGTACTCTCAAATTACTATGTAACACACATAAGGGTGATGTTAAGTATATAATTACAAAAAGAGTTCTTAAAGTTTATGATCTGAAAAAAAAGATTAAAACATTGATAATTTTCTAAAAATAATTAAAAAGAAACCAATCTGTGTACTTTTTTATTATTAATTTAATATGATGCAATTAATTTCAGCCTTTTAATCTTTTATTTTGCATAAATATAGTTTTTATTGCCTTTTACCGTAAATCTATTTTTTATTACATCAATTGGAGGAAAATAAAACATTTTGGAAGAAGTCTGAGCAGTTACTGAACAATATGAAAGGATTTAACAAGGGTTCACGGTGTACAGACCTTGGAAAAACGTTTTATTCCAAATTAAGGTTCTCACGATACGTCGGGATTAATGGCATAACTGTCTACACGAAGTAAAAAATATCTTCTAGAAAAAAAAATACTTTCCCCATTGGATCACAGTAGTGGGCACTACCAGGCACGGTTCCCCCAATCAGTGACTGTCACAGTGTCGCATGACATACACCCCCCATTAGGGATAACAATACCGCCAGGGTTTGGGGGTGTTACACTGGAGGCTATCAGAAGACAGACACTAAAATAACCAGTGCCATGGTTTGGCGGTATTATGAGATCTGAATATAGCAGAAATATCTTGTTAGTAGACTATTATTATATAAGATGAAACAATGAAAACTTATTAAAAAAGGCATTGTATACTGCTGCCTTATACACATATTTATCACTCCTGCTCCGCCTATTTGTCCATAAATGCAAATTAGCCCTTCTTTAAGCCTCCACAAGCATGGAGCTCATGGGGATGTCCTGATGTTACAATACATGAAAGCAGACCATGCACTAGAATCAATCCCTGAAGAAAACTCATGTGCTAGAATCAATCCCTAAAGAAAACTCATGCGCTAGAATCAATCCCTATCCCTAAAGAAGACTCATGCGCTAGAATCAATCCCTAAAGACTCATGCGCTAGAATCAATCCCTGTCGCAAAGCAAACTCATGCGCTAGAATCAATGGATAAACTAAAGAAAACTAATGCGCTAGAATCAATCCCTATAGCTAAAGAAGACTCATGCGCTAGAATCAATCCCAATCCCTAAAGACTCATGCGCTAGAATCAATCCCTAAAGACTCATGCGCTAGAATCAATCCCTGTCGCAAAGCAAACTCATGCGCTAGAATCAATGGATAAACTAAAGAAAACTAATGCGCTAGAATCAATCCCTATCCCTAAAGAAGACTCATGCGCTAGAATCAATCCCTAAAGAGTCATGCGTTAGAATTAATCCCTATCCCTAAAGACACATGCTCTAGAATCAATCCCTAAAGAGTCATGCGTTAGAATTAATCCCTATCCCTAAAGACACATGCTCTAGAATCAATCCCTAAAGAGTCATGCGTTAGAATTAATCCCTATCCCTAAAGACACATGCTCTAGAATCAATCCCTAAAGACTCATGCGTTAGAATCAATCCCTAAAGAAAACTCATGCGCTAGAATCAATCCCTAAAGAAAACTCATGCGCTAGAATCAATCCCTAAAGAAAACTAATGCGCTAGAATCAATCCCTAAAGAAAACTAATGCGTTAGAATCAATCCCTAAAGAAAACTCATGCGCTAGAATCAATCCCTAAAGAAAACTAATGCGCTAGAATCAATCCCTAAAGAAAACTCATGCGCTAGAATCAATCCCTAAAGAAAACTCATGCGTTAGAATCAATCCCTAAAGAAAACTCATGCGCTAGAATCAATCCCTAAAGAAAACTAATGCGCTAGAATCAATCCTAATCCCTAAAGACTCATGCGCTAGAATCAATCCCTAAAGACTCATGCGCTAGAATCAATCCCTAAAGACTCATGCGCTAGAATCAATCCCTAAAGACTCATGCGCTAGAATCAATCCCTGTCACAAAGCAAACTCATGCGCTAGAATCAATGGATAAACTAAAGCAAACTCATGCGCTAGAATCAATGGATAAACTAAAGGAAACTCATGTGCTAGAATCAATCCCTATCCTGAAAGAAAACTTCTGATGGGGCTGTGATCAGTTTTGCAAAGCATTGGACAGGTTCAAAGGAAAAAAGTGAGACTTTATTAAAAATATTTGTACCAATATTTGATTTTTTAAAATATATGCCAGAAATTGCCATAGATTATCTAGAACAGTCATCAGGTTGTTGTGCACCGGCAGACAGGGATCGTTATATTAACCAGTTCCAGACCGGGCCCATTTTCCTCACATTTCTGAACAGTCACATAATTAGATTTTTTTTTCGTAGAAGCATTTTTTAGAGCTCTAAAACTTTTTTGCCCATTCGGATGTTCAAACACTATTTGCTTCCTTTTATCATAGTACAAGGGGTCTAATTTTTATGATATTTTCATTCTTTTTTTTTTTTTCAGCTGAAAATCTCCAGTCCATAGCGTACGGTTTTTCACATTTAAAAAAAAATATGTTTTTATGACCGCAAAAATAGGTCTAAAATTGTGCTCTCCTATATAACAATTATTTTTATACATCGAACACGTTATTTTTTTTTTTTCTTAAGGGGGTAGGAGCTAGTAACAATTTTAACTGACAACGGCTATTTTTTTTCTTAATTGTTTTATTAATTTATTTCACACATGGTGCCCCCAGTAGGTTCATAAAAGACTTTTGGGGGGAGGCAGGGGCATTTCAATATATATATATATTTTTTTTTTATTACTATATCTGATTTCGCTGTAACTGGGGTTGGCATATTATCCCTAGTCCCAGTGTACCCCACAAATCCAGACACCTGTTCCGGTGGGGTGCAGTGATACAGTCCATCCAATCGAATAGTATGGGTGCCACTAACAGACTGTATCTGTGTAACTGCCGCCCCTATACAAGTCTTATCCGTGTGCAGTATTTTCCAGATGTGCCACCTGCGCCTGTTATCATTATTAGTTTAGGTGGAAATGTTCTTTTCGACTTTAGAAGGGATGTCTGCAAATGGGTTTAATAAACTAAATACCCCCAAATTCTGACGAAATAGAGTAGCAGTCATCATTTAGGACCCTTATCTATTATCTGGGGGTCGGGACAAGTCCATATAGTCCAGGGTCCTCCCATAGTGAAAGGTGTAATGCTTTATTACTCCTGTGGAGGCGCTGCAGAAAAACTAAAAACAATTGTTGCAGCGTTTGTTCACTGATCACAACTGATCGCTGGGGGTCTCGGAATAGAAACACCATGCACACAGCTTATTTTTGGGGGGTGGACCACTGGTTACTGCATAGATATTCAAGAATCAAACCCTGGAAGATAACTTTTCCAGAGCAGAGATAACGTAATAAAAATTTCCCGCAATAAAACAAGACATTTTATGGGGCTTGGAATAGGCTAGTTCCTGACATTTCCTAGAAGGGGCCGGGTGGTCTCCGCTATGGTCTCGGCATGTGTTACAATTGTACACGACATCTGCCAATTTTCATTTATCGCATCCTGCCAAGACGCCGAGCGCGGGCGCTTACCTGCCATATTAAATTGCAATAAAAATGGTAGCGAGGCGGATGGGGCGGCTCAGGTTGCACGCTGCTGCTAACCTCGTTGTCGGAGATCAAGCTGGGTAAGAGAAATGTAGGAAATGCAGCAATTCCCCGCCGCGCCCTTCATGGATGTACTACGCGGCTCAGCATTACCGATGAGGACGTCTCCGGTGCTTCAGCATTATTACATTTCCATTTAATGGGTTTAGGGCTCAGAGCAACTCCAAGTTTCGCAGGAGTCCAGACAAGGTCTGGGGACGGCAAACACTTCTGGATATTGTTTAGCTTAATGGCTCCTTGACTTAAACGGACCACGGCCACATGGATCTACTTACCATGGAGTATCAGGAACGAAAACATTTCATGGAGAAAAAGGGCAGACGCGGCTCAGTTTACTGCAGTGAGGGGCAAACAAAGGTGTCCGTGCCGTGACCCACCATGGCCGATCCGGACAACCTCGCAATGAACGTCAGCAAAGAAGGTGTCAATCTAAAGTGATAATAAATGGCCTCTCATATCTCATGGGATGAGAGATTGTAAGGTCAGAGTAAGGAGGCCCCTAAACTTTAGACACTGGTCAGCCTCCGTCTCTCGACATGCCATTTACAGTGGGGGAAATAAGTATGTGATCCCTTGCTGATTTTGTAAGTCTCCCCACTGACAAAGACATGAACAGTCTATACTTTTAAGGGTCGGTTAATTGTAACATTGAGAGATAGAATATCAAAAATAAAATCCAGAAAATCACATTGTATAAATTATATACATTTATTTGCATTTTGCAGTGAGAAATAAGTATTTGATCCCTACCAACCATTAAGAGTTCTGGCTTCTATAGACCAGATAGATGCTACTATTCAACTTGTTACCTGCATTAAAGACGGCTGTCTTACATAGTCACCTTTATAAAAGACTCCTGTCCACAGGCTCAATTACCGTATATACTCGAGTATAAGCCAACCCGAGCATAAGCCGACCCCCCTAATTTTGCCACAAAAAACTGGGAAAACTTATTGACTCAAGTATAAGCCTAGGGTGGAAAATGCAGCAGCTACTGGTGAATTTCAAAAATAAAAATAGATGCTCCATACCGTTCATTATTGCCCCATAGATGCTCCATATAAAGCTGTGCCATATATAATGCTCCATACCATTGATTATTGCCCCATATATTATCCATATAAAGCTGTGCCATATAGAATGCTCTGCACCATTCATTATGGCCCCATAGATGATCCATATAAAGCTGTGCCCCATATATAATGCTCTGCACCGTTCATTATGGCCCCATAGATGCTCCATATAAAGCTGTGCCATATATAATGCTCTGCACCGTTCAGTATGGCCCCATAGATGCTCCTTATAATGCTGTGCCCCATATATAATGCTCTGCACCGTTCAGTATGGCCCCATAGATGCTCCTTATAATGCTGTGCCATATATAATGCTCTGCACCGTTCAGTATGGCCCCATAGATGCTCCTTATAATGCTGTGCCCCATATATAATGCTCTGCACCGTTCAGTATGGCCCCATAGATGCTCCTTATAATGCTGTGCCATATATAATGCTCTGCACCGTTCATTATGGCCCTATAGATGCTCCATATAAAGCTGTGCCATATATGCTCTGCACCGTTCAGTTTGGCCCCATAGATGCTCATTATAAAGCTGTGCCCTATATGCTCTGCACCGTTCAGTTTGGCCCCATAGATGCTCATTATAAAGCTCTGCACTATATGCTCTGCAGCGTTCAGTTTGGCCCCATAGATGCTCCTTATAAAGCTCTGCCCTATATGCTCTGCACCGTTCAGTTTGGCCCCATAGATGCTCATTATAAAGCTGTGCCCTATATGCTCTGCAGCGTTCAGTTTGGCCCCATAGATGCTCCTTATATTACTGTGCCATATATGCTCTGCACCGTTCAGTTTAGCCCCATAGATGCTCATTATAAAGCTCTGCACTATATGCTCTGCAGCGTTCAGTTTGGCCCCATAGATGCTCCTTATAAAGCTCTGCCCTATATGCTCTGCACCGTTCAGTTTGGCCCCATAGATGCTCATTATAAAGCTGTGCCCTATATGCTCTGCAGCGTTCAGTTTGGCCCTATAGATGCTCCTTATATTGCTGTGCCATATATGCTCTGCAGCGTTCAGTTTGGCCCCATAGATGCTCATTATAAAGCTGTGCCCTATATGCTCTGCACCGTTCAGTTTAGCCCCATAGATGCTCCTTATAAAGCTGTGCCATATAGAATGCTCTGCACCGTTCAGTTTGGCCCCATAGATGCTCATTATAAAGCTGTTCCCTATATGCTCTGCAGCGTTCAGTTTGGCCCCATAGATGCTCCACATAAATCTGTGCCATATATAACGCTGCTGCTGCTGCTGCAATAAAAAAAACAAAACACATACTCACCTTTCTTGCTTGCAGCTCCTCAGCGTCCCGTCCCGGCGTCTCTCCGCACTGACTGATCAGGCAGAGGGCGGCGCGCACACTATATGCGTCATCGCGCCCTCTGACCTGAACAGTCAGTGCGGAGAGAGAGACGCCGGGAAGACAGAGCGGTGCCCGGCGGGTGGAACGAGGACAGGTAAATATGCGATACTTACCTGCTCCCGGCGTCCCGCTCCTTCCCCCGGACAGCTGGTCTCCGGGTGCCGCAGCCTCTTCCTCTATCAGCGGTCACCGGCACCGCTGATTAGAGAAATGAATATTCATTTCTCTAATGAGCGGTCCCACGTGACCGCCGTACAGGGGAAGAGCTGCGGCACCCGAAGACAGTGTGACGGGCAGGGGGAGCGTCAGGATCGCCGGGACTAGGTAAGTATGCCTCAGCGCTCTCTCCCCCTCACCCGCCGACCCTGCCACAGACCGTGACTCGAGTATAAGCCGAGAGGGGCACTTTCAGCCCAAAAATTTGGGCTGAAAATCTCGGCTTATACTCGAGTATATACGGTAATCAGTCGGACTTTAACCTCTACAACATGGGCAAGACCAAAGAGCTTTCTATAGATGTCAGGGACAAGATCATAGACCTGCACAAGGCTGGAATGAGCTACAAAACCGCTGGGTGAGAAGGAGACAACTGTTGGTGCAATAGTAAGAAAATGGAAGAAATACAAAATGACTGTTAATCAACATGGATCTGGGGCACCATGCAAAAGAAGGTGCTGTGGTCAGGTAAGACAAAAATTGAGCTCTTTTGCATTAACTTAACTTGCCGTGTTTGGAGGAAGAGAAATGCTGCCTATGACCCAAAGAACACCATCCCCACTGTCAAGCATGGGGGTTGAAACATTATGTTTTCGGGGTGTGTTCCTCTGCTAAGGGCACAGGACTACTTCAAAGCATCAATGGGAGAATGGATGGAGCCAGGTACCTTAAAATCCTGAGTGATAACCTTCGTCCCTCCGCCAAGACATTAAAAATGGGTCATGGCTGGGTCTTACGGCAAGATAATGACCCAAACCATACAACCAAGGCAACAAAGGAGTGGCTCAAACAGAAGCACATTACGGTCATGGAGTGGCCTCCGGACCTTAATACCATAGAAAACTTATGGAGGAAGTGGAATCTGAGTTGCCAAGCGACAGCCTCAAAATCTTAATGATTTAGAGATGATCTGCAAAGAGGAGTGGAGCAAAATTCCTCCTGACATGTGCGCAAACCTCATCATCAACTACAAGAAACGTCTGACTGCTGGGCTTGCCAACAAGGGTTTTGCCACCAAGTATTAAGTCTTGTTTGCCAGAGGGATCAAATACTTATTTCTCACTGCAAAATGCAAAATAAATTTATAGAATTTATACAATGTGATTTTCTGGATTTTATTTTTTATATTCTCTCAATGTTAAAATTAACCTACCCTTAAAATTATAGACTGTTCATGTCTTTGCCAGTGGGCAAACTTACAAAATCAGCAAGGGATCAAATACTTATTTCCCCCACTGTACATGCACAATTGATTTCAGACTCTTCTGTCGCCATCCTCCTCTATACTCCTCCGTCCCCCATCGTCCCCAAGACTCCTCCGTCCTCTTCTTCACTCCTCCGTCCTAGTCCTCTTCCACACTCCTCTGTCCACATCCTCTCCAAGACTTTCTCCACTCCCATTCTCCTCCAAGTCCCCTAACCCCATTCCCCTCCTTCCCCAGATTTATCTGCCATCAGACTCCTCTGTCCCCCCTCGCAGACTCCTCTGTCCCCCCTCGCAGACTCCTCTGTCCCCCTCCTGCAGACTCCTCTGTCCCCCCTCTGCAGACTCCTCTGTCCCCCTCTGCAGACTCCTCTGTCCCCCTCTGCAGACTCCTCTGTCCCCCTCCTGCAGACTCCTCTGTCCCCCCTCTACAGACTCCTGTCCCCCTCTGCAGACTCCTCTGTCCCCCTCCTGCAGACTCCTCTGTCCCCCCCACGCAGACTCCTCTGTCCCCCCACGCAGACTCCTCTGTCCCCCTCCCGCAGACTCCTGTCCCCTTACCTTTGACTCCTCTGTCCCCCTCTGTAGAGTCCTCTGTCCCCCTCTGTAGAGTCCTCTGTCCCCCTCCTGCAGACTCCTGTCCCCCCTCTACAAACTCCTCTGTCCCCCCTCTACAGACTCCTCTGTCTCCCTCCTGCAGACTCCTCTGTCCCCCTCTACAGACTCCTCTGTCCCCCTCCCGCAGACCCCTTTGTCCCCCTCCCACAGACCCCTCTGTCCCCCTCCCGCAGAGACCTCTGTCTCCCTCCCGCAGACTCTTCTGCCCCCTCCCGCAGACTCCTCTGCCCCCTCCCGCAGACTCCTCTGTCCTCCCCCTCCCGCACTCCTCTGTCCCCCTCCCGCAGCCTCCTCTGCCCCCTCCCGCAGACTCCTCTGTCCCCCTCCCGCAGACTCCTCTGTCCCCCTCCCGCAGACTCCTCTGTCCCCCCTCCCGCAGACTCCTCTGTCCCCCTCCCGCACTCCTCTGTCCTCCCTCCCGCACTCCTCTGTCCTCCCTCCCACAGACTCCTCTGTCCCCCCCTCCCGCAGACTCCTCTGCCCCCCCGCAGACACCTCTGTCCCCCTCCCGCAGACTCCTCTGCCCCCTCCCGCAGACTCCTCTGTCCTCCCCCTCCCGCACTCCTCTGTCCCCCTCCCGCAGACTCCTCTGTCCCCCCTCAAGCAGACTCCTCTGTCCCCCCCCTCCCGCAGACTCCTCTGTCCCCCTCCCGCAGACTCCTCTGCCCCCTCCCGCAGACTCCTCTGTCCCCCCTCCTGCAGACTCCTCTGCCCCCCCGCAGACTCCTGTCACCCCTCCCGCAGACTCCTCTGTCCCCCCCTCCCGCAGACTCCTCTGTCCCCCTCCCGCAGACTCCAGTCTCCCCTCCCGCAGACTCCTCTCTCCCCCCTCCCGCAGACTCCTCTGTCCCACTCCCGCAGACTCCTCTGTCCCCCCTCCCGCAGACTCCTCTGTCCCCCTCCCGCAGACTCCTCTGTCCTCCCCCTCCCGCACTCCTCTGTTCCCCTCCCGCAGCCTCCTCTGTCCCCCCCTCCCGCAGACTCCTCTGCCCCCCCGCAGACACCTCTGTCCCCCTCCCGCAGACTCCTCTGCCCCCTCCCGCAGACTCCTCTGTCCTCCCCCTCCTGCACTCCTCTGTCCCCCTCCCGCAGACTCCTCTGTCCCCCCTCAAGCAGACTCCTCTGTCCCCCCCTCCCGCAGACTCCTCTGTCCCCCCTCCCGCAGACTCCTCTGCCCCTCCGCAGACTCCTCTGTCACCCCTCCCACAGACTCCTCTGTCCCCCCCACTCCCGCAGACTCCTCTGTCCCCCTCCCGCAGACTCCTCTGTCCCCCCCTCCCGCAGACTCCTCTGTCCCCCCCTCCCGCAGACTCCTCTGTCCCCCTCCCGCAGACTCCTCTGTCTCCCCTCCCGCAGACTCCTCTCTCCCCCCTCCCGCAGACTCCTCTGTCCCCCCCTCCCGCAGACTCCTCTGTCCCCCTCCCGCAGACTCCTCTCTCCCCCCTCCCGCAGACTCCTCTCTCCCCCCTCCCGCAGACTCCTCTGTCCCCCTTCCGCAGACTCCTCTCTCCCCCCTCCCGCAGACTCCTCTCTCCCCCCTCCCGCAGACTCCTCTGTCCCCCCTCCCGCAGACTCCTCTGTCCCCCTTCCGCAGACTCCTCTGTCCCCCCTCCCGCAGACTCCTCTGTCCCCCTCCCGCAGACTCCTCTGTCCCCCCTCCCGCAGACTCCTCTGTCCCCCCTCCCGCAGACTCCTCTGTCCTCCACCATAGCCATCTGGTAGAAGCCTCTCTCCATCTACCTATTGAAGCATGACCGATGAACCAATCCTAGTTTCTACATTTATGGAAGCATCAGAACAACTATATACAGAAGAGTGTTAGGCTGTTGCTTACCTCATTTATGACCTGCTTAAAGCAAATCACTTACTTTTTTCATATAATTTTTAGGCCCAAATTCATCATCTATCAGTATCACATATCATCATTCATCATGTAACAGTACCTACTGCTATGGGGGTGTTTAATAATTTCCTAAGGGTGGTAGACAACAATGACTAATTGCAGGTGTACTAATGTCAATTAACAGTAACTTATAGTTCTGATCTACTCACATTTATTTGTTATGTAATGTTGGTATACTTGTGCAAGATTTGTGTCCTAATTTTTTATGTACTGCTGTTTGTATTGCTGCTGTCATACCGTAATTTCCCCAGGGATCAATAAAGTGTAACGTATCGTAGCAGTGCTACTCCTGATTTTGTGACCCAGAGTTAGACCTAGACCATAGACCTACATGGCCATAGAGATACCTAATAAAAGTCTGTGTGCCTGCAGGCACCACTAGGGGGAGCTCAGGAGCCGATTGTATACACTGATCTCAATGATAATGCAGCAAGCACTATAGGTCACAAACATAAGTCTCCTTACACAGTCCACCATCATATACACCTCTATTCTCTTACCCCATTATTCAGAGAAGATACCATTAAACAGCCTACACATTTTGCCTTTATCATAGGTTACATTTGATTTTCACACCGCAGATTATATACTTACGAGTGATAATATAATCCTGGGTGAGGGTCTCGGCGTGCCGTGCTTTCCTTTTTGTCTTCACCACACATAATTTTGCTCCTCTAGATGAAAAAAAAAAAAGCAAATAGTAAATTTATGTACAGAACACCTATATTCACGAAGGGTATAAATATATGGACACTCCAGAACTTTTTGGAGATATTAGAAATGTTTACTGGCTGTAACCTGGATCCCAGAAACGTTTAAATTGGACTTAGGAGGGCTCTAACACCAAAATCTTCACAGCACGGTTTTGGCTGAGTAACTTAATTTTCTGGTTGGCCGTGCAGTAACTGGAGAGACATGTCTGCGGTTTGAGTAATATCATTGCTCCTAATGACCGTTTATCATGGGATAACAATATGTTCTGCAAACGTTACCGTTCTACAGCTTTATGTCAGTGATACATAGTAATTACTGAGGGATAAGAGGCTTTTTTACTGCCCCATAAAAAAAGGCCCAAGAACAGCAAATAAAACAAGGCAGAAGCGAAAGAACAGAAACTGTGTAAACGGCTGCAAATATTCATTAAGTTATTACACATAGATGATTGCTATACAACAACTTTACGGCCTGACGGCGTTCTCCTGCACGTGATCCGGATTAAGCTACTAACACACAGAGTAGAAGTCCTAATCCGAAGAGAAAAGCCGTCATAAAACAGATCATGTTTTCTCTTTAAACTGCTCTAACTCTTCTTTTTCGCTCTGCAATAAAAAAAAAACAAAGTTATGACCTCGGGCCACAACTGTCATGGATTAGAGGAGTAACGTTCCTCCTTTTGGATGACTTAGGCTAGGTTCACATTGCGTTAGTGGGTGATCGCTAACGGACAGCGTTGCACGGCGAAAATGTCGCAATTAACGCCGTGCAACGGGTCCGTTAGCGCACCCATTGACAGCAATGTAAATTTCGCCTGCAGCGCATCACTAGCGCGTGCCTTTTTCGGCTCGCGCTAGCGATGTGCCGTTCATCTGTGACGCGCCTCGGACGCTGCTTGCAGCGTCCACGGCGCGCCCGAGGTCCGTTCCCCGCTCTCGCAGATCGGGGATCTGCGAGAGCGGGGACGTTAACGCGACCCCTGAACGCGGCCCCTAAATAAAAATTGCGTTAGCGCAATCCGCTAGCGCTAAACGGATTGCCCTAACGCAATGTGAACCTAGCCTTAGGATAAACGCCAAACAAGAATCTTAAATTGCAGACATGGTGTTTCGGGTTATTGGCCCTCATCAGTGCAAAGTATGAGGCCTGGTTAGGCTAGGTGAGAGGCTCAGGAAAGGAGTGAGTGGAGGGTCGTGTGGGGCCCATTATACTGTGTGGAGGGTTGTGTGGGGCCTATTATACTGTGGGAAGGGTGATGTGGGGCCCATTATACTGTGTGGAGGGTTGTGTGGGGCCTGTTATACTGTGGGAAAGGTTGTGTGGGGCCCATTATACTGTGTGGAGGGTTGTGTGGGGCCTGTTATACTATGGGAAGGGTTGTGTGGGGCCCATTATACTGTGTGGAGGGTTGTGTGGGGCCTATTATACTGTGGGAAGGGTTGTGTGGGGCCCATTATACTGTGTGGAGGGTTGTGTGGGGCCCATTATACTGTGTGGAGGGTTGTGTGGGGCCTGTTATACTGTGGGAAGGGTTGTGTGGGGCCCATTATACTGTGTGGAGGGTTGTGTGGGGCCCATTATACTGTGTGGAGGGTTGTGTGGGGCCTATTATACTGTGGGAAGGGTGATGTGGGGCCCATTATACTGTGTGGAGGGTTGTGTGGGGCCCATTATACTGTGTGGAGGGTTGTGTGGGGCCTATTATACTGTGGGAAGGGTTGTGTGGGGCCCATTATACTGTGTGAAGGGTTGTGTGGGGCCTATTATACTGTGAAAAGGGTTGTGTGGGGCCCATTATACTGTGTGGAGGGTTGTGTGGGGCCCATTATACTGTGTGGAGGGATGTGTGGGGCCTATTATACTGTGAAAAGGGTTGTGTGGGGCCCATTATACTGTGTGGAGGGTTGTGTGGGGCCTGTTATACTGTGGGAAGGGTTGTGTGGGCCCATTATACTGTGTGGATGGTTGTGGGGGGCCCATTATAATGAGGGGGAGCGTTGTGTGGGGCCCATTATAATGAGGGAGGGGTTCTGTGGGGCCCATTATACTGTGTAAAGGGTTAGCGGGTCTTTATAATGTGTGTGGGGCCCATTATGCCGTGTGGACGGTTGTGTGGGGCCCATTATACTGTGTGAAAGGTTGTGGGGGCCCATTATACTGTGTGGAGGGTTGCGTGGGGCCCATTATACTGTGTGGAGGGCTAGCAAGTCATTATAATGTGTGTGGGGCCCATTATACTGTGTGGAGGGTTGTGTGGAGGGTTGTGTGGGGATCATTATACTGTGTGGAGGGTTGCGTGGGGCCCATTTTACTGTGTGGAGGGTTGTGTGGGGATCATTATACTGTGTGGAGGGTTGTGTGGGGCCCATTATACTGTGTGGAGGGTTGTGTGGAGCCCATTATACTGCATGGAGGGTTGTGTGGGGGCCATTATACTGTATTGTGCGTGTGGAGAATTTCAACGTTGGGGTAGGTTACTGTGCATGGGGGACACTTTTGTTGGCATCATACTTTATGAGGGCCATTAAATGGGTATCAGTGTGTGGGACTAAGGATCGTCAATAGAGGCAAAATTACTTTGTAGGAGCTGCAAAGCTTTGAGATATGCTTTTCTGAGACCTTGCTGAATATTAATATTTTTGGGGGCTAAGGGGACCAATTTGACTTCTGCTATGAGGCCCCGCGATTTCTATGTATGCCCCTGGTAGTCACATATACATGTCTCTAAAGAGAGCGATTTTGCATCTTTTCCCAAAAAACATTGCAATAAAGTCTCTCTAACTGGAGGTGAAGACACATTTTCCACGTGATTGCATAAATCAAAATGATTCAGAAATGAGATATTTCCTACCTCTGGCTTTGGAATGGGTCATAATAAACTTTGGCCAATCCGTTACCAGTTCCCACCATGATCTGATTCAGCTTGGGGTGCCACAAACATCGGACGACACTCTGTAACCAAACAAAACGGAAATTCAATACATAAGTCAGACTGCAATAAAGCGGTGAGAAACTCAATATGAGCAGTATCCCACCACCATGACATGTGTTTACAGGATGCTTCTGTACAGTACAGACCAACACTGCCAAAACAGAAAAATCACTACTTCAATTTAAAAGGGGTCCTCCAATACACCCCTGGTTGTCAATCAATCGAAATAAAAAAAAAAAAAAAAGCGCACCCATTGACAGCAATGTTGTTTCTGCCTGAAGCGCATCGCTAGCGCGTGCCTTTTTCGGCTCACGCTAGCGATGTGCCGTTCTTTTGTGGCGCGACTCGGACGCTGCTTGCAGCGTCCGCGGCGCGCCCGAGGTCCATTCCCCGCTCTCGCAGATCGGGTATCTGCGAGAGCGGGGACGTTAACGCGACCCCTAAATGCGACCCCTACAAATACATTGCGTTAGCGCAATCCGCTAGCGCTAAACGGATTGCCCTAACGCAATGTGAACCTAGCCTTACCATAGATAAAAGCCAAACCAGAATCTCTACTTGCAGACATGTTTCGGGTTGTTGACCCTCCTTAGTGCAAAACAAGAGTTATAAACCCACAAGGGCAGGATCCTCTCCCCTCTGTACCTGTCTGTCACTATTAGTTTGTTCACTGCAATTCAATAGTGCTCAAAAAAGAAATAAAAATATTAATAATTTGTTTTAGTAGTTTAGTAGGTGGCACCAGAGTTCAAATCCTCTTCCTATCTGAAGAGGCAATTTGCACATTTAATTCTATGGTTTATAAGTCTCCTTACAAAGGTATGGCATGCAACTCTCCACAAGTAGAAACCTTACCCCTTAAGTTCCGGTTAGATGCCTCTCATACAGCCAAATCAGATCTCTTGCTTTGCACTGAGGAGGGGCAACCCACCTGAAACACTTGTTTGCAAAGTGAGATTCTGGTTTTTATCCTAAGTCATGCAGCAATGCTTGTTAAAGTCCACGTCCTCTACCTGTCTGTGGAGACAATTGGTATATTTAAATAGTTTTGGAGACGTCACAGATAGTTTACAGTTTTCCAGAACTAACTTTAACTTTCCAGAAAAGTGTTACATAGCTTTTAAAAAGTGCCGCCTAAGGCCCCTGTCACACATCAGTTTTTTGCCGTCAGTCACAATCCGTTGGATCGACGGATCCGTCGCAGATTGTGAAAAACTGATGCGATGGATCCATTGTTTTGGACGAATCCGACTATCAGATCTGGCTAATTGGATCGGAGCATGCTCAGATAAAAAAACGGAATGCGGAGCCACAGGCTTCCATTCTAGCAAACGACAGACGGCGACGGATTTGTTGCTGTATGTTTTTTCGACGTACACAAAAAACTTTATTTTGTCTCCGGCCGCCAATGTTCGCCGGACAAACAATTTTCGACAGATCCGGCGAATGACGGATGAAACGTGAGGCCATCCGTCGCTAATACACGTCTATGAGAAAAAAACGAATCCGGCATCAGTCGCCGGATCGGTTTTTTTAAAAATTCGACAGATTGGGACTGATGGCAAAAAACTGATGTGTGAAAGATGCAGAGTGACAGCACCTAGAATCAGCAGAGATAAGTAGGCAGGCACCTTGTTCCTGGAGTGCAAATAGCAAACAGGAACAGCAGAAGTTGTGGGTGAAGGCACATGATAGCAGTGTGCACTAGCTACCCGAATACTCAGGCGGCACAAAGCCTCCTGAGCCAGCCTTAAAAAAAGAATTGTATCTGTTTTGAGAGGAGGAGAAACTCAAAGTATTTGCTCCAAATACCAGAGAAAATGAAGGCTCGGAATGAGATACAGTATGTAGATATAACAGGCCCCTGATGTATCCTCGGAAGAGCGAGAATAGCACTAGGCTACAGCGTTTATGATGCCCCGGTACAGTACGTCCGGACACCGCGGGCTGTGTCACACACGGGAATGTGGCCGGGGAGAGAAGTCCGTGTTACTGTTGATCATGGAGAAAGTCTAATTACTCAAAGATCACCTCTCTTCGGAGCGATACGATAGATGATGAACGCGGAAACCACGTCAGGGAGGATTTTATCATTCTCTCTTTTGCATTAGATGGAATCCCCCTGTATAAGGCGCCTGAGATACAGGACAGAGAGGCTCTGCGGCCATGATAATCCACCATCACTGTCACACCTTTCTCTTGAGGGATAAGATGGATGATGTACATGGAAACAGCGTCAGGGAAAATTTTCTTTAGGAGATAAGTAAAAGTTCTAGGCAGTTGCAGAAAAAATGCTGCAAGGTAAGAATGACTTAAAAAATAGCAGTGATAATAAGGTTATTTTTTTTATCAATTAGCGATATGGGAATATAAAGGAGATGGAACAGTCCCCAAAGGGCACTACAATAGTAATAAATATGATGCCAGTTGAGGGGTGAGATTGTTCCATTCGTTTGTTTTTTCCACCTTATTACTGACCCGGTGCACATTTTTGGGTATCAGTTTACTGTGCCTAGTGAATAGGGGTAAAAGGTTATGCTAATTATCACATATATGATGCTATCATACTGACTCTAATATGAAGGTCGTGCACACAATATAATAATACAGTGTCCCAATATAACCAGAGACGGTAATGACAGATGTCAGATGTCATTTTTTAATTCACAATTTTTCGGTTTATTAAATAGTTTAATTATTAAACGTTATAATTTAGACTCTATTACTTGCTATTTCCATGACCTAAAGAGTAATCTGGGGACCCATTATAAAAAGAAAAAAAAAAAATGAACAGATCCTCTCTAATGGTTTATTACAATGTATTTGTCCGGGATGTCCGCTCACAGAGCATTGTAAAGGATTACTGCCTCTGAATGGAAACACGACTGTTGTCATACACTAAAAGCAAGCAGAGATCTTGAAAAAATAAAAAAGCATTCTAGAGAAAAGGGAAAAACATTTTTACAGCTTCATTTCAGATCTGTTCTAATTACCGTCAATATCTGAAAGGTCAGGATGTGACCCGTCGACTACTAAAATAAGCAAAGAAATGGTATAAAAGTGAAGTGATAGAAAAAAAAATAAAAGCGTCTTTTCTCTGATGCAGCGCCAGGCGTCATGTCTGCCCCGCTGCTTACTGATGTGTTGCTTGAATTGCGCGTCTCATCTGCTGCACTTGACCAGTCACAGAGGAGACAAGAGACCTGTCAGCTGTGCAGATCAGGAGCGTGCAAACAACATGCTGACAGCAGCGGCTGGCCCGTGTCATTACAGCTGAGCGCCGCTCTGACAGGCGGAGAGGACGACCGCACATCTACCAGCCCCGATACTGCATGCCGAGATCGAGCACGAGGCATGCCACCAGGGCCAGAGCTGGATCACCGCACATCTACCAGCCCCGATACTGCACCCCGAGACCGAGCACGAGACGTGCCACCAGGGCCGGAGCTCAATCACCGCACATCTACCAGGCCCGATACTGCATGCCGAGATCGAGCACGAGGCATGCCACCAGGGCCGGAGCTGGGTCACCGCACATCTACCAGCCCCGATACTACACCACGAGACGTGCCACCAGGGCCGGAGCTCAATCACCACACATCTACCAGGCCCGATACTGCATGCCGAGACAGAGCACGAGACATGCCACCAGGGCCGGAGCTGGATCACCGCACATCTACCAGCCCCGATACTGCACCCCGAGACCGAGCACGAGACGTGCCACCAGGGCCGGAGCTCAATCACCACACATCTACCAGGCCCGATACTGCATGCCGAGATCGAGCACGAGGCATGCCACCAGGGCCGGAGCTGGATCACCGCACATCTACCAGCCCCGATACTGCACCACGAGATGTGCCACCAGGGCCGGAGCTCAATCACCACACATCTACCAGGCCCGATACTGCATGCCGAGACAGAGCACGAGACGTGCCACCAGGGCCGGAGCTGGATCACCGCACATCTACCAGCCCCGATACTGCACCACGAGATGTGCCACCAGGGCCGGAGCTCAATCACCACACATCTACCAGGCCCGATACTGCATGCCGAGACAGAGCACGAGACATGCCACCAGGGCCGGAGCTGGATCACCGCACATCTACCAGCCCCGATACTGCACCCCGAGACCGAGCACGAGACGCGCCCCCAGGGCCGGAGCTCAATCACCACACATCTACCAGGCCCGATACTGCATGCCGAGATCGAGCACGAGGCATGCCACCAGGGCCGGAGCTGGATCACCGCACATCTACCAGCCCCGATACTACACCACGAGATGTGCCACCAGGGCCGGAGCTCAATCACCACACATCTACCAGCCCCGATACTGCACCCCGAGACCGAGCACGGGACGTGCCACCAGGGCCAGCTCTCAATCACCACACATCTACCAGGCCCGATACTGCATGCCGAGATCGAGCACGAGGCATGCCACCAGGGCCGGAGCTCAATCACCACACATTTACCAGCCCCGATACTGCACCCCGAGACCGAGCACGAGACGTGCCACCAGGGCCGGAGCTCAATCACCACACATCTACCAGGCCCGATACTGCATGCCGAGATCGAGCACGAGACGTGCCACCAGGGCCGGAGCTCAATCACCACACATTTACCAGCCCCGATACTGCACCCCGAGACCGAGCACGGGACGTGCCACCAGGGCCAGCTCTCAATCACCGCACATCTACCAGCCCCGATACTGCATGCCGAGACCGAGCACGAGACGTGCCACCAGGGCCGGAGCTCAATCACCGCACATCTACCAGCCCCGATACTGCATGCCGAGACAGAGCACGAGACGTGCCCCCAGGGCCGGAGCTCAATCACCGCACATCTACCAGCCCCGGATACTGCATGCCGAGACAGAGCACGAGATGTGCCACCAGGGCCGGAGCTCAATCACCGCACATCTACCAGCGCCGATACTGCATGCCGAGACAGAGCACGAGATGTGCCACCAGGGCCGGAGCTCAATAACCGCACATCTACCAGCGCCGATACTGCATGCCGAGACCGAGCAAGAGACATGCCACCGGGGCCGGAGCTCAATCACCGCACATCTACCAGGCCCGATACTGCATGCCGAGACCGAGCACGAGACGTGCCACCAGGGCTGGAGCTCAATCACCGCACATCTACCAGGCCCGATACTCCACGCCAAGACCAAAACACGAGACATGCCGCCAAGGGCAGACCTGGATCACCGCACATCTACCAGGCCCCATACTGCATGCAGAGACCGAGCAAGAGACATGCCACCGGGGCCGGAGCTCAAACACCGCACATCTACCAGCCCCGATACTGCATGCCGAGACCGAGCAAGAGACGTGCCACCAGGGCCGGAGCTCAATCACCGCACATCTACTAGCCCCGATACTGCACGCCAAGACCGAGCACGAGACGTGCCACCAGGGCCGGAGCTCAATCACCGCACATCTACCAGCCCCGATACTGCACGCCAAGACCAAGCATGAGACATGCAGCCAAGGGCGGAGCTGGATCACCGCACATCTACCAGGCCCGATACTGCATGCTGAGACCGAGCACGAGACGTGCCACCAGGGCCGGAGCTCAATCACCGCACATTTACCAGCCCCGATACTGCACCACGAGACGTGCCACCAGGGCCGGAGCTCAATCACCACACATCTACCAGGCCCGATACTGCATGCCGAGATTGAGCACGAGGCATGCCACCAGGGCCGGAGCTGGATCACCGCACATCTACCAGCGCCGATACTGCATGCCGAGACAGAGCACGAGACGTGCCACCAGGGTCGGAGCTGGGTCACCGCACATCTACCAGCCCCGATACTGCACGCTGAGACCGAGCACGAGACGTGCCACCAGGGCCGGAGCTCAATCACCACACATTTACCAGCCCCGATACTGCACCCCGAGACCGAGCACGGGACGTGCCACCAGGGCCAGCTCTCAATCACCGCACATCTACCAGCCCCGATACTGCATGCCGAGACCGAGCACGAGACGTGCCACCAGGGCCGGAGCTCAATCACCGCACATCTACCAGCCCCGATACTGCATGCCGAGACAGAGCACGAGACGTGCCCCCAGGGCCGGAGCTCAATCACCGCACATCTACCAGCCCCGATACTGCATGCCGAGACAGAGCACGAGACGTGCCCCCAGGGCCGGAGCTCAATCACCGCACATCTACCAGCCCCGATACTGCATGCCGAGACAGAGCACGAGATGTGCCACCAGGGCCAGAGCTCAATCACCGCACATCTACCAGCGCCGATACTGCATGCCGAGACAGAGCACGAGATGTGCCACCAGGGCCGGAGCTCAATCACCGCACATCTACCAGCGCCGATACTGCATGCCGAGACCGAGCAAGAGACATGCCACCGGGGCCGGAGCTCAATCACCGCACATCTACCAGGCCCGATACTGCATGCCGAGACCGAGCACGAGACGTGCCACCAGGGCCGGAGCTGGGTCACCGCACATCTACCAGCCCCGATACTGCACCCCGAGACCGAGCACGAGACGTGCCACCAGGGCTGGAGCTCAATCACCACACATCTACCAGGCCCGATACTCCACGCCAAGACCAAAACACGAGACATGCCGCCAAGGGCAGACCTGGATCACCGCACATCTACCAGGCCCGATACTGCATGCAGAGACCGAGCAAGAGACATGCCACCGGGGCCGGAGCTCAAACACCGCACATCTACCAGCCCCGATACTGCATGCCGAGACCGAGCAAGAGACGTGCCACCAGGGCCGGAGCTCAATCACCGCACATCTACTAGCCCCGATACTGCACGCCAAGACCGAGCACGAGACGTGCCACCAGGGCCGGAGCTCAATCACCGCACATCTACCAGCCCCGATACTGCACGCCAAGACCAAGCATGAGACATGCAGCCAAGGGCGGAGCTGGATCACCGCACATCTACCAGGCCCGATACTGTACACCAAGACCGAGCAAGCCGCCTGGGCTGAAGCTGGGTCACCGCACATCTACCAGACCCGATATTGCACAACAAGACCGAGCACGAGACGTGCCACCGGGGCTGGAGCTGGATCACCGCACATCTACCAGGCCCGATACTGTACACCAAGACAGAGCAAGCCGCCTGGGCTGAAGCTGGGTCACCGCACATCTACCAGGCCCAATACTGCACACCAAGTCCGAGCACGAGATGTGCCACCAAGGGCAGAGCTGGATCACCACACATCTACCAGGCCCGATACTGTACACCAAGACCGAGTAAGAGACGTGATGCCCGGGCTAGAGCTGGATCACCGCACATCTACCAGGCCCGATACTGTACACCAAGACCGAGCATGAGACTTGCCACCTGGGCTGGAGCTGGATCACCGCACATCTACCAGACCCGATACTGCAAGCCAAGACCGAGCAAGAGAAATGCCGCCAAGGGCGGAGATGGATCACCGCACATCTACCAGGCCCGATACTGTACAACAAGACCGAGCACGAGACTTACCGCCTGGGCTGGAGCTGGATCACCACACATCTACCAGACCCGATACTGCAAGCCAAGACCGAGCAAGAGAAGTGCCGCCAAGGGCGGAGCTGGATCACCGCACATCTACCAGGCCCAATACTGTACAACAAGACCGAGCACGAGACTTGCCGCCTGGGCTGGAGCTGGATCACCGCACATCTACAAGACCCGATACTGCAAGCCAAGACCGAGCAAGAGACATGCCGCCAAGGGCGGAGCTGGATCACCGCACATCTACCAGGCCCAATACTGTACACCAAGACCGAGCAAAAGACATGCCGCCAAGGGCGGAGCTGGATCACCAAACATCTAATAGGCCCGATACTGTACACCAAGACCGAGCAAAAGACATGCCGCCAAGGGCGGAGCTGGATCACCGCAGATCTACCAGGCCCGATACTGTACACCAAGACCGAGCAAAAGACATGCCGCCAAGGGCGGAGCTGGATCACCGCAGATCTACCAGGCCCGATACTGTACACCAAGACCGAGCAAAAGACATGCCGCCAAGGGCGGAGCTGGATCACCACACATCTACCAGGCCCGATACTGTACACCAAGACCGAGCAAGAGACATGCCGCCTGGGCTGGAGCTGGATCACCGCACATCTACAAGATCCGATAATGCACGCCAAGACCGAGCAAGAGACATGCTGCCAAGGGAGGAGCTGGATCACCGCACATCTACCAGGCCCGATACTGTACACCAAGACCGAGCAAGCCGCCTGGGCTGAAGCTGGATCACCGCACATCTACCAGACCCGATAATGCATGCCAAGACCGAGCAAGAGACATGCCACCAAAGGCGGAGTTGGATCACCACACATCTACCAGGCCCGATACTGTACACCAAGACCGAGCAAAAGACATGCCGCCAAGGGCGGAGCTGGATCACCGCACATCTACCAGGCCCGATACTGTACACCAAGACCGAGCACGAGATGTGCAGCCTGGGCTGGAGCTGGATCACCGCACATCTACCAGACCCGATACTGCATGCCAAGACCGAGCACGAGACGTGCCGCCCGGGCCAGAGCTGGATCACCGCACAGTCTCCTGACATACTGTCTGCGAAAAACGCAGCATTTTACTGTCCCAGCAAACGGGGGGAAATTTCCGAAGTCTCACGCACACGCTGCTTATTTCTTCTGTGCAGTTTCGTATCTGTTGGGTGTCAATTAGTTCATCGTTTTTGAAGTTTTTCAGCCATTCAAATGACTGGGGGAAAAAATGCATGCAAAAAAGGACGTTTTTTCTAACAAGAGACACCCCTATGGGTATGTGCACACGTTACGGATTCCATAGCGGATTTTTCAGCGCGGATTCTGCCCTGCATTTTACATGCGGGTTCCCGGCGGCTTTATTATGGATTATGTGCAATTTTTGTGCGGATTTCACCTGCGTTTTTACACCAGCGGATTCCTATTATGGAATAGGTGTAAAACACTGCGGAATCCGCACAAAGAATTGACATGCTGTGGAAAATAAACCGCAGCGTTTCCGCGCTGAATTTTCCGCAGCATGTGCACTGCGGATTTACATGGATATACATAGGTTTACATGGTACTGTGCAAAGCATGGAAAACTGATGCAGCTCAGCAGGGCCAAATACGCTGCGGATCCGCAACGTGTGCACATAGCCTAAAAGTGACGCTATCAAGTAAAATGAGAGTATCCCTTTAAACCCTTCCCTATGCAGGATGTGCCAGTACTGCATACATAACTTTTACTACATACTGTAATGCTAACGCATCCCAGTGTCTCCCCTAGGGAGACTAAAAAAAAAATTATGAAAAAAAAAAATATATATAAAAATAATAAAATAAATAAAAACATAAAAATAATGATAAAAATAATAAATAAAAATAATGCTGAAGTATTCCAGTGTATAGTCAAGTCCTCTGTGGAGAGTGAAACAATAAGAAATAATGGATAAAAAAAAAAACTAAAATAATCAACAATAAAAAAAATAAAATAGATCATAAAAAATAATAAAAGTCAGTGTATAGTAAAGTCCCCTGGGGAGATCAAAAAATGAAAAAAAAAATAAATAAATAAAAAAAAAATATTGTAAATAAGATAAATAGAAACAATTAATAAAAATAAAAAAATAAAATAATGCTGAAGTATTCCAGTGTATAGTCAAGTTGCCTGGAGAGACTAAAACAATAAAAAATAATGGATAAAAAAAAAAATTATAAACAAAAATTACACAAAAATTAAATAATCAAAAAAACAGTAAAAAAATAATAAAATAGATCATAAAAAATAATAAAAATAATGCTAAAGTATTCCAGTGTATAGACAAGTCCCCTGGGGAGACCAAAAACATGAAAAATAAATAAGATAATAAATAAAATAAAAAAAAATACATAAAATTGCTAAAAAAAATAAATTATAAAATAATGCTGAAGTATTTCAATGTATAGTCAAGTCCCCTGGGGAGATTAAAAAAAAAAAACTATTAAGATAAAAATTTTAAAATGAAACAAAATAAAAATGATAAAAAAATAAAATAAAAAAGTTAAGTTTTTAAAAATATTCAAAAATATAAAACTTTAAATCCCCCCATCCTTTTTCTAAGCCCTCAAAAAATAAATTCAAAAGATAAATCGAGCGGTAGTAAGAAAAGGCAGATGGAAAAAAAAAAAAAAAAACGTTATGGCTTTTGGAAAAAGGGGAGTAATAAAACATTTTTTAAAAATCGGCAGGGTATGAAGGGGTTAAGACACCAGGAATGGGGAATGATATACTATGGCGCAGTATAAACACACATGAAGCCGTCAGTCCTGAGAAAATGCAGGCGGCAAATATGAGAAACCGCTCACTCCGCAGAATCAATCAAGTTAGAAAGCGAGATCCTTTTTTAGCTCCGGGCCACAATTATAACTACTGACCCGGAGCCGTCGCTGCTGGTGAACTGGAGGTTAAATATGCAAATTGTGCCCAACCTGTAGCAAAACCCTGCTTCCCCCTGTGTGCACAACGCTCCGCTGAATGGCAAAATATCCAGTTACCCGCCATGAAATCTGGCAAAAAACGTAAAAGGGTTAAAGAAACAATTGCGCTCCGTCAACGGCACAAAGAAGGCATGTGTGCGCCAAAGGTCGGAGCAACGACTTCTGCAAGTGACAAGCCGGAGCTGACGGGAGTAAAGGGCGAGTAACGAGCCGTCCGAGGGAGCACGCGGCTGGCGCTGCAGAACGGCTGCGCCCTCACCACGTCATAGTGCCCATTTTTAGGACATGGAATAATGGAATCTGCTCAGAAGATGGCTCAGAATTTACTTAAATGGAGCTGACGTGCAATGCCACTTATGGCCTGCGGACAGGTGTGGCGCTGTTTCCGGGACTTCTGTAGCCAGATTCTTCTGTATCTCCGCACTGTTACTGGCGGCGGGTGCGGAGATGATGTCTATTCCAGCTCATTAGGTGAGACAGGCAGAAGAGCACCACCACGCTGCATAATATATAACACATGGAAAGTATTCACTGGGGCCAAAAATAACCGAAATCCAACATACTGCAGACCTGTAACAAGACGCGGGGGTCGGGAGATCAATTATACAGGACGGGGATCAATGAGGACTCCGCCATCCTGGAAGGGGATATATTCCAGAATGGTCATTAATATCCCGGGAGACTGTGCAGATCTTTCTCGGTCCTCGACACTTTTCACAGGATTGTAGTATTAGCGCCATTTTACGGTATTATTTATTTTAGAATTCCCTACTCGATACCGGAGAATATAGGAGTGCAGTTATTAAGGGGGTGGTGCGGCTGCTTCAAATTTGGGAAGCGACGGGAGAGTGGCGGTGCTTCAGTAAAGTAAGAATTCATTCTTTGATTTTTCTTTTTCACCATTCTGAGGGGTTTTCATAATTTTCTAACGGTCTTCGTAATTCTTTTAAAGATAAAATTCTTGCCTTCTGCAATCATCACTAGAGGGCGCTCACGAGACCAATGCATACTGCTCATAATAACAATGTATGCCCAGAGTGCCTGGGGAAGAGGACAAGTAAAAAGGGTCTTCCATAATGATCTGATGACTGGGGGCTCCGACTGCTGCGATGGGCACAATCCTCATGGTTGTCAGACAAGTGGTGGTTCATGCGCGGTCTCTCTTCATTACAGCCTACGGAAATAGCCGAGGGCTCTTTATCAGCGGTACCCATACTTCCAATAAGGAAAAGTCGATATGTCCAGCTGAGACGTGAGATTTGCTGCAGATTTGTGATGTGGCGTTTCTCACCTGTCCTGGCTCCTGTGCCGGGTTTTACGCCCTTCTCCTGCCTTATCTGGTTCGCTCAGTTCTTCTGTGTGTCCAGTTACCTCACTGATGTAAGGTCTTGCTTCCAGGCTTCATACGTCAGCTCAGGCAGAGAGACGCCGCCTAAGTATACAGGTAGTTGAGGTACGCGACGCTACTGACTTCCTTCTTTATCAAGACTCACCTGTCCTGGCTCCCGTGCCAGGTTTTGCGCCCTTCTCCTGCCTTATGTGGTTCTCTCAGTTCTTCTGAGTATCCAGCTACCTCACTGATATAAGTTCTTGCTTCCGGGCTTCATAGGCCAGCTCAGGCAGAGAGACGCCGCCCAAGTATACATGTAGTTGAAGTACGCGAAGCTACTGACTTCCTTCTTTATCAAGACTCACCTGTCCTGGCTCCCGAGCCGGGTTTTGAGCCCTTCTCCTGCCTTATCTGGTTCGCTCAGTTCTTCTGTATGTCCAGTTACGTCACTGATGTAAGGTCTTGCTTCCAGGCTTCATACGTCAGCTCAGGCAGAGAGACGTCGGCTAAGTATACAGGTAGTTGAGGTACGCGACGCTACTGACTCCCTTCTTTACCAAGACTCACCTGTCCTGGCTCCCGTGCCAGGTTTTGTACCCTTCTCCTGCCTTATCTGGTTGCTCAGTTCTTCTGTGTGTCCAGTTACCTCACTGATGTAAGGTCTTGCTTCCAGGCTTGATAGGCCAGCTCAGGCAGAGAGACGCCGCCTAAGTATACAGGTAGTTGAGGTACGCGAAGCTACTGACTTCCTTCTTTACCAAGACTCACCTGTCCTGGCTCCCATGCCGGGTTTAGAGCCCTTCTCCTGCCTTATCTGGTTTGCTCAGTTCTTCTGTATGTCCAGTTACCTCACTGATGTAAGGTCTTGCTTCCAGGCTTCATAATTCAGCTCGGGCAGAGAGACGCCGCCTAAGTATACAGGTAGTTGAGGTACGCGACGCTACTGACTTCCTTCTTTATCAAGACTCACCTGTCCTGGCTCCCTTGCCGGGTTTAGAGCCCTTCTCCTGCCTTATCTGGTTCGCTCAGTTCTTCTGTATGTCCAGTTACGTCACTGATGTAAGGTCTTGCTTCCAGGCTTCATAATTCAGCTCGGGCAGAGAGACGCCGCCTAAGTATACAGGTAGTTGAGGTACGCAACGCTACTGATTTCCTTCTTTATCAAGACAAATCTCTGACAAATCCAGAACTGATGTATCACTTGGTAACTCTGCTACACTTCTGGCCAGTTCTGCCATGGACTAGCTTACAAACTGAGCTCTGCAGTATTGCCGAGTGAGCTCCAGTTCTGCATTAAACTATATGACAAACTCACCTCTGCCATATTGCAGTCAGCTTTGCATTATTGCCGAGTCAGCTCTACTTTATCACTGTGCAATTTAACTCTGCTAACCCCATTTTTCTATGCGGAATTCTGCTACGTCTACAGACCAGCTCTGCCTTTCTACCTCTTGTACCAAACTCAGTACCTCATCCCTAACTCCTCATCAAGTCTTGTTTGCTTCTTTGAGGCTGCTTCATCAAATCCTGTGATTCCCGCTTGCTCGAACAGTTGAAATTCTGCTACATCAGTCTCTGTAGTTCCACCTGGACCAGCCTGCTGCACCACCGCCATTAGTCCGTGCTGCGCATCAACTGCTTATCCATTGGCTTTCAGGATCTACCTCTCCATGAGGGTTAAGTACAGTATAAAAAAAGTTGTAAAAAAGTTTCAAAAACCTTCCTTTACTCTTGAAAAAGTTTTTTTCTGTTCTATACAAAGTATCACAACCCAATTCTGCATCTGATTGACCAGAATGGAGAGCGGTACTTGTTCTTGGGAATCACGACTGGATGGGGGGCAACCAAAGTGGGCAAATTCTTCACAGAGAAATTCCAGTTTCGGCAGACTGATATTTTCGAAAAGTTCTACAATTTTTCAAACACCTTTCATGAATTTCAAAATTTCTGCTTGCTGTGACTGAATGACAACCACCCTAGTTAAAGGGATTTTTTTTTTTTTGCCAGATGCAAAACTTAGCACTCATCTACTTGCCAGCTAATAAGTGTCAAATCGATGGGGATCTCAGTGACTGGGGTCTCATCGATGGGGAGAAATGTTTCTAGACTTTTTAGACTTGTGCTGCCTGTACGGATGCGGATTTCTTGGAACAAACCATCAGCTGCAAAAAAAAAGTTCAGATCTCTGGATGTAAAACAAAGACTTTACCAATACACTGACAGCAAGCAGAGATCTGGCAAATGGTTAAAAAGAAAATGAAACCAAGTATCTTGGAAAGTTGCGGAACTCTCCGTTCCGCGCTGATTAGCCCCTTTTAAAGTCAGCCGGCCGCACGGGTCCCCATTCTGCAGATGACTACACACATCAGCATGCGGTCAGACGACGGATTCATGTCACTGAATTGCAAGCAGTTCAGGTTTTAGCTCCAGTTTTCCATTCCAAGGTCACTTTGATATTGAAGACGGGTTTGTACTTTCAGTGCATCAAATATTTGTGAAACAGGAGACTTCGGCTTAGTGCTCGAACCATTTTGGGAACATGATGCAGCCTGTAAATAAGGAGGCAATATGGTGTCAGTGATTCACCCGGTTATTACCCCCCAGAGCAGTGCTGAAACCTGCGCCGGGGATGGTATGTGGACGCGCGCCTCGCTGCTATTACATGTCTGCACATCGGGTGCTCAAGTGACTCCTGGAGATTACTGCAGAGCTGAACCGAGGCGAGCGCTGCTCCGAAGACCAACGTCCGAGAAGGGTGGACGGGGACCGTCTTCTACATAACGGGGTGCTCCCGGCCCGCTCACATACCCATTACTCAATATTAGATGGAGGTTTGGTTCTCCCCGCGAGCAGAGGTGGAATGGCTGCGATGAGGTCTCCAGCGAGCTCAGCCTCACTTGGCAGGACATATTAGAAGCGGCTAACAAGTGGCAGATCATCAAAGCGAGCGGCTCCGACGTGCACCTTCCACTCATCCGTGTATGTGCATTCCTCCTGGCCTGGCAGGGGGCCATATCCCAAAAAACGGATTACGTTTCAGGGGAAAGGAAGTGAAGGGAAATAGCAGGAGAGGCTTTCACAAGAGGCTAAATATGGAAGACAGGCTGAAAAGCTGCGCTTTCTGAGGGCTCCGCACCGAAAAAAAAGGGGCGAAACGGTGAGCCGCGGATCAGGCTAACCCTACAGACGTGCAGGCATCTGGTCTGGAGAACCCATTTTCTACACCCAAGTAGAAAATTTTGAAAAAAAAAAACCGAGGGTCACACCTGTCCGGTGTCGCAGCAAATGGAAGTGAATGAGGCACAGCTGTGCTACCAAACCTATGAAGATGGAGTGACCGCTGCTTTTGGCAAGAAGGCAGCCATGTTTTTCGACTCCTTTAATAGATGGGTGTCCTATTCTGACTTCACATCAAAGAGCGTCTCCCCCTCTGGAGGATCCATCCATTTCTCCCAGAACTGTAATACTCCGGTTCACCTGCGGGGTTGCTGCAGGAAAAGTGAACACTTGCTTCCCAGTTCCCTTTCAGATCATTGGTGACCTGTAAACTAAAAAGAATACCCCTTTAAGGAAAACATGGCAGCTTTCTTCCAAAAAAGTGCACGGGTTGCATGTGGTACTACAATTTCTTTGTCTACTTCACCATTTTATTTCGATTATACACGATGGATTTAATCCTAAGGCTTGTGGCTTTTCCCTGTAGACCTGTATGGCCACACACCCAGCTTTCCTACAGCCCTGAATGGCACAACATGAGCTGTAGGCACTGATTCTAAAGTCATACTAAGCGATTTCCGCCACTACACAGGGCCGCGCTCCCTTCCTATGTTATACCGGCATACCTCGGTCCGCAGCAGGTGCGGTGGCTTCTGTCCCAGGACGATCACACAATATGACCCTGAGATTATCGCCCGCCGGCACCAAGTGATCAGGAAGCAGAGATGGGGAGGGGAAGGGTTTCGCAAGCAAGGGTCTAGTTACGTGTGAGCAGGACAGAGTTTGCCCCTGGAATCGTCAATTCGGCCCTTATTAGCTCTCATAAGGGCCAATCCAAGGCCATTAACCCCCTAAGGTCTGACCACACCAGGATTGAGAAATGTTTACAGCAATGCACTCACATTTTTTATTATTATTATTTATTTCCCCCCATGACCTAGCTATACAAGAACTCACTAATTGTCCCACATTTTTCCAAAAATGTTTGTGTTCTCACAAATCCTCGGCTTCTACAAATATCGCCACCTACTGATAAATTTGGCACAATTTTTTTTAAGCATGGTCGTACAACCGGACACCATCGGGAGAGCGATGTGCCAAAAGACGGGAGTGAATATAGAATTTTCAGCAATTTGTGACCTTTTATGGCTGCGACATTAACATCTTAAATTTTATAAAATTCGTGTATTTTGGGTTAAAAATAAATTTTGCAATTGGGTTCCATTAAAAATGTTGCACCGTTTTGCCTCTTTACAGGCTTTTTGCTTCCATGCACATTAATTACTGCAGAATGAGTAAACTGAGATTCTGTTAATGAGCTCGTTCTGATGAAAAATATATAACCCTTTTGTCTTTTTCTGACCTCCTTGGTGACGACTTATGACTCGTAGACAACAGCAAAGTTGAGCTGAGAGAACTGAGAGGAGCTCAGATAAAGACAGATCAAGGAGTTACAACCTCCATGCCAGAAAGAGCTCTCTTATGGAATCTCAGTCAACTCATTCTGCAGCCAGCAAGGTGGAAAGAAACAAAAGAACCTAGTGTTCCAATATTTTTTTTATTAAAACCCAATTGGATTTCTAGGCTACAATACATGCATTTAAGTTAAAATACAAACTCTTTATAGGAAATTAAAGGGATTTTCCAACTTTGGTGACATTAATTACTTAAAAGCATGTATTTTTGGCTAAAAATAATTTTTGTTGTTGGGTTTCATCAAAAATTTTGCACAACTAAAACGTAGTAATTAGGGTTGAGCGAAACGGGTCGTTCATTTTCAAAAGTCGCCGACTTTTGGCAAAGTCGGCGTCTCATGAAACCCGACCCGATCCCTGTGGGGGTCGGCCATGCGGTACGCGATCTTGGCGCCAAAGTCGCGTTTCGTATGACGCGATTAGCGCCATTTTTTAAGCCAATGAATGAGCGTGGGCAGAGTGATGACATAGGTGTTAGGGGAGTGAACGCCTATCGTCATGTTATCGCTTGTGCGCAGTAGCGATTTGGAATGTGCAAATCGAAATTTTCTGTTCTGGGACGGAGAGGGAGAGAGAGGGAGAGAGAGGGAGAGAGAGAGGGAGAGAGAGAGAGAGAGAGAGAGAGAGAGAGAGAGAGAGAGAGAGAGAGAGAGAGAGAAAATATATATATATATATATATATATATATATATATATATATATATATATATATATATAATATCTTCACTGGGTTTCGTGTTTCGGCCGAAACCCGACTTTTCACTGTGGTCGGCCGATTTCACTCGACTCGACTTTTAAGACAGTCGGGTTTCACAAAACCCGACTCGACCATAAAAAAATAAAGGTCGCTCAACCCTAGTAGTAATATTGCAAAAAGCCAAAAATTAATAATAAAAAAATGAAACATAAGAGCTCAGCATTTATTAGTTGTGGTCGGGTCTGGCTGTAAAACTGATCTCCATAAGAGCATGAAGCAATGGCAGCGCGGTGCAGCGGGGGGTGCCGGGCGAGGCAGCGGGTCAATAGCAAGCTACGAGCGAGCCCATTATCACCGATCAATGCAGGCTGGATGCAGACTGACAGTTCTCCAGATCTTCCATTTCCATGTGAGTGGCGGCCCCTCCATCCATTTACTAATAGACACAGTGCAGTCTGATGGCGTCACATCGAGCGCTAACAGCAATCCCGGGAAGCCAAAGTCAAGGTCACCTGGAGGCGAGTCCAGCGTGCATCGTCCACATTCTACCCGTCGCCTACACTTTCGGTAGTTCGGGTACCAGAACAGTACCCGGACTCAATTCACTTGAATGGGGAGCTCGATATCCAGTGTTTGCCACGCTGTCATATGCATGATGCCACAGCAAACACTGCCTCTGATCGGCGGTAAAGTCATTACCATCGGTCAGACAGTCACGGTTCCCACGCTGTCAAATTACAGCGTGAGCCAGCAGCTGTGATCGGAGGTATAAAAGTTTACCTTTGGTGTTGGTGTTGCCAGATGGGACTACTACTCCCATCAGCCGATGCCTGAGGCCTAAAATAACAGCGAGAGCAGGAGCGGCTGATAGGAGTATTCATCAACCGGCGCCTGTGCTCTAAATAAATAAAAAAAAATGACATGGGGTATTCCCCCATTTTTGAGAACCAACCTTGCTAAAGCAGATAGTTGGGGGATGGAATTCTCAGGCTGGTAAGGGGCCATGGATACTGACCCCCCCAGCCTAAAAATAGCAGACCACAGCTGCTCAGATTAGATGCACCAATTCTGACGCTTTACCCGGTTCTTCCCACTTGCCCTATAGTGGTGGTAAGTGAGGTTCATGTCACCTTTGTATTGTCAGTTGACATCAAGCCCACAGCTTAGTAATGGAGAAGCGTCTATAAGACTCCCATCCATTACTAATCCTATAGTTGTATGGTAAATTAAGAAACTGCCAGAATAAAGTCTTTGATTAGAAATAAAACAAAACACACTTTTTCTTTTTTATTTAAAAATAACTAAAAGCTATACCCACCTAACGCCTAATTCCACCGAAGCCCTCGTCTCCTGTAATAAAACAAAAATAAAAAACAACGGTATCCCTCACCTGTCGGTCGTTCTGTCCCACGCCGTAATCCATGTCCGGAGATAAACAGTTTTCAACCTGGACGATGCCAAGATGCGACAGTCCAGGCTGAGAACCACTGGTGAATGAGCAGCATCAATGACTATTGGTGACATCATCGAGGTTACGAGAGGTCACTGAGGCTGAATTTCCAGCTGGGCCCCTGAACTGCAGTGACCTCGCTGAGATCAGAGAAAGCACATTGAGAAAAGTCTCACGGTGCAGCGCTGAGTTCACTACAGTTCACCAACTGAACTCTTTGAGCTCAGCGCTGCACCGCAAGACTTTTTCTCACAGTATTAGCGCTGATCTCACAGAAGTGACCGTAGTTAAGGGGCCTCTCAGCAATATGCTGGGGACACATTAGGAATGCGTGCAATGTTTCTTTAAGAATCAGGAAGTGCAGGTGCGGCTGCCATAAGAAAGCAGCCAGGAAGTATGCACAGCAAGCAGAGGACACAGAGCTTATAGCATACAGCAAGCAGAGGACAGATAACTCACTGCACGGACTGGAGTGGTGAGTAAGTTGGTGTCCCTGCAAGGTGAGGGATGGGAAACAAAGGGTGGTTATTAATGGGACACACTCGGATTGGGTCACAGTTAACATGGGAGTACCACAGGGGTTAGTATTGGGCCCTCTTCTTTTTAACATATTTATTAAGGATTTTGCAGGCGTCATACACAGTAAAATTTCAAAATGTGCAGATGATATTAAACTCTGCAGGATAATCAACACAGAGGAGGATAATGTAATGTTACAGAGGGGTTTATATAAGCTGGAGGCTGTAATGTTGATAAGTGTAAGGTTGTGAAGCATGGGCCGAGGAAACAAAATGTATAATTCTGTACTAAACGGTAAAACACTGGGTAAAACGGTCACTAAAAAAGACTTGGATGGACAGAAAACTGTTTTAGTGATCAGTGTCAGGCAGTTGCTGCCAAGCCAAATAAAATAATGGGGTGCATTAACAGAGGCCTAGATGCTCACGACGAGAACAAAGCTTTGCCTCTTTGTCACTGGTGCGGCCATACTTAGATACTGGGTACAATTTTGGGCTCCAGTATATGAAGGACAGAGCTGAACTAGAGTGGGTGTAGAGATGAGTGACTGAGGATATTAATGGAAAGGTGAGCTGGAGAAGACGAAGACGGGCTATCAAACTTGGGGCTATTGCGTTTGGAAAAATGAAGACTTAGGGGCGACTTTTTCCAATGTACAAATATATGAGGAGCCAGTACAGAGATCTGTATAATTATCTTTTTACACTTAAACCTGCGACGGTCTACATATAGAGGAAAGAAGGTTTAATGACAATCACAGAGGCAGATTCTTTACTGTAAGATCAATGACGCAGATCATAGAATATAGCAAAAAAACCAAATAATAACAAAAAAGCAATAAAATGATTAAGGAAAAAAAAATGGACTTCTTGCTGTTGACAGGTCCCCCTAGAAGAGATCCAGATATGGCTGCCTCAATAAAAGACGCTAAAGCTGTTGGGTCAGCTCATAAAACAAAAGGATTTTCTTCCGCGGCAACTTGAATGGTTCAATATGGACAAGATAGACAAGGAGAGGCCTATTTATGAAGGAATGTCAAACACGGATTGGAGATCCTTCAAACAATTCCTCCAAGCTTCCATTACCCATGAGGTTCACCGAAAGGCCAAACCCAACACCTGAATACAGAGAAGAGGAACCTTGTCGAAAAGTAGAAAAGTGCATCTGAATGTTTTGTGGACGAGGCTCACAACTGAGGGTCTGTCCTCATTTCACAATCCTAAAACCTCCTAAGAACCTGCTAGAACTTAACGTGAAAGGTCAAGGGTCTAAAAGGGTAAAAATGACCCACCTCCGACAAGCAAGACTTCATCTACTTAGGTAGAAATTCACTTTTTTTTGTAAGATGAAAACATCCAAAATATTTTCATAAACTTGACCCAAAGGGAAGATGCACGGCGCATCCGGAGGGCAAAATCAGCACTGAAAACCACGAGACAATGACATAAAGCGATGCTATGAAATATGAGATTATAAACTCACGGCTTCCGTGACGGAGATTTCATAAACTTTCTTGAAATCCACCATGTCGAAGAAGACGAGTTTCCCGCTGCCTTCTCCTTTCTTAACTGACAGCCCAGTTATCAAGAGTTTGTCATCAGGGCTGAAACAGCAATCTGTCCTATAGTAAATAAAAAAAAGAGAATGAATGAAGGCAGGAAGGAAGAAGGAAAAGATGAAGGAAGGTGAGACAGAAGGAAGGAAAGATAGAAGAGTAGAAGGAAGGTGGGAAGGGAGGCAAGAGGGAAGACAAAGAAAAGTGGGAAGGAAAGAAAGCAAGAGATAAAGGTGGGAAGGAAGGAATTCAATAGGGAAGAGCTAAAGTAAGGTGGGAAAGAAGGAAGGAAGGCAAAAGGGAAGAGATGAAAGAAGGAAGGCTGGATGGAAGAGATAAAGGAAGGTGGGAAAGAAGGAAGGCAGGAAGGAAGGCCAGAAGTAAGATAAAGGAAGGTGGGAAGGAAGGCAAGAGGGAAGAGATAAAGGAAGGTGGGAAGGAAGGAAGTCAAGAGGGAAGAGATAAAGTAAGGTGGGACGGAGGGTAACCTAGAGGGAAGAGATGAAGAAAGGTGGGAAGGCAGGAAAGAAGGCAAGAAGTAAGATAAAGGAAGGTGGGAAGGAAGGCAAGAGATAAAGGAAGGTGGGAAGGAAGGAAGTCAAGAGGGAAGAGATAAAGTAAGGTGGGACGGAGGGTAACCTAGAGGGAAGAGATGAAGAAAGGTGGGAAGGCAGGAAAGAAGGCAAGAAGTAAGATAAAGGAAGGTGGGAAGGAAGGCAAGAGATAAAGGAAGGTGGAAAGGAAGGAAGTCAAGAGGGAAGAGATAAAGTAAGGTGGGAAAGAAGGAAGGCAGGAAGGAAGGCAAAAGGGAAGAGATGAAGGAAGGAAGGAAGGCATGATAGAATAGATAAAGGAAGGTTGGGAGGAATAAAGGAAGGTGGGACGGAAGGTAACCAAGAGGGAAGAGATGAAGGAAGGTGGGAAGGAAGGCAGGAAGGAAGACAAGAAGATAAAGGAAGGTGGGAAGGAAGGAAGGCAAGATGGAAGAGATGAAGGAAGGTGGGAAGGAAGAAATGCAAGAGGGAAGAGATGAAGGAAGGTGGGAAAGGAAGACAAGAGGGAAGAGATGAAGGAAGGTGGGAAGGAAGGCAAAAAGGAAGAGATAAAGGAAGGAAGGATGGCAAGAGGGAAGAGATGAGGGAAGGTGGGAAGGAATGCAAGAAGGAAGAGAAGAAGGAAGGTGGGAATGAAGGAAGGCAAAAAGGGAGGTTGGAAGGAATGAAGTATGAAGGAAAGGCAGGGAAGAAGGAAATAAATTAATAAACCAATAAGAGAAGGAAGGAAAGAAAGGCTGAAAAAAAGAAGGAAGTAAAGATTAAGGGAATAAATGAATGAATAAGGACAAAAAGAAAATTATAAAGAGAGGGAGAAAGTAAATAAATAAGTAAATGAAGGAAGCCATGTATGATTAAAGAAAGAGTAAAAGAAAAAAAATAGAGAAAAAAAGAAATAAAAAAACAAAAAACAAAAAGAGGTAAAAGAAAGGTAGAAAGATAAAAAAGAAATAGAAAAAGAAAGAAAGAGAGAAAAAGTAAGAAAGAAAGAAAAAGTAAGAAAGAAAAGAAAGGAAAAAAGGATAGAAGGAAAGAAAAGTATAGATGAATAAAGTAAGAAATAAGTTAACAATTGAAAATATGAAGGAAGGAATGAACAATATAAGGAAAGAAGAAATAACAAAAAGGGTATTGTTGGAGGAAGAACATCTCATAGTAATTTCCACGCTCCTCTATAACCAGTGCAGGCGGCCATTGCAGAAGCTGAATCTGTGCAATACTGCAGACCCCAATGATAAATATGGGTGGGTTTCTATAGGAGGCCAGTGAGGGAGGACAGCCGTGCCTGAGTACAGGAGCACTCGGCAGTAGTGGCGGACCTCTCCACATCTCCAGCCTTGTGGCCGGGGATGATTCCTGTACAGGTGGTCACTAATATATGGCAGGACGACTCCTCACACAGAATTATCTCTTTAGGGGTTGTCTCAATCACAGATATTGAGGGGCTGTCACCGGCATATGCCCCCAATAGTCGGTCAGTGGACATCTGACGGCTGTAACGTCCAACCAGCGGGGCTAAGAAGGCGCCACCACTTGCTCCGTTGTGGGGGGAGAGGATAAAAGTCGTGGAGAGAAGCCCCCTGCACCCCGAGGGGAGACACAGCTCTCCTGCACCCTGATCGATGGTGGTCGCTGCTGGTGATCCTCCACCTAGTGGAGACTGGGGACATAGCAGCATCTTTCTTCCAGAGCACAGGACAATGTCGGGGCTGAATACATACATTGGGAAATAGTTGGGCAGCCCGGAGGTCGCGTGGATCGGCTTCTTAAAGTTTCTCATGTCCCATGTCTTTAAGGTGTCGTCACCTGGAATGTAGAAAGAACCAAATAGTGAGAATAAAAGGCTCCTCAGACACGGAGAAAGCGGGCACCTATGTAAAACAATGCAATAGCTCAGCAACAAGTGTCAGCAACAGCCCGGGAGCTTCTGAGAACGAGATCTCACCTACTTCTATGGATCCATCTCACAAATACTTTCTATATCTTGTACCAATCTTGGGTCGAATCCAATGCTCCAATCACAGCCAGAGCTGCATCCTAAATTCTGCTATTAGCTTCCAGGTAGAAATATCTCCCATCTCCCTCCCTTTCAGCTCAGTATAAAGCTTGGCTGTTCTGCATTATTATCAGCAGCAGAACTTTGAATTCAGCTCTGGCTGCAAGTTAGAGCCGAATTCCCCCTTCACTAGAGGCTGCAGCTTTGGTTTCTTCTGTGCCCCCCATCACTTCTTTCTCTGTTGTTCGGACCTACGGCACGGCCATGGTAACTTGAATGCAGAGGAAAAACGGCTGCGAGCTTTAAAAGCATATTACCTTCTCCAAGATCCTATCCAGATATGTAGTAGGTGTAATAATAATATTAGCAAATCCCTCCAATTGGAAATGTAGCATAGTTCTTCTGATTCACTATGTCACTTACCCCATGTGCAGGGCATTGCAGTAGCTTAGATATCCATGGTAACAACCACTTGTCACTATCTGAGTGGTTGCAACCATGGATACCTAAGCTACTGCAATGTCCTGCACATGGGGTAAGAGACCTAGCGAATCAGAAGAACTATACTACAATTCTAATCAGAGGTATTTGCTATTATTATTACACCTTCTACAATGGGATAGGATTTTGGAGATGGGAATACCCTTTTAAGGACTGGATGCCACAAGACCTCGGAAGGTGTCCTGTGCTATTTGGCAGACCCTATAACCAGCAGAAGTCTGGGCCATTTACCCTCCTTTCAGACCAGGCACATTTTCGTTTTCTTTCTCGTACATGCGGCTTAAAGAGCCATAAAAATGTTCTCCCTTGGATATTCAGGTTATTTTTATGTCTTTTTTTCATGACTCGCGGAAAAATATTTTTATGTCACATTATGGTTTTTTTGCTGATATCAGGGGAAATTGGTGCAAAACTAAGGGAAATTAGTGTTTGTGCTTTTAGGATCAATAAAATCGATACATTTCAAAACATGTTCCCCATTCCGTAACACATATCTTTATATATTGGATATTTTTTATTTATGGGCCGCGGCTGGTAACAGATTTTAATGGACTGTGGAATTTTTAATTTTTTTAAATTTTTCATTTATTGTACATATTGGGACCTCAATAAGGTCATAAATGCCCTTTGTGGGGGTCATTACACAAATGCGCGGTTCTTCTTTTTTGTACCATGGAAGTGGTCAGTAAGTATCTTTATATACTTTGCCAAGGTCATTTTCACACCTCCAGGGACCCTAAAGGGGCCATCGGCTCTCTCCCCATGATTAAGGCATGATTAAGGCACAAAACATGACTCCACCACCTCCTTGCAGTTTTGTTTGGACAAGGTGGCCATCCACCACCTGTCCGCTACTCCATCTATCTGGACCATCCAGGGTTGTACGATGCTCATCAGTAACCTCAGCAGTCTTCATGTAACTCTGGGCCACTACAACAGTTTCTGCTTGTGGGTACTGTTTAGAAGTATCTGAGTAGTAAGATTATGCACCACTGCATCCTCTGGGGATCCTAAACCTTGAGATTTTTGAGACTGCAGAGGCAGCAGCTTCATTTATCTTTTTACTGCTTTGTAATGGTATTTTAGCATCTGCTCTTTAAATCTGATAAATTTCTCTGTAACAAACCTTGATGATTATGCCTTTATCTGCACGAACCAGTCTTCTGTGCTTTGTATCAGAGACAAATCTCTTCACAGTACGATGATCACGCTTTATCAAATATCTAATTTTTTCATACCTTGTGCGAGGCACAGCTTTATTTTACATTACTTTTTCTTTCCCATATTGCTTGAAACATCTGGCTGCTGAATAATAAGGAACGTCCTTCTTAAGTAGTTTTCCTTTAACACCTTCACGACATATGATGTAATCTTAAGTCACATGTCGTGTTCCTGCCTTTTCCGGCTGATGATGGCTGATTTAATCAGCCATCATGTGACTAACAGCCGCAGGTGGAGTGGTGCTCCGCCTCCAAGGCTGTTAACACGTGCCGACCCTGGGGTGCGCATTCCACACTTCCATCGGCACGCCCGTGAGGTGGTCGCGGGGCACTGATGGGTTGTCATACCAGTTAGGAGTCTGCTGACGATCCCCGTGTCTGTCACTATGATCCTCCTGTGAAAGTCGGCACGTGGCCGGCATTCATAAGAGACTGCAAAAAAAAAGATGGGAGGTCGGGGAGCGGTGCGCTCCTGAAGATCTCGGCCCACCCAAACATCCGGACGCCCCGCACCCCCAATCAGTTCAATCCATTTGATTTGATGGTTAAGGTATATTTGCCTGCGTAGCATTGGAGGAATACAGTAAATTATCCCCAAATTAATAGTGTCCGTAATGGAAATTTTGCTCTTCAGACAATAGGACAAGTGTAGCGGGGTCTGCGTATTTCATTCCTTGTAATGGAAAGTTTGCTTAAGACTTGGCCTGCTGCCGTCCCTTTAACCCTCGCCGGCTCTGCGTGCCTGGCTAGCGTCATGTAGGGAGCCGTGTACGGGGCGGCGCGGGAGTCGTGTCCCGTTTTCTGGCTGCACACTTAGCAGGTGTGTTACAGTAAAACTCACTGCACATCTGGCTTCCTTGGTCTCCGTCCAGAGAACTACTCTACGCTGGATTTACGCTGCCCCACCGCTCAGGTTTTTGGACAAAGTACAAATGAATCATCAAAAATTCAGTCAAAACCCATAAAAAAAAAAAAAGAACATAACTACAAAAAACATCCCAGGATGTAACAAATTTCACAGGTTTCCGAACAATAATTCTTCCTCCGCTCTCTGGAAATCTTTGTTTTCCAGTCACTAGAAGACGCAAACCAGGAACATGGAGCAAGTTCTCATCCCCGGCCGGGAGGAGATGGATTTTCTATTTAATAAGCAGGACCCCCACGTACAGACTAATTTCAGCAGTGCTCTGCCTCTTAAAGGGTTCTTCGAATATGAAACAGTCCCCAGCTAGGACATCCAGAGATAGCCTGTGATCTATGGAGAAACCTAGCAGTAACTGCTTTATTCTCCTGCAGCACTCCCGCAGGAGAAATAAAGTATTACACCGTACCCGGGACAGGAAGGGTGTGATGTGGATCCTAAACAAAGAACACCCTCCACAGCATTATCTCAGAATTACCAAGGGAACATTGCCCTAAAAGACACTGCACCAGCCAGACTTCCAAAAGGTCAGCCTGAGAGCAATGTCTAAAGGGGCCACAGAGCCCACAATTCTGTTACTTCCTACAGCATCAAATCTGACCTTTATATCACAACTCACTGATATTGTAAATCACTGAAAATCACTGCGACATTGATTTAAAGATGTAATGTATGTAGACAGTGACGGCACCAGCAGAATAGTGAGTGCAGCTCTGGGGTATAATACAGGATGTAACTTAGGATCAGTAATGTAATGTATGTACACAGTGACTGCACCAGCAGAATAGTGAGTGCAGCTCTGGGGTATAATACAGGATGTAACTCAGGATCAGTAATGTAATGTATGTACACAGTGACTGCACCAGCAGAATAGTGAGTACAGCTCTGGAGAATAATACAGGATGTAACTCAGGATCAGTAATGTAATGTATGTAGACAGTGACTGCACCAGCAGAATAGTGAGGGCAGCTCTGGAGTATAATACAGGATGTAACTTAGGATCAGTAATGTAATGTATGTACACAGTGACTGCACCAGCAGAATAGTGAGTGCAGCTCTGGAGAATAATACAGGATGTAACTCAGGATCAGTAATGTAATGTATGTACACAGTGACTGCACCAGCAGAATCGTGAGTGCAGCTCTGGGGTATAATACAGGATGTAACTCAGGATCAGTAATGTAATGTATGTACACAGTGACTGCACCAGCAGAATAGTTAGTGCAGCTCTGGAGTATAATACAGGATGTAACTCAGGATCAGTAATGTAATGTATGTAGACAGTGACTGCACCAGCAGAATAGTGAGGGCAGCTCTGGAGTATAATACAGGATGTAACTTAGGATCAGTAATGTAATGTATGTACACAGTAACTGCACCAGCAGAATAGTGAGTGCAGCTCTGGGGTATAATACAGGATGTAACTCAGGATCAGTAATGTAATGTATGTAGACAGTGACTGCACCAGCAGAATAGTGAGGGCAGCTGTAGGGTATAATACAGGAGGTAACTCAGGATTAGTAATGTAATGTATGTACACAGTGACTGCACCAGCAGAATAGTGAGTGCAGCTCTGGAGTATAATACAGGATGTAACTCAGGATCAGTAATGTATGTACACAGTGACTGCACCAGCAGAATAGTGAGTGCAGCTCTGGGGTATAATATAGGATGTAACTCAGGATCAGTAATGTAATGTATGTACACAGTGACTGCACCAGCAGAATAGTGAGGGCAGCTCTGGAGTATAATACAGGATGTAACTCAGGATCAGTAATGTAATGTATGTACACAGTGACTGCACCAGCAGAATAGTGAACGCAGCTCTGGAGTATAATACAGGATGTAAATTGGGATCAGTAATATAATGTATGTACACAGTGACTGCACCAGCAGAATAGTGAGAGCAGCTCTGGAGTATAATACAGGATGTAACTCAGGATCAGTAATGTAATGTATGTACACAGTGACTGCACCAGCAGAATAGTGAGTGCAGCTCTGGGGTATAATACAGGAGGTAACTCAGGATCAGTAATGTAATGTATGTACACAGTGACTGCACCAGCAGAATAGTGAGTGCAGCTCTGGAGTATAATACAGGATGTAACTCAGGATCAGTAATGTATGTACACAGTGACTGCACCAGCAGAATAGTGAGTGCAGCTCTGGGGTATAATACAGGATGTAACTCAGGATCAGTAATGTAATGTATGTACACAGTGACTGCACCAGCAGAATAGTGAGTGCAGCTCTGGGGTATAATACAGGATGTAACTCAGGATCAGTAATGTATGTACACAGTAACTGCACCAGCAGAATAGTGAGTGCAGCTCTGGAGTATAATACAGGATGTAACTCAGGATCAGTAATGTAATGTATGTACACAGTGACTGCACCAGCAGAACAGTGAGTGCAGCTCTGGAGAATAATACAGGATGTAACTCAGGATCAGTAATGTAATGTATGTACACAGTGACTGCACCAGCAGAATAGTGAGTGCAGCTCTGGAGAATAATACAGGATGTAACTCAGGATCAGTAATGTAATGTATGTACACAGTGACTGCACCAGCAGAATAGTGAGTGCAGCTCTGGGGTATAATACAGGATGTAACTCAGGATCAGTAATGTAATGTATGTACACAGTGACTGCACCAGCAGAATAGTGAGTGCAGCTCTGGAGTATAATACAGGATGTAACTCAGGATCAGTAATGTATGTACACAGTGACTGCACCAGCAGAATAGTGAGTGCAGCTCTGGAGTATAATACAGGATGTAACTCAGGATCAGTAATGTAATGTATGTAGACAGTGACTGCACCAACAGAATAGTGAGTGCAGCTCTGGGATATAATACAGGATGTAACTCAGGATCAGTAATGTCATGTATGTAGACAGTGACTGCACCAGCAGAATAGTGAGTGCAGCTCTGCTCTGGGGTATAATATAGGATGTAACTCAGGATCAGTAATGTAATGTATGTACACAGTGACTGCACCAGCAGAATAGTGAGTGCAGCTCTGGGGTATAATACAGGATGTAACTCAGGATCAGTAATGTATGTACACAGTGACTGCACCAGCAGAATAGTGAGTGCAGCTCTGGAGTATAATACAGGATGTAACTTAGGATCAGTAATGTAATGTATGTACACAGTGACTGCACCAGCAGAATAGTGAGTGCAGCTCTGGGGTATAATACAGGATGTAAGTCAGGATCAGTAATGTAATGTATGTACACAGTGACTGCACCAGCAGTATAGTGAGTGCAGCTCTGGGGTATAATACAGGATGTAAGTCAGGATCAGTAATGTAATGTATGTACACAATGACTGCACCAGCAGAATAGTGAGGGCAGCTCTGGGGTATAATACAGGATGTAACTCAGGATCAGTAATGTAATGTATGTACACAGTGACTGCACCAGCAGAATAGTGAGTGCAGCTCTGGAGTATAATACAGGATGTAACTTAGGATCAGTAATGTAATGTATGTACACAGTGACTGCACCAGCAGAATAGTGAGTGCAGCTCTGGGGTATAATACAGGATGTAACTCAGGATCAGTAATGTAATGTATGTAGACAGTGACTGCACCAGCAGAATAGTGAGTGCAGCTCTGGAGTATAATACAGGATGTAACTCAGGATCAGTAATGTAATGTATGTAGACAGTGACTGCACCAGCAGAACAGTGAGTGCAGCTCTGGGGTATAATACAGGATGTAACTCAGGATCAGTAATGTAATGTATGTACACAGTGACTGCACCAGCAGAATAGTGAGTGCAGCTCTGGAGTATAATACAGGATGTAACTCAGGATCAGTAATGTAATGTATGCACACAGTGACTGCACCAGCAGAATAGTGAGTGCAGCTCTGGGGTATAATACAGGATGTAACTCAGGATCAGTAATGTAATGTATGTACACAGTGACTGCACCAGCAGAATAGTGAGCGCAGCTCTGGAGTATAATACAGGATGTAAATTGGGATCAGTAATGTAATGTATGTACACAGTGACTGCACCAGCAGAATAGTGAGTGCAGCTCTGGAGTATAATACAGGATGTAACTCAGGATCAGTAATGTAATGTATGTACACAGTGACTGCACCAGCAGAATAGTGAGTGCAGCTCTGGAGAATAATACAGGATGTAACTCAGGATCAGTAATGTAATGTATGTACACAGTGACTGCACCAGCAGAATAGTGTGTGCAGCTCTGGAGAATAATACAGGATGTAACTCAGGATCAGTAATGTAATGTATGTACACAGTGACTGCACCAGCAGAATAGTGAGTGCAGCTCTGGGGTATAATACAGGATGTAACTCAGGATCAGTAATGTAATGTATGTACACAGTGACTGCACCAGCAGAATAGTGAGTGCAGCTCTGGAGTATAATACAGGATGTAACTCAGGATCAGTAATGTATGTACACAGTGACTGCACCAGCAGAATAGTGAGTGCAGCTCTGGAGTATAATACAGGATGTAACTCAGGATCAGTAATGTATGTACACAGTGACTGCACCAGCAGAATAGTGAGTGCAGCTCTGGAGTATAATACAGGATGTAAGTCAGGATCAGTAATGTAATGTATGTACACAGTGACTGCACCAGCAGGATAGTGGGTGCAGCTCTGCTCAGCTGCTGCTCATTGTCCTAATTGTGGGTGCGGTCGCTGCTGAACCTGCTGTGAGCTCCTGGGAACCACCACCTCTCCACCCGGGGACCTGCTCTCTCTCTCTTACCCAGGGAGGGAGTGGGTTTCCTGGGATGAGTGAAGGAGCCAAGTCCCAGGCTTCTGCTTCCCGGACCAGGCTGGCGGGGGCAGAAGGAACCAGCAACCAGCCTGCACATCAGAGGATTCGGGGGTGAGACGCTCCACCAGGAGTCGCAGCAATGTGGCTCCTACTCCCCCCAGGTCTGCAGAGACCCAGAGAAGCCGCAAGGCTTCCATGGAGGAGAAGCCTGCTAGTGTGCAAGATGGCAGTCCTTCTGGAGGAAAGCTGAGTGCTCACGGTGGTGAAGCCGACCTCACTGAGGAGGGTTGGGCGCTGCAGAGCCCCCGGGAGTCTGTGTCCACCTATGCCTCCCGGGTCATGAGCCACCTCCGTGAGTATGAAGACACAAGCAAGACCATCACGAGGCTCCGAGAGGAGCTGCGCTGCACAAGCAACAAAGCTGCAGGTTCCTCCAAACCGAGGAAGAATCAGCTCCAGGCGGAGGTAAGGAGACTGAAAGATGACATCAATGAGCTTGAAGTCAGAAAAGCTTTCATCAGAGAAAAAAGTGGACCATTTAAGGAAAAACTTATTAATGAAGATCGATTCAGAGAAATGGCTGATAACAGAGAGCAAAGGCAGATGGGGCTGCAGCCTGAGAGCCAGGTGGATGATGATGATGAGAAGGAGGATGACCAGCAGAAAGCTCCACCTGGCAGCCTGCTTAGTCACTCACAGGCCACGTGCAGCGAGCTCCCTGCTGGACAGGCGACAATGACATCTCGTCGCAGTTCTGCTGGCTCTGGGGAGGACAGTGACAACATCGGCCAGGGAGGGGCGCTAATGGCAGAGATCAAGCTCCTGGAGTCCCCAGTGTGCCTTCAGAACTTCCATCTTGGTGATGATTTACCAGAGGAGGCACCTGGGGGCCAGAAAAAAAAAAAAGGCAAAGAAAACCACCAAGCCAAAGCTGCAGGAAGCGGTAAGCTATGTGTATGCCCCCCTCCCTGTACCCCCTGAGTCGGCTGCAGGGTCAGCTCGCTGTATAAGCCCCGTTGCCCAGCCCAGCCCGGGTTCTGCTGTGGATCCGGTGCAAAGGCACGGGGAGATTACAAAGCAATGTAGTGAGGCGCAGAGATCCGTCTCTGCTTGTAGTAGCGGGGACGTAGCAGCAGGTGCATCAGCCGAGAGGCTGGACAGTGAGGGCAGCCCGGCGGCAGGCGAAAAATCAGGCCACGATACTGTGGTGCGCTCCCCAGTGGGAGGGGGGAGCAGCCCGGTGTCAGGGGCAGCTCCGGTAGCCTCGGTGTCCCTGAATGCTGTTGCCGCTGAGAAGCGGCGGCAGTGTGAGGGGGTTACCGGGGCTGGGCGTTCTGGTCCTCCCACTAAAGTCCTGTTCTGTGTTGGCGTCGCTGGTCAACAAGATGCTGATATGAAGGATCAGCGGCGCGCCACAGCGGCGAAAGATCAGCGGCGCTTGGTGTCAGCAATAAAGCAGCAGAAAATATCATCTGATGATGCGGAGGGCACACGTAAGACCAGGGGTGAGGTCGCCTCCAGTTCTGTGGAGGAGACTCAGCCCCTTGTGCCTGATGATGCGGAGGTCAAAATGTCATCCCCTGTTGTCACTGGTCCAGCAGGAGTGAATGTGGTGGTGGGTATGGATGAGGAAAACTCTTTGTCTAGTGGTGTGGTTGCTGGTTTGGTAGAGGGTGAGGGGGTTATGGAGGTGGGTAATGGTGATGCTGTTGGTGTGGATGTGGTCACTGGTCCGGTTGCCCCCCCGGTGGTGGCAGCACCTGTCAGGAGTTTTGCCGCTGTCACCTCCGGGGGAAATAGGGCATCCTCCTCGTCTCTGGGCTCTGGGGACGGCATGTTGCAACGGCGTCTCCTGGATGCTCTAAAGAAGGGAGAGAGATCACTAATGGTAGAGGGTCGAGAGGTTGATCTATCCTTCTGGATAGAGAGGCATGGCCTCGGGGCCTTCCGAGAGCAAAGAGGGGGGGATACAGTGTGGTCCCTCCCAACAGCTGGGCCAGGTAGTGTGCGTAGGAATGTGGTCCGTCTTCGGTGGAGGGGCAGTGATGCGTGTCCTCCAAGGTCTAAAGTTGTGGAGCTCCTGCTGAGGATGGGCTTCAAGGCGATTGACATCTATGCCTTGATACATCCCTATTCCACACCTGAGTTTGATGTCAGCTTTGTTCGGCCGGAGGGGCTTGAGCTCTTCTGGTCGAACTATGAGTTGGCAAAAAATGAGCCTGGCTGGCGAGACTTTACCGTTCAGGTGGTGTCTCGCCAAAACCAAGTCAAGAAAGTGACCGTGATGACTTGTAACGAGTCGCTTTCTTGTTACGACATCATGACGTGGCTTGGCCGGTATGGAGAGGTGGTAGAAATGCCAAAGAAAAACCGTGACGAGTTTGGTATCTGGTCAGGGGCCTGGACGTTTATGGTAAAACTTAAGCGTTCAGGGGGTACGGTTGCCCACATACCATCATCTGTCTTCCTGGGTAGGGATCGTATCCTGGTCTTCTACCAGGGGCAACCGAAGCTCTGTCACAGGTGCGGCGACCCCACACACTTCAGCGCAAACTGCACTGTGCAGAAGTGTGCATTGTGTGGGGATATTGGCCATCTTGCTGCATCTTGTGTGGAGATTAGGTGCCACCTGTGTGGTGAGTTAGGTCACCCATTCAGCCGTTGTCCTCGCTCCTTCGCTAACGCAGTCGTGACCCCGGTGGGAGAAAGCCGTGAGGCTGATTCTGCTGGGGAAGGGACTAGCAGGGGTGAGGGAGCTGAGGGGCCAAGGAAGAAAAGCAATAAAAAGACGCCTGCCCTGCTAAGGCGTCTAGACAAGCGCAGACAGGATAGGGAGCTGGGCGAGCCTCGGGCTACTGGGGCGGCTCCTGTCCTGGACGCCAGTCTTGCTGCTGAGGCCCCGGGGGATGATGAGTTGGATGAAGAGGTCAGGAGGATCCACAGGGAGGAAAGTGCCACTGCCTCAGAGTCCTCCCATTATGAAAGTATGGATGAGGAAAATAGGCAGTGGCTAGAGAACAAGCGTAAGCTCGGCACCAAAAAGAAGAGAAAGAAGGGAGATAAAAAATCTTCTCCCGCTCTGACCAAGGTACCTAAGGAAGGAAAAACAGACTCCCCTCTGGTTGGTCTTTCTAACCGGTTCCAAGCCCTTGAAAACATCTCTTCCTCTGAGGAGGAAGCTGAGGGTGAGGTTCTGGCTTCGGCGGGGCTCACAGGGGACGCCGAGTATCCTTCTTCGGGGAATGTAAGATCCTTGGAGGGAGGGACTGGCCCAGAGTCCGGAGACGAGGACGATAAAAATAAAAAACACATGGGAATGGATACCTCATTGTCATTAAAGAGGGGGAAGGATTCCTCCTCTGAGGCAGAGGATAAGGGTAGTGGGAAAAAGAAAGCCATCTAACTCAATCACCAATGATGGCGGAACCCACTCCGTTGACGCTGGCGTCCATTAATGTCGCCAGCATAAAGTCAAATACAGCTAGATTTGCGGCCTTTGATTTTCTCAGCCGGGTTGAAGCTGACATTTTCTTTTTGCAAGAGACCAGGCTGCCAAACATGGCAGATGTGTTTAAAGCTAAGAGGGAGTGGAGACTCGGGCCCTCCTATTGGTCTCTTGCGGCCGAGCCGTATAGCGGAGTGGTGGTCCTTTTTACCACACCGGTGGAATGCCGACGGGTTATTGAGTTAGAAATGGGGAGGTGCCTGATCTTAGATGTCCTCATGAAGGGACAAGAGCTCCGGCTCATTAACATCTATGGTCCCCAATCTAAGTGGGACCGGAAGTGTCTCTTTATGAGGATCAAGCCCTACCTTTTTACAAGTCAGCAGGTTGTCTTTGGAGGGGACTTCAATGCTGTCACGAGGCCCCGAGATAGAGGAGGTTCCAGAGACAAGCTGACTTATGATAGCGTCGCCCTTAATAGTATAGCTAGTGAGGCTCGCCTGGTGGATGTCCACATTCGGCACACCCCAGGCCACGAGGGGTTCACCTATCATAGAGGTAACTGTAGGTCCAGAATAGATAGGTTTTATTTAAAGGAGGAAGCTGTCTCTTCAGCAGTGTCTGTTGTTGAGGTGGAGTTCTCCGACCACTGTTTAATTTTGTTTTCTCTGAATGTTACAGAGACCCTCCGGATGGGAAGAGGCTTTTGGAGGCTCAATTCCTCTCTCTTGGAAGAAGCGGAGATAAGACAGTCCTTTGAGGATTTTCTTCAGAGCCAGGTACCCTTACTGGATCTTTGTAGTAGTAAGTCAGAGTGGTGGGAGATGTTCAAGGAAAGGGTGGCGAGATTCTTCCGCCAGCTCTCAAGCCTCAGGAATCTGAGCAGGTACCGCCTGTATCAGGGTCTGAGGAGGAAACTCGAACATCTTGTCTCAACTGGAGGTAGCCGCGAGGAGATCTCCAGAGTGAAATCTTTGCTTATGAGGTGTCAGTACGATAGACACGCATCTTTGGTTTTTGAGAGGGATTACGGGAAGTACCGCTCGCCCGACCCTTACAGAAACTGCAAGATGTCAGTGAATAGTAAAGTAGTTACAGGACTGGTCGACACTACGGGGTCCCTGAGGCGATCCAGATCAGGGATCCTGGAGGTTGTCAGATCCTTCTACTCGCACCTCTTGGGGAAGAGGGATCTTGATTGAGATGAGATGTCGGCTTTCCTGGCTGAAGCCGTCCCCGAACCAGGGGTAGACCCCTCTCTTGACAGTTTGACAGAAATGATCAGGGAAGAGGAAGTTCAGTTGGCGATTGAAGGGCTTGCCCAAAAAAAATCGCCTGGTCCAGATGGCTTAACATCTGAATTCTATAAGACCTTTAAGGACGTTTTGGTTCCCCTCTTGACTGAGGTATTCAATGAGTGTCTTTCCTCGGACACTCTGCCGAAGTCAATGAGGAGGTCTGCTCTGATCATCTTGTCAAAGGGTAAGGACCCATCTTGCATTGAGAATTGGCGTCCCATAGCGCTTCTCAATGCAGACAGGAAGGTTCTGGCAAAGGTGCTGTTTAATCGGCTGGTGAAATTTGCACCCCGACTCCTTTCGGAGGCCCAGCATTGCTCTGTTCCAGGCCGTAGCACATTTAGTGCTGTGCTCTGTGTCCGAGAGGCAGTGGAGCAGGGTAGGGCTGGTCACTGGAAGGGGTACATGCTGTCACTGGACCAGGCAAAAGCGTTTGATCGGGTTAATCACGAGTACCTCTGGTCCGTCCTTCTGAGATATGGCCTGCCGGGGGGGTTTGTTGATTGGCTTAAGACCTTGTACAGTGGGGCAGAGAGTTTCCCGCTTGTGAATGGTTGGATTGGCAGCTCTTTTGAAGTTGGGTCCGGTGTACGCCAGGGTTGTCCCTTGAGCCCGCTGCTGTACGTGTTTGCGATTGACCCTCTTGTTAGGAGGGTGGAGCGTGGACCGTTGGCCGGGATCGGGATGGACCAGGCAGCACCGGAGGCCACTCTGAGGGTGGTGGCGTATGCCGATGATGTCACCGTGTTTGTTTCCTCTCACGAGGAGGCAGGGTGGCTGATGTCAGAGGTAGATCGCTACTCGGAGGCATCCGGGTCCAAGATCAACCGGGATAAGTGTGAGAGTCTCTGGCTGGGAGGAGGAGATCCTGGTTTTGATCTCCCGGACACCCTTCCAGGACCCAAAATCTCTGCAAAAATCCTTGGCATCGAATTTGGCCAGGGGGATTACCCCCAAAAAAATTGGGACAGCAGGCTAGAGATCGCCACTCAGAAGGTGAACCAATGGAAGGGTTGGTCTTTGACCCTAAGGGAAAGGGTAAACCTGATCAAAACTTACCTGCTCCCTTTACTGATTTATCTGGGCAGTGTGTGCATCTTGCCGGAATCTCTCTGGACTCGGGTCTACAGTTTGTTCTTCCAACTGTTATGGGGGAATAGACTGAACCTGGTCAAGAGGGAGGTTACTTACCGTACGAGGAGACTAGGAGGGTTGGGTATGGTCAACCCTGTGGTATTCCTTGTGGATACCTTCATTAAGATCAATATTGCAAACCTCTGGAAAGAGAGGGCTCCTCCGTGGGTATTCTCCTGTAGGGGATGGTTTCAGCCTTTCTTCCAGGAATGGGAGACAGGAGGGCAAGTGAAGGATCTTCGCACACCGCATGGACATCTTCCGGCTTACGCTACCTTGGTTCTGAAGGTAATTCGTCGGTGGGGTCTGGGAATGTGGGAGATCAGGACTCTGCCAAGGAAACTCCTTGACAATAGGGTTCTGTTGACCCATTTCCAGAGGCCTCTGGCGCTCAGGGACTGCCCAAGTCGGGATCTTGGGGTGGGTTTACATCTTTTGAATTCTATCCGGATCCCCTCGAAGTTTTGGGACTTGGCTTGGCGCTGCTTCCATGGGAAACTGTGTGTGAGGGACAATCTGAAGTGTAGGAGCTCTGAGGACAGGAATTGTCCTCGGGAGCATTGTGGTACCTTGCTGGAAAGCATGGACCACTTCCTGCTTCATTGTCCCTTCAACACAGAGGTGTACAACAGGGTGGGCGCCTTCATTGGCTGGTCTCGGCTGGCCGGTCTCTCCTATGCGGAATGGGCCTATGGAGCATTCGGAGACCTTGGTGGTCGGGACCGTTGCACCTTATTTCTAGTTAGCGCAGTGGTTAGGTATCACACGTGGAACGCACGGTGCTTAGTATCGACGCAACGAAAAATCCTCCCCGTGGATGATGTGTTTAGGACCATACTCGGTGACCTGGTGAAGGTGCGCTCTCTGGAGTATGGGAGACTGGGCGCACGGAGGGCCGCTCTCCTCTGGAGGGGCTTTTCTTTTAGTGTGCCCTAGTCTGGTCATCTCCTTTCCTGGTGGTGGGCTGCTGCTGACACTGTAGATTTTTGTTTTGTTTGATCATTATACAGTGATGTAGGGCTGCAGGCGCCAAACTTGGGCTTCGTGAGTTGTGATTATTGTGTGTGCTGCTGTATATATTGTATATATTGTATATGGGGATATAGATTTGGGTGTAGGTGTTAGGTTGGGTGGTGGGAAAGGGGGGGAGGTGGGTTTATCTTGTGGGACTATGGGACACTGCGTTGTTTGGGGGAAAACTGGCACTGCCTGATCTGGCCTATGGACGTTGGACATGGACTGAGGCATGAGACGCAGGACCAGCTCTCAGGTCAGTGCGGGGGGTTGGGAATGGAGGATAGCTTAGTATTGTATATATTTGTTTAAATTTGTGGCTATTTTATTTAAAACTAAAAAAAAAAAAAAAAAAGAGAAAAAAGTTTATGTATATAGTTTTTGTTTGCCATTGTTTATTTTATTTGTTATTATTATTTTGTTTGGTGACCGGACCAGAAGGTCAAAGTAGTTATTCTGTATATACTGTATAATATGTGTGAGAGGAGAGAATGAGCGGCTGGACCAGTGTTCAGTATACTGATTATTTTATTTTCTGGCTGATATTTCTGTTTTGTTTCTGTTATTATTATTGTTATGTTTTTCATTTTTATAATAAAAGATCTACAGGATGTAACTCAGGATCAGTAATGTAATGTATGTAGACAGTGACTGCACCAGCAGAATAGTGAGTGCAGCTCTGGGATATAATACAGGATGTAACTCAGGATCAGTAATGTATGTACACAGTGACTGCACCAGCAGAATAGTGAGTGCAGCTCTGGAGTATAATACAGGATGTAACTCAGGATCAGTAATGTAATGTATGTACACAGTGACTGCACCAGCAGAATAGTGAGTGCAGCTCTGGGGTATAATACAGGATGTAACTCAGGATCAGTAATGTAATGTATGTACACAGTGACTGCACCAGCAGAATAGTGAGCGCAGCTCTGGAGTATAATACAGGATGTAAATTGGGATCAGTAATGTAATGTATGTACACAGTGACTGCACCAGCAGAATAGTGAGTGCAGCTCTGGGGTATAATACAGGATGTAATTCAGGATCAGTAATGTAATGTATGTACACAGTGACTGCACCAGCAGAATAGTGAGTTCAGCTCTGGGGTATAATACAGGATGTAACTCAGGATCAATAATGTAATGTATGTACACAGTGACTGCACCAGCAGAATAGTGAGTGCAGCTCTGGAGTATAATACAGGAGGTAACTCAGGAACAGTAATGTAATGTATGTACACAGTGACTGCACCAGCAGAACAGTGAGTGCAGCTCTGGAGAATAATACAGGATGTAACTCAGGATCAGTAATGTAATGTATGTACACAGTGACTGCACCAGCAGAATAGTGAGTGCAGCTCTGGGGTATAATACAGGATGTAACTCAGGATCAGTAATGTAATGTATGTACACAGTGACTGCACCAGCAGGATAGTGAGTGCAGCTCTGGGGTATAATACAGGATGTAACTCAGGATCAGTAATGTAATGTATGTACACAGTGACTGCACCAGCAGAATAGTGAGTGCAGCTCTGGGGTATAATACAGGATGCAACTCAGGATCAGTAATGTAATGTATGTACACAGTGACTGCACCAGCAGAATAGTGAGTTCAGCTCTGGGGTATAATACAGGATGTAACTCAGGATCAGTAATGTAATGTATGTACACAGTGACTGCACCAGCAGAATAGTGAGTGCAGCTCTGGAGTATAATACAGGATGTAACTCAGGATCAGTAATGTAATGTATGTACACAGTGACTGCACCAGCAGAATAGTGAGTGCAGCTCTGGAGTATAATACAGGAGGTAACTCAGGATCAGTAATGTAATGTATGTACACAGTGACTGCACCAGCAGAATAGTGAGTGCAGCTCTGGGGTATAATACAGGATGTAACTCAGGATCAGTAATGTAATGTATGTACACAGTGACTGCACCAGCAGAATAGTGAGTGCAGCTCTGGGGTATAATACAAGATGTAACTCAGGATCAGTAATGTATGTACACAGTGACTGCACCAGCAGAATAGTGAGTGCAGCTCTGGAGTATAATACAGGAGGTAACTCAGGATCAGTAATGTAATGTATGTACACAGTGACTGCACCAGCAGAATAGTGAGTGCAGCTCTGGAGAATAATACAGGATGTAACTCAGGATCAGTAATGTAATGTATGTACACAGTGACCGCACCAGCAGAATAGTGAGTGCAGCTCTGGGGTATAATACAGGATGTAACTCAGGATCAGTAATGTAATGTATGTACACAGTGACTGCACCAGCAGAATAGTGAGGGCAGCTCTGGGGTATAATACAGGATGTAATTCAGGATCAGTAATGTAATGTATGTAGACAGTGACTGCACCAGCAGAATAGTGAGTTCAGCTCTGGGGTATAATACAGGATGTAACTCAGGATCAGTAATGTAATGTATGTACACAGTGACTGCACCAGCAGAATAGTGAGTTCAGCTCTGGGGTATAATACAGGATGTAACTCAGGATCAATAATGTAATGTATGTACACAGTGACTGCACCAGCAGAATAGTGAGTGCAGCTCTGGAGTATAATACAGGAGGTAACTCAGGATCAGTAATGTAATGTATGTACACAGTGACTGCACCAGCAGAACAGTGAGTGCAGCTCTGGAGAATAATACAGGATGTAACTCAGGATCAGTAATGTAATGTATGTACACAGTGACTGCACCAGCAGAATAGTGAGTGCAGCTCTGGGGTATAATACAGGATGTAACTCAGGATCAGTAATGTAATGTATGTACACAGTGACTGCACCAGCAGAATAGTGAGTGCAGCTCTGGAGTATAATACAGGAGGTAACTCAGGATCAGTAATGTAATGTATGTACACAGTGACTGCACCAGCAGAATAGTGAGTGCAGCTCTGGGGTATAATACAGGATGTAACTCAGGATCAGTAATGTAATGTATGTACACAGTGACTGCACCAGCAGAATAGTGAGTGCAGCTCTGGGGTATAATACAGGATGTAACTCAGGATCAGTAATGTAATGTATGTACACAAGTGATTGTACCAGCAGAATAAAACCTACCTCCTCGTGTGGCTATTACTGTACCGCCATAAGAGAAAGCCACACAGGTAGTGTCAGTGCCTGGCGCGTGAGCCTGTCGGCAGTGGAATTTTGTGTGGACCTGATAAAAAAACCAAACAAAAAAAAACAATTGTGACTTTTATACTACTTCAAGACAATTCTTTATCATTTTAAATTACTCCAATACATCTTAAAAAATGACTATTTTTTTTAATATAACAGTTCTACCATATTTTTACACAGCTCCTTTGCAGACCCGTGCGTCTACATGGTACAAACTAATTGTGTAATTTTGTACCGCGAGCCGTCTCTCCAGACCCCTCCACACACAGGAACTTTCCACTCATTTGTTCTCTATTCTAGAGTACGTCACGCTCCAAGAAGAAACATTGCCCCTTAGATACTCCTGTAATAAAGGGTCGCTGCCAGATGCCCCTGTATCCTGCAGAAGGCCCTGCCCTCCTCATCCTCAGGATATCTCTGCCCTCCTCCTTCAAACATCTGTCTTCCTCTTCTTGCTCCAGACTACACCGCCCTCCTTCTCCTACCTCCAGAATCGTCCACACTCCTCCTCGTCCTGCCACACTGCTCTGTCCCTCCAGACTCCTTTGTCCTCCTCCTCCCTCCAGACTCCTCACCCTTCCAGACTACTGTCCTCCAAGCATATTTGCCCTCGTCATCCCTCCAAACTCCTCTGCCCTCCTGGCCCCTCCAGACCCCTCTGTCCTCCTCACCCCTCCAAACTCCTCTGCCCTCCTGGCCCCTCCTGACCCCTCTGTCCTGCTCACCCCTCCAAACTCCTCTGCCCTCCTGGCCCCTCCTGACCCCTCTGTCCTGCTCACCCCTCCAAACTCCTCTGCCCTCCAGACCCCTCTGTCCTCCTCGCCCCTCCAGACTACTCCAGACTCCTCTGTTATCCTCGCCCCTCCAGACTCCTCTGTCCTCCTCGCCCCTCCAGACTCCTCTGTCCTCCTCGCCCCTCCAGACTCCTCTGTCCTCCTCGCCCCTCCAGACTCCTCTGTCCTCCTCGCCCCTCCAGACTCCTCTGTCCTCCTCGCCCCTCCAGACTCCTCTGTCCTCCTCGCCCCTCCAGACTCCTCTGTCCTCCTCGCCCCTCCAGACTCCTCTGTCCTCCTCGCCCCTCCAGACTCCTCTGTCCTCCTCGCCCCTCCAGACTCCCCTCTGTCCTCCTCGCCCCTCCAGACTCCTCTGTCCTCCTCGCCCCTCCAGACTCCTCTGTCCTCCTCGCCCCTCCAGACTCCTCTGTTATCCTCGCCCCTCCAGACTCCTCTGTCCTCCTCGCCCCTCCAGACTCCTCTGTCCTCCTCGTCCCTCCAGACTCCTCTGTCCTCCTCGTCCCTCCAGAATCCTCTGTCCTCCTCGCCCCTCCAGAATCCTCTGTCCTCCTCGCCCCTCCAGACTCCTCTGTCCTCCTCGCCCCTCCAGACTCCTTTGTCCTCCTCGTCCCTCCAGAATCCTCTGTCCTCCTCGCCCCTCCAGACTCCTCTGTCCTCCTCGCCCCTCCAGACTCCTTTGTCCTCCTCGTCCCTCCAGAATCCTCTGTCCTCCTCGCCCCTCCAGACTACTCTGTTCTCCTTGTCCCCCCAGACTCCTCTGTCCTCCTCACCCCTCTAGACTACTCTGTTCTCCTTGTCCCCCCAGACTCCTCTGTGCTGCTCGCCCCTCCATTCTTCTCTGTCCTCCATGTTCCTCCAAACTTATGTGCTCTCCTCGTTCCTCCATACTTCCCCTCGTTCCTCCATACTCCTCCTCATCCCTCCAGACTCCTCATCCCTCCAGACTCCTCATCCCTCCAGACTCCTCTGCCTTCCTCGCCCCTCCAAACACCTTTGTCCTTGGCGCAGCTTCCAGAGAACAAAAGGATCGTCAGTAAGAAATCCGACATTCTGGATCCTTCTCTAACCAGACGTCATCCATTGGGGAAGAGTAGGGAGGCCGCCCTACACATTAGACAGCAGAGAAGCTCCTTGTACAATAAACAACCCCCCCCCGTGACTAATATGTGGAGGACTACCTATCTACTAAAAGGGGTATTATCACTAAAAACATTTGTCCCATATTCAAAGAATAACTAACATTACGTCTGACCAACTATCCGAGGTCCATGGAATGGCTGGTTCCCAATCCTATGTACTTCCTCTAACAATGAACACAGCTGCATGATAAGGGACGCCTGATCTACGAGTGCCCCGCTAATCGAACCCCCAGCAATAAGACATCGCCTGGCTTTTGTTAATCACTGATCGACCCGGATCGGCTCAGAGCCATCCAGACACTTTCCCTGCAGCGGCCACTACAGGAGAAAGGTAGTATTGCACTACAGCCAATTAGATACTATGGTCTCTTAAATGAATATGGCATGAAGACAATCCCTTTAAAAGGAAAGAATTTAAAAAAAAGACAAAGCGCAAAGACTTTATTTACTGTGACTTAGAAAGTAACAGAAACTTGCCATGGGACCACTGCCAGATATATCTCCTGACCAGATTCTGGAAAATTTCAATTTCGAGAAAAATCAAAACCTATGGTACCGTCAGAAAAAAATAAAAATCCGCGACTCGCGGCCGCTTTAATATATCAACTGTTTTCTGACACGGGAAGGAGAAATGTGCCATCAGCAGCGGGAGAAGTGTAAGTGAGAAATAGCAGACGGCGACACAAGAGCGAGGCGAGGAACGTGACCGCTCTCCCGCGCCTTCGGCCCCTCAGACATTAACAATATGTTATTGAGGAGAGACTTTTCCAGGAACGCGGAGGATTAGGACAATAAAAATGGAAGACGGATGAGGGCTATTTACGACTGTGTGAGAAGAACAGCAGAGCCCGGTGACACGTCGAGGAGAGGCCACGAGCGCGGCGGGGAATGGAAACCCGTGAAATAAAAAAAAAACACCACAATATGGATGCTACAGATTCCCCGCTTATCTACATGAACTCCCCCGATATTCCTCATGCAGGACTCCGATATCTATCACTGCCAAAAACTAGGTGTAGAATTAAGCAACTTTCTAAATAGCCTTCATTAGATGTGTGATCTGCGCTCCCTCTGCTCTCACACTCCCTTCTCTCAGTGTTAGAGATCAGAGAAACCAGAAATAAATCAGGGAAACGTCTCTATCCTCAGGGGAGACAGAGAAAATAGGAAAGTATCGGATCCTGGTGTTACATACTTGTTATGGCGCCCTCTAGTGTTATGTACTTGTTATGGCGCCCTCTAGTGTTATATAGTTGTTATTGCGCCCCTTGCTGTTTGGCCTCCACTAGACTCGGGGGCCACAGATGTCTGATATTACTTGGGTGTAGTTTTAATTTAGGGCGACCATATTTCCCATCTTTGTGGTCTTTACAGATGGTGCAGCAGAGTGTGTGCGCTTTATAGCAGATGTAATAAATAGAAGTGAATGGTTACATCCTCCAGAAACCACAAAGTTCAGTACAACAGAGCGGTCAATAACTTCCCCGCACTCTAATAATAATGAAATGACTCTGCTGATTCTGTTCCAGTTTATACAGCAAAGCTGATAAGTTAGGTGCAGGAAACAGGAAACGTCAGTCTACTGTGTGAGCCGTAGTGGCCGTTGGGAGAACCTTTACCAAATTATTATTTTTGATTTATGAAGTTGCAATTTAAAAAAAAAAAAAAAAAAACCTAAAAACAGCAGCGGTTCAGAGCGGTTACCATTGTTTATTTGAGTGGCGGTATACTGGATTCGAATTCAGTGATTCCGGCTAAGGACAGTTATAAGTCCTCTCTAGGGTTGAGCGACTTTTGCTTTTTTAGGATCGAGTTGGGTTTTGTGAAACCCGACCTTCTCGAAAGTCGGATCGCGTGAAATCGGCCGATTCTACTGTAAAGTCAGGTTCCGGACCGGAACACGAAACCCAATGCAAGTCAATGTGGATTGTTTTTTACATTTACTTAAAATCAATCTCTCTCTCTCTCTCTCTCTTCACGAAACCCGACTTTGCCAAAAGTCGGTGACTTTTGAAAATGAACGATCCGTTTCGCTCAACCCTAGTCCTCTCCTTGTTTTTGTAGGTTTCTACTGTTTCCTCCAAAAAACATCCTCATCAGCTAAACAGGACTGGTCAATTGCCCAAAAATGATTAAAATAAATACAGTACCTAGCAAAAATCTCTGCGCTCCCCTGATTCTGCTGCTGTTTTCCGACTTGCGCTGCGTTGCTCCATTGCAGAGATATTCACACTTGTTGCTTTTGGAGCGCAGCATGTGAAATCTCTGGCCTGATGTCAATGGTAACCATTTCTCTACAACACTGCGGAACAGGTTGATGTTATGTAAGCAATGATATATACATACCTAAAATTCCTGCATGAATAAAAACAGCCACTCTGGTTTACACCGCCGCATTACCCCTGTGTGTGAACAGACTCGGAGGCTTTTTGTTAAACAATAGGTAACAAGTATTTCACATAACACATCTGCCCGCTGACGGCGACAGTTTGCTTTGTTCCAGCCGCAGGTTTTCCCGAGGCTTGTGATTCAGGTGGGAAAGTACTCATCTGATTTCGCAGGGACCCATTGATGTCAATGATTCAGGTGGGACCCAGGAATGGATGGAATTCCAGATGTGCGTCCCCAGGCAGCGGTGGATGTGTCACATTACCGGTCAGCCCCGCCGAGCTTCTCACTGATGCAAGAATTACATAACGTGCGGCCCCCTACAGTGTCGGATGCAAATCATGGATTATGTGAAGGAGCCGCCATTCACACAGCGCTACATGTAATACGCAGAGAGCTCTATTACTGACCATACTGGTATTGTAGAGTCCAAACACAAGTCAACGGAGTCGGACGGGTCCGGCACTGGAGGAGGAGGTGTAGCAGCGGAAAGAAGGAGGAGAAAAGAAAAAAAAAAAGGAGGAGTATGAGGAGAAGAAGGATGAGGAGGTGTAGCATAAGAAGGAGGAGGAAGTGGGGCAGGAGAAAGAGGAAGAGGAGAAGGAGGAGGAAAAAGAAGAAAGAGGAGGAAGCAGAGGAGGAGAAGAAGGAGGAGGAGGAAGTGGCGCAGGAGAATAAGGGAGAAGAGGAGGAGAAAGAGGAGGAGGAGGGAGGAGAAAAAGAAGGAGGATTAGCAAAAGAAGGAGGAGAAAGTGGGGGAGGAGAATGAGGAAGGAGAACAAGGAGGAGAAGGAGGAGTACAAGGAGAAAAAGGAGGAGGTGTAGCAAAAGAAGGAGGAGGGGATGGGGCAGAAAAATGAGGGGGGGAGAAGAAGGAGGAGGCAGAGATGAAAAGGGATGAAAAAGGAGACAAAGGAGGAAGAGGTTTAGTAGGAAGAGGAGAAGGAGCAAGTGTAGCAAAAGGAGGAAAAAGAAGCTGTAGCAGGAGAAGGAGAAGATGGAGGAGAAGGAAGAGGAAGCAGTTTCACCAAGGTCCTAGTACCTAAGGCAGCCCAAAAAATCTCCTCTGCACAAGAAGATACCAGTCTTAGGGTATGTGTACACAACGTCTTTAAGTTGTCGACAGATCCGCGGAGTTATCCAAGGCATGTCTTTTTCCTGAAGTGGCTTTGCAGGCAGTTTTGCCAAAATTTTTGTGCCGCCACCATCTTTTCTCTTTGGTTTAAAATCTATACGGCGGTCCAAAAGAAACTGCCCGAAAGTATGAATATGTTACTACTTTTAACAGCCTCAAAGTTTCCATACCCAGAAGCACATAAAAGAAGTGACATATTGCTGTGCACGTGTTCAGACTTGTCACTTCGACATTGCTCTGGTACGGAGAGTGAAATTGCTGGCTGTTTAAAAAAAAAAGTCATCAGAATTTTAAAAGGAGGTACATATGTAAATGGAGAAAATAATAGTAAAAAGTTAGAAAAAAATTTATTTTGAAAATGAAGTCAGTTCAGGAATGACCGCTAATGACACATGGATGTAGCACGTAACAGAGAAACCAACGCTGGACCGGCAGTCATGTAGAGGGACATCACAGCGGTGGACCTTCAGGATTTATGGACCCTGTTCACCAGTCTTTGCTATGAAGGCAATAATTTTGTAACCAGGAAGCACTGTGCTTTTTATCTTCCAAGTTGCAACCATAAATCTCAAGATTACAGCAATAAGTTCTGCAGGATTCAGACCTCCAGAGATATTGTCACAGGTATACTGCGATAAAGAGGAGCCAGAAGACCGCAGCGTCTGATTTCTCCTACTCCTGCACTGATTAGAATCACTTCACCTTTGTATTAAAAGTGTAAATATCTTTTGGCAGTGCAGAAGTTAATCTGCTCTGTTGAGAGCTCCTGGAAGCAGTCCTACATTAAGGCTCTCAGCTGTTCACTGATGGCTACTCCCATCTCCTATATAATCTGGGTCCTGGCTAGCACTCGTTGTCAGAAGAAGCTTATGGTGCATGGCTGGAGGTTGTTGGTGGTTAATATTGGGGAAGGCGTTTGGTGGATTTATCTGTGATTGTTGCTTGGTTTTGAGTGTGTGATAATTCCCTTTCTTCTCCTACTTTAGCTTAACCCCATCCTCCACTCCCCGATGCATTCCTCTGTTGTCTGTGTGAGTATATTTGTATGATTGGTATTTTCCTTTATCCCTGTTCGTATTACCTTGTTAGTCTGGTTGGTATATTTTGGTATACTACTACTCCCCTCTTCCCAGGGGGAAGGGTACAGACTGGGGGTGGATTCAGGAACCAAGGTATGTGGACCCCGTGTCTTCTCCATCAGAAGAAATCCGGGGAGCAGGGTGAGCTAGGGCGCCCCCTAGCGCTAGGGACAGAGAGTTGTAACATTGTCTCAACTGAGCAGATTAACCCCCGCACTGCTAAAAGTAATTTACACTGTTTAACATGAAGGTGAAGGAGTAGGAGAAATCAGATGCTCTAGTCTTCTAGCTCTTCTGTCGCGGTAAACCCGTAACAGACATTCAATGAAAGTGTCTAACTCTTTGGAGACACAGTTATATATATATTTTTTTTAAATATTTTTTTTTCCACTCTTGTTTTCTTCATCAACTTCCAAGAGCCATAACTCTGTCTGAACATTCACTTTCCCATATAATGTCTTGAAAACGGGAAAGCAAAATTCCAAGTCTCGAGAAACTGAAGAAAAAAAAACAAAAAACCTGAAATTCCAATGTTATTTTTTTTTATCACTTTGAGGTAAAAATGACCTGGTAATTTTGCTCTACGGTTATGGGGACACCAACTGTAAGTAGTGAAACAAAAAAAATACATATAAAATATGCCCCCAAAAATTGGCTTCAGTCATAATAAAGCAGACAGATATCTTGAAAATGGTGAAAAATTGAAACAAAGTTATTAGAAAGTTGTAGAAACTCCTTTAGGGCACGTGCACATGGAGTCTTATGAACGCCAGTGGACCCGCTGAATTTTGTCAGGAGAAGTTAGTTCAAGAAAACATTGACGATGTTTTTCCTGATGTATTTTCTATGGTGTCTTTGCGGACAGTTTATTGGCGGCTTGGCCTCAGTGGTTAGCACTGTACGGTGGCTCAGTGGTTAGCACTGTATTGGTGGCTCAGTGGTTAGCACTTTCTTTACAGTGCTGGGGTCCTGGGTTCAAATCCCACCAAGGACAACATCTGCAAGGAGTCTGTATGTTCTCCCCGTGTTTGCGTGGGTTTCCTCCCACAGTCCGAAGACATCGCCGATTCTGTCTATGACCGTCTCCTCGGGTACACTATTCCACAGATTAATAGCTATGATGGTAAAGGATCCTTGTCTCCTCTGGAGATTGAACCTTTCCTTTCTCTAGGTGGAGTGAGTTCCACCTTGTCATTTCGGAGAGTTTTACATAAAACAGCTTTCAACATTAATTTTTGTATGGGCCTTTTATGTTCTTGAACAAGACAAAATAAATTTAACTTTTTAAGCTTTTCTCATAACTAAGATCCTCAGGGCATCTTATCAGTTTTGTGGCTCTTTTTTGCACTTTTTCTAACTCCAGGGTGGCACAGACTACAAAGTGTTTGTTTGTAGTCTGCTACCACGGAGACATAGGAAGATGCATAGGAGGTATAGACACAAAATGGAAAGGTTTATAAGACCACTTGCAAATTTTTATGTATTTTTTCCTATTTTAGATGCACTCAAAAAGAGAGTTCTCTGGGGCTGATCCTCCTACTGCTCTAGGTTGGCAGATCTGGCCATTACAGCAGCGGTCGGATTTCACGCTAAACTTTATTTTCTGACAGATTACAAACATTCACGCTTGTGTTGGATGCATCCATTTGGCTTTTAATGGGACATTGAAGAAATGTGCAGCAAAGTCCCATTATTTAAAACCATTCCGAGATCAAATAAAAAAGTTCCTGAGACTGAAACTTTTTTTTTAAATTTTATAAAATTACCCTTTAATTTAGAATCCTACAGATGGTTCTACCATTCAGGCTGATACAGAAGGTCTCCACTGGCCAGCTAGTAAAGGGGTTGTCTCCAGAGGCTCAAAGTCAAAAGTGCTAATTCTCACCTTGTCGGGGGCCAGCGATGCCTCCTGTTCCAGTAACTGTAGAGGCTGGAGGACAAGGAGATGAACTTAGTGATTGTATGCAGCAATGTTGACATCACCGCTGAAGTCTGTACAGTAACTGTAACAGCAGCCATAGGCAGCGCTGGACCACGGAAGTGTGAATAATAACTCAATTTGTTTGTTTCTTTTGCCTTCACGAACTTATGAAACTTTTAAAGGGACAACACCTTTAAATATTCAGCCATTATCTAGTTACACATCCTCCTTGAATGACAACGAAGTAGGATACCAGAGAAGCCACAGATGAACTTAACTTCTTGTAGTGTCAAAGACCTGCCCCATTTCCTGTAGAGAAAAAGACCTGCCCTCACTTCCTGTAGAAATAAAGACGTGCCCCACTTCCTGTAGAGACAAAGATCCGACCTCACTTTCTGTAGAGACAAAGACCCGCCCTCACTTACTCCAGAGAAAGACCCGCCCCCACACACTGTAGAGACAAAGATCAGGCCTCACTTCCTGTAGAGACAAAGACTCGCCCCCACTTTCTGTAGAGACAAGACCTGCCCTCACTTACTGCAGAGAAAGACCAGCCCCCACATACTGTAAAGGCAAAGACCAGCCCTCCCTTCCTGTAGAAACAAAGATCCAGCTCCATTTCCTGTAGAGATAAAGACCCGCCCCCACTTCCTGTAGACAAATACTCGCCCCCAAATTCCAGTAGACAAAGACCGGCCCCTAATTCCTGTATAAAGACCCGCCCTCATTTCCTGTAGAGACAAAGACCCGTTCTCACTTCCTGTAGAGAAAAAAAACAACCCCCAGTTCCTATAGAGACAAAGACCTGCCCTCACTTCCCATAGAGACAAAGACCTTCCACCAATTCCTGTAAGATAAAGACCCGCCCCCACCTCCTGTAGACAAATACTCACCCCCAAATTCCAGTAGACAAAGACCACCCCTAATTCCTGTATAAAGACCCGCCTTCATTTCCTGTAGACAGACCCGTTCTCACTTCCTGTAGAGAAAAAAGCCAACCCCTCACTTCCTGTAGAGACAAAGACCTTCCACCAATTCCTGTAAAGATAAAGGCCCGCCCCCACTTTCTGTAGAGAAAGATCCGCCCTCACTTCCTGTAGAGAAAAAGACCAAACCCCACTTTCTATAGACAGACTACTTATGTTGGTAACTGGAGCAGAGACATCTCCCACCTATAAGACACTCTTAAACATAGAAATTGCAACACCAAGAAGCAAAAGTTGTGTAATTATGGAAATCCCTGATCAAAGACATTACTGATCTGCAAATGAAAAAAAAAAATTGGAAAAAATTGAAACTAAATTTCATAATCTTCAGTACAGAGTGTGAGTGCAGAGATCCCGGCACTTCCAGCCTCGGCCACGATCACTGACGTTATTAATGGTCATCTGAGGAAGTTACTGCCACTGAATGCACTTGGAGAAATCATCAAGATCCTCTTCTGGCAGCTCCTGTGTAATCACCGACCAACGACGTCCCAGATGTAGTTGATGGAGACAATTCTGTCAAAGCCACCCCACACCACCAATCCCTGGAGTAGGACTGGTGTGACGCTCCCTCGTGAAGACCTCTTTATCTACGTTGTCTCCAGACCAATCTCTGGCTATAATTGCGTCCAAGACTAAATAAGGACTCATCACAGAAGAGGACAAACCTGTATTACCATCTTGTTTTGAACCATGAGAGCAGTGGTTTGAGGTCAATGAACACCTGTAGCCAGCTGTCCTCAATCTGCACCAAGGTACATTGATGAACTGGACACATCGCACAAGCATACAAAAGACTTGACCCAATGTTCGAAGTTTCATGTGGCTAAAAAAATTTGCTTCATTCCGCTTTCACATGCTGCAGATCAGAACTTGGTGCTTGAAAATGTGATCCTTTGCAGATATTAGAGACATCTCGATTTCCATCACTTACTTTTGTGCTTCTTTGCGCTGCAATTTCAATGCTGTATATTCTAGACATAGAGCGGAGCTGTTCCTAAAGACCACCTCTATGAGAAGACCACATTTTCTGTTCCGCCATGTAGTACGGGGACGCTCCGTAATGTTAAAGTTATTCTACACATTCTTTACATCCCTGATATTAAGTGAGCGCAGGAGGAGTGCACCGAGAGTGATCACAGGAGGAGAGTGCCGAGTGCGAGCACAGGAGGAGAGCGCTGAAAGCAAGCACAGGAGGAGAGCGCTGAGAGCGAGTACAGGAGGAGAGCGCTGAAAGTGAGCACAGGAGGAGCGCGTTGAGAGCGAGTACAGGAGGATAGCACCGAGAGTGAGTACAGGAAGAGAGCGCTGAAAGCGAGCACAGGAGGACAGCACTGAGAGCGTGCACAGGAGCGCGCTCAGAGCAAGCACAGGAGGATAGTGCTGAGAGCGAGCACAGGAGAGCATTGAGAGCGAGCACAGGAGGAGCGAGCTGAGAGTGAACACAGGAGGAGAGTGCTGAGAGCGAGCAAAGGAGGAGCGCGCTGAAAGCGAACACAGGAGGAGCGCGCTGAGAGCGAGCACAGGAGGAGCGCGCTGAGAGCGAGCACAGGAGGAGCGCGCTGAGAGCGAGAACAGGAGGAGAGCCCTGAGAGCGAGCACAGGAAGAGTGTTGAGAGAGAGCACAGGAGGAGAGCGCTGAGAGCGAGCAGAGGCCTTCTGGCAGTTCACAAACTATGACCATTAATCAGTAGATAAACACTTCAGAGCCGCCTGCTGTATAGAGCGCTCCACGCCATGTGTGTCCCCGAGGAGCCGGCTATTTGCAGCCCTACTTGGACTCTCAGAAATATGATTCTTGTGCTGCGCTACGGCAAACATTAGAGATGACCAGTGTTTCAGCATTTACAGATGTAGCAGAGCCGAGATTTTCATTTGTCACTTTTTATGATATCCTGATGTTTTATCTGTGATCTCTAGTAAAAAACCTTTTATATATATATATATAATGCATCTGTGTGTCCACAGCTCTTTTTTATATGCCGCCAATGACTGGTGGCAGTGGTGACAATCTTCATTTTGACGGGATTATGCCCTAAATGCAAATAGGGTACGATTTCCCAAAAAGTGGGTATCTTGGGGGCATTTCTGGGCAGGGCATATTGGGGTTAGAATTCTCAAAGCTCAGGACGGGTAGCAGAGGGCCACAGAGCGCAGACGGGTAGCGGAGGGCCCAACAGAGTGCAGACAGGTAGCAGAGGGCCCGCAGAGTGCAGACGGGTAGCAGAGGGCCCGCAGAGCACAGATAAGTAGCAGAGGTCCACGCACTCGTGACTAATGGTATGAGGGAGAGTTGAAAAGTTTGTTAGTAACTAAAAGGTTCTAACCAGTTAAGTTCTTTTTTTTTTTACAACAAATAAATCAGTCCTTGAAATTCAACAGCTCGGATCTATCTCTTCCCCAACATCATTTTCCGAGGGACAGTTGGGAGACCCCCCCCCCACATTATTTTTGTTTATACCACTAATATCAGTAGTCTAGCGGGTATGGGGGTTTTAAAAAAAGGAATTGCTAGCAGTTATTTATTTTAGGTGCAATTTCTATGTTTACTATTCCTTTAACTTCCTTGCCCTCTAATGATACGGAGATGACTCTGCTCATTTTGTCTCAATCTGTACAGCAAAGCTGACACTTGAGCAGTAGCAAATATGAAATGTCAGCCTATCATATGATATAGTGGCCGGCGTGAAATACTTGAATAATTTCTATAGTCACCAAAAAACTCTTGTACTTTTTGTCACTTTCTGGATTACGTTTCCAGCGTTCTTCTTATACCTGGTATTTTCGCTGCCCCTTTTTCAGGCAGGTGAAGTCAAAGTCCAGACAAAAGACTTTCCTCATTTAGATCTTTGGTGGTTAAGAAAAGAGAAGAGCAAACAACATCTTGATTTAGATCACAAGCGTCCGCATGGAAGATGGCCGTGTGAACGAGCCACAATCCTGGCCGCCAAGTTTACGTTGCCAATCTGCCGAGAAGAAATCTAGAAAACCAATAACGTTTTCAGCCTGGGCAATCATCGGCAATGAAATGGCTCTACACATCGTTAGCAATATATTATCTCCCATTTCCACTGTTAATCTACATGACGGAAGCTAGCTTCCTACCTCGGGAGGAATATCTGGGTTCAGCGAGAACAGCTGGATGGTCGGAGTATCCAGTTACAGGCTGTGGACTCGTATATTACACGCAGTACAGATGGAGCGCACCCCTCTCCCAATTTCATCACTCGCTAGCATCCCTGCTTTCCATCACCCGCTCCTCGCTAGCTCTTTGCCGTAGAGAATTGGCTTCCGTTATCTACTGATGTGTGGGAGGAATCCAGCATAGGAGCAGGTATCCCCCCGAGCGGATATAGTCAATAGGTCGTATGTACATATATTCCCGCTGTAGAGATGAATATAATTGGACTTTTCCTGAAATGTCACAAATAGAAAAAATTTGTGCCTTTCCTTCAAACTTCTCAAACTTTTCAGTATTTCTAAAAGTTTAGGCGGTCACCTCCTTTTTTCAGGAGTCGGATGACCCCTTTTTTTTTTGCATGCACAGTACAGACATACGTGCGAATAACGTCCAAGTTAATATAGAAGTACGTGAAGTCACAATTAATGTTTTGTCCCAACGAAGGGGAAACCCAAAACGTGTAGATATCTGATATTTTACTAATATCAGATTTATTTTTTTGCACAAGGTTTTTGATAAACCACCTAAGACGTTATACTCAGGTTTATCGTTACCATGTATGTTGGAAAGGTTTGTTGAGAGAAGGCGATCTGTGAAATGGGGGGCCATAGGTTCGGTTCCCAAAATGGGAGGCCAGAGAATCGGTTCTCAAAATGGGGGGGCCAGTGGTTTGGTTCCCAAAATGAGGGTCCAGAGGATCAGTTCCCAACATGGGGGGCCAGAAGTTTGGTTCCCAAAAGAGGGGGCCAGAGGATCGGTTCTCCTCACAAATGAAGGCCTTCACTTTCCATTCAGTAGACTGGCGCACCCTTGGTCTTGCTCTTTGCTTTCCAGTTGTCTAGTGTCCAAGACTGGAAGCCATCATGATTTGGTGAAGACTTTGGAATCAATGCGAGTGGTGTTTTTTTTCGTCACTCAAGTTTCCTTTTCTACAATTTTCTAGCGTTTTTTCTTTCCTTTACTTGATTGTTAAATTACGGCTTTTCAGAACAGAAGTTTGTCCTTCAGGGCCGCCCTTCTTATTTGGTTTAACCATTGTTGTCCAAGAGAGCAAAAGGGGCATCATTATGAAGGTAGCGTTGGGCAAGTACACAGCAGAAGACATCCTAAAGACAGAGCAGATGGCACAGACTTATGGAGATAGCCAGGAAGAAAGTTCTCCAGAATAGGGGCTGCTCCCCTGTCGGTCTTGTCCTGGCTTGCTCTTCAGATGGCGGAAGTTAGGGGTCGGCTGCCGAAAATGTATGGCAGAAAGAGAAAGTCAAGAGATTGTGTGTGGGACAGTTGACAGTAGTATGAAGGAACATCAGGGGTTCGGAACTTGAACATATATTTTTTTCTTAGTTTAGGACCATTTTAAACTACTAAAAATTAGTGGACGACCCCTCTCATTTCAATGTATATGGCTCATTACATAATAAAATAGTGATTTTTTTGTTTTTGGCAAGGAGAAAGACAAGGTTGAAGCGAAACTGTCAAAGCAAACCATAAATAAATGGTAATCAGCAGAAACGGAGGAGGAAAATAGATTTGTGGATCTGGTCAAAAGCCAAGTTTGTCTTAACAGTCTGCTATATATACACTCACACAGCGGAGACCGCTCCAGCCAACATGGCAGGTTCTGCAACACATCGCTCCCCTCTAACAGGGACCGGCAGCTAAAGATGAGGCCGAGACGCCTCCTCGGTACGTCTAGGTCCCAGAGCCCGAAGGACGGTATATTTGGACCATTTGTCATCTCCTCTGGCAGCAGAACATAAGTGTTTGACTACACGAGATCTCTGCTTTATTTTATGTAGGACCGCGCATGGTGAGTGACGGGGAGAGTGTTTAGGGACTAAGGGGGCAGGTCATTGCCCCTTCTAGACTTCTCTCATAGAGGGATCAAAACACAGGATGACATATGGCTTGTTTTCGGGGTAATTATGTAACTATTTGGATAAAAGCAAATACCGTTACTATGCCACCGAGTCTTAGTTTGAGATGTTGAGGCCTAGAGATGGTTCTTACCAGACATAGCACAATGTGGGATTTTTGACTATATTTTAGTTTTAAGTCTCAGCATAGGTCATCTCCTCTCGAGAGGTAAGAATGGTGTTTATCTAATTAAGGAAAGCAAATAAAGCCACTATAAAATCACAGGTGAGCATGGCCTCCATAAAACCATGGCAGGAGAGCATGGCCTCCATAAAACCATGGCAGGAGAGCATGGCCTCCATAAAACCATGGCAGGAGAGCATGGCCTCCATAAAACCATGGCAGGAGAGCATGGCCTTCATAAAACCATGGCAGGAGAGCATGGCCTCCATAAAACCATGGCAGGAGACATAGCCTCCATAAAACCATGGCAGGAGAGCATGGCCTCCATAAAACCATGGCAGGAGAGCATGGCCTCCATAAAACCATAGCAGAGGAGCATAGCCTCCATAAAACCATGGCAGGAGAGCATGAGCTCCATAAAACCATGGCAAAAGAGCATGGCCTCAATAAAACCATGACAGGAGAGCATGGCCTCCATAAAACCATGACAGGAGAGCATGGCCTCCATAAAACCATGACAGGAGAGCATGGCCTCCATAAAACCATGACAGGAGAGCATGGCCTCCATAAAACCATAGCAGGAGATCATGGCCTCCATTTAATCACAGGAGAGCATGGCCTCCATATAATCATAGAAGGAGAGAATGGCCTCCATAAAACCATGGCAGGAGAGCATGGCCTCCATATAATCACAGAAGGAGAGCATGGCCTCCATATAATCATAGAAGGCAAGGATTGCCTCCATTTAATCATAGGGGTGAGAATAGCCTCCATACAACCATGGGAAATAGGCTTGGCCTACATATAACCTTGGGAGGTAGGCATGGCCTCCGTACAATCATGGGAGATGGAAATGGCCTTCGTACAATCTCAAGACAGAAATTGTCCTCCATATAATCACAGGAGGTAATCAAGGCTTTCCTAAAATCACTAGAGATAATCATGGCCTCTGCACAATCACGAGATGCGAGCATAGCCTCCATACAATCACGAGACGTGAGCATGGCCTTGAAATAATCACGAGATGTGAGCATGGCCTCCATACAATCATCACGAGAGGTGAGCATGGCCTCCATACAATCACGAGACGTGAGCATGGCCTTGAAATAATCACGAGATGTGAGCATGACCTCCATACAATCATCACGAGAGGTGAGCATGGCATCCATACAATCATCATGAGAGGTGAGCATGGCCTCCATACAATCATCACGAGGCGTGAGCATGGCCTCCATACAATCACGAGACGTGAGCATGGCCTCCATACAATCACGAGGCGTGAGCATGGCCTCCATACAATCACGAGGCGTGAGCATGGCCTCCATACAATCACGAGGCGTGAGCATGGCCTCCATACAATCACGAGACGTGAGCATGGCCTCCATACAATCATGAGGCGTGAGCATGGCCTCCATACAACCACGAGGCGTGAGCATGGCCTCCATACAATCACGAGACGTGAGCATGGCCTCCATACAACCACGAGGCGTGAGCATGGCCTCCATACAATCACGAGGCGTGAGCATGGCCTCCATACAATCACGAGGCGTGAGCATGGCCTCCATACAACCACGAGGCGTGAGCATGGCCTCCATACAATCACGAGGCGTGAGCATGGCCTCCATACAACCACGAGGCGTGAGGATGGCCTCCATACAACTACAGGGAGACAATTGTCTTGGCTGCAGTCTCTCGATGTCTGAGGTCAGATCGGGCTAGAGATGGAAACGCTTCATGACCCCTTTGAATTTAAATGCTTTTTGTCTAATATATATGAGATACAATAATTTCTGCATTCCTTGCAACTTCTTAACTGACCCAATAAACTGATAAAAAATAAATGATGAGACATTTGTTAAGATATTTACCCCCCGTCCCAGCACCACACATTGTAATGGCAACAACGAAGAAGAGAAACTAGCAGGTAGCTTGAGCGCTTTCCACATAAATTAGCTGGGAGTGTAGGATTCATACACTGAGTAAGCTACTGGTGGTCCGGCTATCTCCTAAACACCTCCACATTCACAATGTTTAGAATTGCAGAAATGCTAAGGTTTGGCCTAATAAGCTTGGGTCATACATCACAGCTCCCTTCCCTACTGAAAAAGTACCGTATATAAAAGTAAGTGCAGTAGGGAGCTTTACGTGGCCTTCCTGACACTATTGGTTACAGTTTAATTCTCCACCTTCCTGTTCTGCAGCTATTGGTTGAAATTTTATTTTTCCAACTTCCTGCTCTGCAGCTATTGGCTGAAGTTACATCTCACTAACTTCCTGCTCTTCAGCTACTGGTTGTGTCATGGCCTGTTTGGTAGTTGTTGGTCTGTGCTCCAGGGGTTAATGCTTGTAGCCGCTCTTTGGCTATGGGATGGCTTTATAGCCTCTGTTAGGCCTCGCTCCTTGTGCGTTATACTTCGGCCCTCGGCTAAGTTAGTTGACCCCTGTGTGCCTGTGCCTTGTGCCTGTTTTCGTGTTGGATCTCTTGGTTCTGACCCGGTCTGTCCCTCCGTTGTGTATTTGACTACTGATTTGGTACTGTCTGCTTGCTTGCCTGGTTCTTGACTCTTGCGTGGTTTTGTGACTATCCGTCCTGTCTGTCCCTTTGGTTCCGTTATTGCCCCTCTCGGTTTTCTGACTCTTTTGGCTTGGCCCTGACTATTCTTCTGCTTCTAGTTCTGGTACCCGGCTGCTCTCTACTCGCTTTACCTTCCTGTGGTCCGGCTAGCCTCCGCCACGTCCCGCTATCTCCTCCAGGCATCCTGTAGTTGGCTGCACCCCGGTCCCTCCCAGTGCGGTCACGTGACCGCAGGTCCTGCTCACCGGCAGTTGCGTGCTGTCCCATCTCTCCCCCCAGACGCTGCAAGCCCCGCTTACCCGCACTTCACAGGACATGTACTGACCGGTGGGTATCCATTGCACTGTTCATGACAGGTTGAAGTTTAATTTCTCCAACTTCCTGCTCTGCAGCTATTGGTTGCAGTTACATCTCAGTGACTTCCTGCTCTGAAGCCATTGGTTGAAGTTACAGCTCACTAACTTCCTGCTCTGCAGCCATTGGTTGAAGTTACATCTCACTAACTTCCTGCCCTGCAGCTATTGGTTGAAGTTACATCTCACTGACTTCCTCCTCTGAAGCCATTGGTTGAAGTTACATCTCACTAACTTCCTGCCCTGCAGCTATTGGTTGAAGTTACATCTCACTAAATTCCTCCTCTGAAGCCATTGGTTGAAGTTACATCTCACTAACTTCCTGCTCTGCAGCTATTGGTTGAAGTTACACCTCACTGGCTTCCTGCTCTGCAGCAATTGGTTGAAGTTACATCTCACAAACTTCCTGATCTGCAGCTATTGCTTGAAGTTTCCTTTAGGTAAATTCTAACATTCGATTTTTTTGAAGCCACCACTACGGGGAGTTCACCACAAACAACTGTATATAACTACCACTGAACAATACGGTAAGAGAAACTACAATTAATGCCCCCTGGTGGCAACTACGGGAAGCAAGAATTTCCACATTCATTTAATTTTTTGGTTGTGTGGGGATATGTAAATTTATAAAAAGATGACAGATTATAAAACTAATGGAAACTTTACTGACGCAAGCTGGAAAAAAGTAAATAAAATAAGTTGGTGGTCCTCTGTATCGAATGATTATATACAGCAAGAAAAAAAATGAGACATTATATATAGTATAGAGACGAACCAGAGGGTGAAGGAGTGAGAGATCCCAGAGATATACAACCCTCTGCCCCGTGCTCAAACAACGCTGTGACACTAACAGCTTTTAGGACACGTTCATCTTCTAGTTTATTATGGTGGATAATATACTAAAGGCTATTAAATCACTGGATATTTGGTCAGTAAAGCAAAGGAGAAAATTAAAAACTTGAGACCAAACTACAAAATTCCATTAATCCGGCAATTGATAATCATGAAAGTTTGATAATCTGGAAAGTAGAGAGAAGAGGAAATACCAAGGATTAAATAAAGGTGGCCGATTTTGTGCTACTTGGGCTTTATCCCTTGTGAATAAACAGATAATTTGTCACCTCTGTTTATTGACAGATTTAGGCTGGGGTACCACAAAGCGGTCATTATGTGGCTAGCCCCCTGTAGTAACCCAGGAGTTGTCCAAACTGGACAACCCCTTTAACGAAGAATAGATAAAAATGGCTCACCTGACAAACCTTAAAAGAGGTTTTTCAAGATATAACACGAAGACTAAAATAGAGATTGACACAGCCTGATTACCTCTGTCAAATAGCAGAGGAGCCTCAGCAGACCTTACACCATCAGAGTGCAGCTCTCCGCTGGGTCTGCCAATGCCAATTAGGTTGATTCATGTCATTTAGGTTAAACCTGCGGTACCAAAGACTGCTATATGTCTGGATGGGATGGTACTGCAGTTGAGAACCCTCTAGCTATCACTGTGCCCATCCACCCTGGTCCCATCACACATGAAAAATATGAATAGAAAGGAAAGATCTGATAATTTCATAGTTTTAAACAACCAAGACCCTGTAATGCAGTGAATTAGTGGTGGGGGAGATTTCCATTTCACTATCAGAATATTGACACAGTAGAAGTTCTCATTTAAATAAGGTGGTAAGAATAGCAGCAACAGTGTAAAGTGTACTATATGTCAAGGACTGCAATGGGAACGTCCTTAACACCATATTTCTAGTGATACTGGGTGTGTCAGCCCAAGAACCCACACCTATGTAAAATTATGACTGTCAAAATACAGCATGAAAGTGGTTCCCCTTCTAATCACAGGCACATTTATATAGCAATAACAGTAGCAACAGTATAGGGTGTTGATGAGGTACTGTAATGGGCACGTACGACACCCCATAAATCGAACATTGATCAATGCTGCACTCAAAAGCAGACATAAATATATTGCCTCATAACTTACACTCATATTTCGGTCCCAGATCTGTATCGTGCCATCCTGACATCCGGCAGCTATAAGTTTGCCATCTCTACTGTATGTAGCGCAGGTTGGGATAACACGTTTACCTTGCGCAGATCTTGGCTTAAAGATACTTTTATGCTTCTTGTCATTGGAAACGTCCCAAGTCCGGACGGTTCTGTTGAAGAAGAAAATAAATTGTAATTTTTTTTGTGATTTTTTTTTTTTCAAATTCTTTATTTATGAATTTTAAAACATAAAGTACAATTGAACTCACAGTTCAATATATCACAAAGAGCGATGTCATTTGTATAAACCCAATTATACATGTGAGTTTGTATATATTATAAAACAGGAAATTAGTATATCGGTACAAACGTAATGACATGTACAAAAAAAATAACCAGGTGTAACAAACAACTAACAGTTGGCGACACAATTTGTGATTTTTTTAAAGAAAATAAATTGTGATTTTTTTAAAGAAAATAAATTATAATTTTTTTTTGTGATTTTTTTTCCATAATCATCACAATAAAACCAAATAGTCTACAAAAAGTATTTGTTGCCAGATTTCACATTAAAAATACAAATGTTATTGCACAAATCTCAGACCTGAAGAGGTTGGTGTGCTTGCTTTTAAATATTACATCAGAATGGCAGTGTCACGGCTTTACAGCGTTCTCTCTAGGTTTGCATGGGTTTCCTCCGGGCACTCCGGTCTCCTCCCACATTCAAAAGACATACTGATAGGGAATTTAGATTGTGAGCCCCATTGGGGACAGCGATGATAATGTGTGCAAACTGTAAAGCGCTGCGGAATATGTTCACGCTATATAAAAATAAAGATTATTACAGAGACAGAGAGGAGCCAGAAGACCACAGTGTCTGATTTCTCCTACTCCTGCGCTGTTTAGAATCACTTTACCTTCATATTAAATGGTGCAGATTTCCTTTAGCTGTGCATTGATTAATCTGCTCAGTTGAGAGCTCTTGGAAGCTGTCCTCCATTAAGGCTCTCAGCTGTTCACTGTTAGCCACTCCCATCACCTGGGCCCTGGATAGCACTCATTGTCAGAGGAGATAGCTTCATGCTACATGGTTAGGAGATGGTGGTTTGTTGTTGTTATTGTTGTTTGAGTAGGCATATGGTGGATTTATCTGAGACTGTTGCTAGGTTTTGGTTGTGTGCCAACTTCCTTCCTTCTCCTACTTTGGTAATTTCCCATCCTCCACTCCTCGGTGTTTACCTCTGTTTATGTGAGTATATTTGTATGAGTGGTATTTTCCTTTATCCCTGTTCGTATTACCTTGTGAGTCTTGTTGGTGTATTACGGTACACTACTACTCCCCTCTTCCCTGGGTGCGGAAAGGGTAGAGACTGAAGGCGGATTCAAGAACTAAGGCAAAGTACGTGGCCCCAACATCTTCACCATCAGAAGTAATCTGGGGAACAGGGCGAGCTAGGGCGCTCCTAGCGTTAGGGACAGGGAAGGAGCTTGTGGTCCCGGAATACCTGACAACAGAGTCGTGACAGGCAGTACATTTCTTAAAAATGTAAATTTGATATGAGCACCTAGCCTGAATGACAGCTCCCCAGTGTCCCTCCTCCCTGCTGCTGCTGATGAATCTCCACTCACTTAGTCTGTGAGTCCGTAAGCAAAAACAGGCGATTTAAAGGATCGGTGAGGGTAGGTATTTATTTTAAAATCTGTAATATCTTCTGCACAACCACTTGAAAGGTAATGTCAAAGATTCAAATAAATCTTTTTATGTGCTGTGTCTCCGGATTGGTACCGAGCTGCAATACTATATACGGCCACACGAGTCATGTTACTTCTAAAAGAAAAAAAAAGTTTTTTTTCTTAATCTCATATATCCCTTTAAATACTGGAATTTCAGATACATTTTGGCAAGTCTATTGGCACGAGGTTAAAGGATTTGTCAATCAAATATCTAGTATTTCCCAGAAGGCTTTTATTTCCAATTTTTGAAGGCTTTCCTGGTGCAATTAAAGGCACGCACACATAGTTAGGAGAGCACAGAAAAGTCACACAAACATTCCAAAATATTTGACTTTTAATTGTCGTCCTTTCCTGTCTGATCTGTCCCCATCACCCCGTGCAGGAACGCGGCCGTTCTCACGTTTGTAGGGAGCACACATGGTGTCTGAACATGTAGCTGGGACACCCTGGGTTGTATCACGGCCTCCGATAGTCGTTATTCTCCCCTTACCGCATCCATCAAAGAGCCGGGAGCGGATTTCACATCGGGTTCATGTAAAATTGTGAGCACAGAGTCATTCATCTCTCGGTCGCATAATTATCACTAATCGTGTTTTCTTTTCACTGTTATTAAGGCGATTATGATAATGGGCTATGTGGACTGGCTAGCTAGTGGACAGGAGCCGGGCCGGCACGGAGAAGGCTGATACGTTACCGCAGCCACTTGTCAAGTCCGGCTGACACATAGCTCAAGGCTGCAAACTGGATCAGGACATGAAAAATATTATTATACTCTATTAGATTTACATTTCTTCATAAGTGAAGAATGTCCCAGAACCTGACGAGAAAAGATCTGCAGAAACTCACATCTACGGCGTACGGCGGGATTCTGAGCGTCTGCAAAATAAGCAAGATCTTATCATGAGTACTAAATACACGAAAAAAAAAAATCCAGCATTTCTTGGCTTAATCACATTTTTCTTGGATCTTTTTTTTTGTCTTATATTACAAATAAAACTAAGAAATATGTAAAAGAAATCTCAGGAGATCAGTCATGTCCCTTGTCTGGCTGTCAGACAACTGGCTGCAGCAGGAGCCTCCCCCTTCAGCTCTGCAGTAGCACAAAAGATCACTAAGCTGCATCCTCTGGGTAGAGGGGTCAGGACTTCAGTCACCACCAGAGATGAGCAACTGGCAGGCAGAAGCGATAACTAGATTACTTCTGTAATAGAAATATTCAGGTCTAGATTTAGTGTTGATTTTAGCCCCTAAAATGGAATCTGTCAGCAGAAATTTTTGCTATATAATCTGATAGCAGCATGATGTAGGGGCAGAGACCCCGATTCCAGCGATATGCCACTTAGTAGCAGTTGTGATGGAATCATAGCTTTTCTGCTGTTGCTGTAGCAGAGCTCAGAATGCTGAGCCCTGCAGAACCCCACCCACACCACTGATTGGCAGCTTCCTGTGTATAACCCCGCCCACACCACTGATTGGCAGCTTCCTGTGTATAACCCCACCCACACCACTGATTGGCAGCTTCCTGTCTATAACCCCACCCACAACACTGATTGGCAACTTCCTGTGTATAACCCTGCCCACACCACTGATTGGCAGCTTCCTGTGCATAACCCCGCCCACACCACTGATTGGCAGCTTCCTGTGGATAACCCCGCCCACACAACTGAATGGCAGCTTTCTGTTAACAAAGTATATGGACAGAAAGCTGCCAATCAGCGGAGTGGGCGGGCTGGACTTGGAGGCATGAGACACCTAGTCTTATAGTGATAATCTCCTGTTAATAAAACACTTATTTTATTGAAACATAGCCCAGTAAGTGACACATAGCTGGAATCAGGGTCTCTGCCCCTACATCACGCTGCTCTCTGATTACATAGCAGAAACCTGCTGACATATTCCCTTTTACAAGCAAACTGGGCTTTACTCGCCCTCCACGGGCGTCTGTTATTGTCTGCAGTGCTGACGTCCCGTCGATAGTTCTGTAACCAAACGCTGAGCTCAGGGGCTCTGAGAGCCTAATCCGTCCATTTGGGCAGAGCTGCTGGGTTCTCTCTGATAGACAGCGCTGCAGCCAATGTGATGTCCGCGATGCACAAAAGGAGAGACAGGGAACAGTGCAAAACAAAGTGCCGGTGGGAAAGAGTGGGGGGACAGGAAAACCCCTTGACTACCTTTGACACATGTACATCAAAGCTGGGTCCCTGCCTTTGATGGGGGTTCACACACTGAGTCCACATCTTTCCCTGCACTTGATGTCTGATTTAATCAGCCATCATGTTCCTCCAACACCAGTGGGTGGATCGGTGCTCCGCCTGCAGCTGCCAACCAATTATCAATCTCTGAGAGCGGTATTTAACAGGCCCCATCAGGAAGCGTGCCATTCATCCCACCCATCAGCACCCCTGTCACGTAATCGGGGGGTGCCTATAGGTTACCATGATGGTCGGGGGTCTGCGGATGACCCCCATGCTTGTCATTAGGAGCCTCCGGCGTAAGCTGACACGTGATTTCTCCTGTATATATCAGTGCTGAACCTCTGTTGTGTATAGCACAAGCGATCGGATGATCACAGCTTCAAGTCCCATAAGGAGATTATTAAATACACTAAAAAGTGTATAAAAAAGTTAAAAAATATGAAAAAAAAGTACAAATCACCCCCTTTTGCCCCATTAAAAATAAAACAAATTATTAAAAATACACATATATGGTATTGCCGAGTTCAGAAATGCCCGATCTATCAAGATATAAAAACAATTAATTCGATCGATCAACGGCGTAACAAGAAAAAACAACGAAGAGACAGAATTATGTTTTTTTTGATCGTACAACATTGCAATAAGAGGCAATCAAGACATGTTACCTAATTAATGTGTTCATTTTATTATATGGGTGGAGAAAACGATTATGTATAGTTTCTTAAAAGTGATATTGTACCTTGTCTTTTCTATGCTTTTTTTTCTTTTGCACTTTTTTTTTTGTGTTTTTTGATTTTCAGTTGGAGACTCATGTAACTCATTGACGGTCAGTTGGATTATTGGTGGTCAGGATTACACTGGCTTTGGTCCTAATATTTTCTATACAGGGCAGACATGGGGTCTATAGCTGGGCCCACCACTCACATAGCAATTTATTGCGACGTTGCAAAAGAGCCGACAGGAAGAAAAAAAAAAAAAAAGAAGGTGAGTGCCGTTCTTCTGTGTAACCAAAGTCAACAACTAAGCGTTAAACGGCCGGGATCTGAGATATCTCCCATCCTGCCCACAGCAAGGGAAAGGAAACACCTCCAAACCTGGCGATTCTGCCAAGACCAGCCAATTATCTTATGTGAATGGGGGCTTGGCTCTCCCCCGACAGATGATATCAATGTGGAAAAAAAAATTGGGTATGTAGAATTACAGGGGAGGAGAAGCCGCTACATTAAAAGGTCCCATTAAGTAAAAAATGAAGTGAAGCCACCGATTTTGGCCTTGTTGGCCGACCATCTAATGTGTATGGGGGTCCCATGACCACATAAGGATCGGATGGTCGGAATTCAAATGCTCGGCCTGGAGTAGGGAGCCTAGAAATGTCCCATCATGGCGGACATCCTTCATCCTACCATCAATCCTAAAGAGCGATCGCTCCGGTACAATGAGGCGCGAGCTGAAGAATCCGTAAGACAATGCTGCGATGTGCAGCTCACATCTGCTCCGCATATTTCCCGCTTTTACGGCCGCCCCGAGAGCGATTCCCGGTCACTTAAAACACTACAATGAATGAAATATTCCTGGAGGAAGTTGGGGGGGAGCTGGGACGAGTCCAACAAGCAGAAAACCCAACCAGTTCCAAGCCTATATATATATATAAAAGGATGATCTGCTCTGTGTGTGAAACAACATGGCGCCCTGCGGAGCTCAGGAAACCTGCTAAGGCATGTCAAATATATGCAGCCCCCCGTCCGTCAGGAACATTAATTAGCCCACCCATTTAGAAATAGATGCTGGAGATATTTTATTGTAGAGGCTAGAGGGGGGAAGCACAAGGAGAGGTCATCTACGGCTTCCCACCGCAGTGAATAATGGCATGGCGTTGATGGGGGTCCTAGTCACAGGTCCCAAATGATCGTCTGATTAAAGAGGTTTTTAATTCACCCCCCCGACCACCCACTAAACAAGATAGTGCCACCATGCCCAGTTCACTTCTCTATAGTTTTCTCCTGCTCTACAGCCACATCAGTGAGTTGTAAAAATAAAATAAAAAAGAGTAGCATGTGGGGTTTTGGAAAGGGGTTGTAAGGTTGAGACATCCATCTTAATTAATATCCCTTCAATGATGATCTCAATATGAAGTGTACGTCATAATCACAGCCAGTGACCGGAGAGAGAGTAGGCGCCTATGATATATCGAACTTATAAACATATAGTCTTGAAGTTTTGCAGTTTTCACACTGAGCCTCATAATAGGCTGATGCTTCACCAGTGCAGCCAGTGACAGGAGAAAATTAAGTGATAGTGGGTGTAAATATAGGGTATGTGTCGAATATTTTATATATGTATTATAAAAGTGTAATTCGGAAGATCTGCCTTTTTTCACACTGAGCCTTATATTAGGGGGTTACCTCCTGTTTTGTAAAAATCACTTCACAGCAGTCATTTCATTATCATCCCAGAAAGGATTGCATATCATCTATATGTAGGATAGTATTATGCACTTTTGCATAACGTTGTATCACTATTTTGCTGCCTTCACTCGTGGGATGTTAAGGCTGTAATTTTTTTTTTTTTTTTTATTTTTTTTTTAAAGAAAAGGCATTATTTCTTTCCCCACAGATTGCACAACAGACCCCAGAGAAGTGTGCAGCTCAGCAGACAGGAGCCCACAGCTCAGCAGACAGGACCCCACGTCTGAGAAGAGAGGAGCCCACAGCTCAGCAGACAGGAGCCCACGCCCGAGCAGACGGGAGCCCACGCCCGAGCAGACGGGAGCGCACAGCTCAACAGACGGGAGCGCACAGCTCAACAGACGGGAGCGCACAGCTCAACAGACGGGAGCGCACAGCTCAGCAGATGGGAGCGCACAGCTCAGCAGACGGGAGCGCACAGCTCAGCAGACGGGAGCGCACAGCTCAGCAGACGGGAGCGCACAGCTCAGCAGACGGGAGCGCACGTCTGAGCAGACGGAGCCCACAGCTCAGCAGACAGGAGCCCACGTCTGAGCAGACAGGAGCCCACGTCTGAGCAGACAGGAGCCCACAGCTCAGCAGACGGGAGCCCACAGCTCAGCAGACGGGAGCCCACAGCTCAGCAGACGGGAGCCCACAGCTCAGCAGACGGGAGCCCACGTCTGAGCAGATGGGAGCCCACGTCTGAGCAGACGGGAGCCCACAGCTCGGCAGACGGGAGCGCACAGCTCGGCAGACGGGAGAGCACAGCTCGGCAGACGGGAGAGCACAGCTCGGCAGACGGGAGAGCACAGCTCGGCAGACGGGAGAGCACAGCTCGGCAGACGGGAGAGCACAGCTCGGCAGACGGGAGAGCACAGCTCGGCAGACGGGAGAGCACAGCTCGGAAGACGGGAGAGCACAGCTCGGCAGACGGGAGAGCACAGCTCGGCAGACGGGAGAGCACAGCTCGGAAGACGGGAGAGCACAGCTCGGCAGACGGGAGAGCACAGCTCGGCAGACGTGAGAGCACAGCTCGGCAGACGGGAGAGCACAGCTCGGCAGACGGGAGAGCACAGCTCGGCAGACGGGAAAGCACAGCTCGGCAGACGGGAGAACACAGCTCGGCAGACGGGAGAACACACCTCGGCAGACGGGAGAGCACAGCTCGGCAGACGGGAGCGCACAGCTCGGCAGACGGGAGCGCACAGCTCGGCAGACGGGAGGGCACAGCTCGGCAGACGGGAGGGCACAGCTCGGCAGACGGGAGCGCACAGCTCGGCAGACGGGAGCGCACAGCTCGGCAGACGGGAGCGCACAGCTCGGCAGATGGGAGCGCACAGCTCGGCAGACGGGAGCGCACAGCTCGGCAGACGGGAGCGCACAGCTCGGCAGACGGGAGCGCACAGCTCGGCAGACGGGAGCGCACAGCTCGGCAGACGGGAGCGCACAGCTCGGCAGACGGGAGAGCACAGCTCGGCAGACGGAAGAGCACAGCTCGGCAGACGGGAGAGCACAGCTCGGCAGACGGGAGAGCACAGCTCGGCAGACGGGAGAGCACAGCTCGGAAGACGGAAGAGCACAGCTCGGCAGACGGGAGAGCACAGCTCGGCAGACGGGAGAGCACAGCTCGGCAGACGGGAGAGCACAGCTCGGCAGACGGGAAAGCACAGCTCGGCAGACGGGAAAGCACAGCTCGGCAGACGGGAGAACACAGCTCGGCAGACGGGAGAACACACCTCGGCAGACGGGAGAACACAGCTCGGCAGACGGGAGAACACAGCTCGGCAGACGGGAGAGCACAGCTCGGCAGACGGGAGCGCACAGCTCGGCAGACGGGAGCGCACAGCTCGGCAGACGGGAGGGCACAGCTCGGCAGACGGGAGCGCACAGCTCGGCAGACGGGAGCGCACAGCTCGGCAGACGGGAGCGCACAGCTCGGCAGACGGGAGCGCACAGCTCGGCAGACGGGAGCGCACAGCTCGGCAGACGGGAGCGCACAGCTCGGCAGACGGGAGCGCACAGCTCGGCAGACGGGAGCGCACAGCTCGGCAGACGGGAGCGCACAGCTCGGCAGACGGGAGCGCACAGCTCGGCAGACGGGAGCGCACAGCTCGGCAGACGGGAGCGCACAGCTCGGCAGACGGGAGCGCACAGCTCGGCAGACGGGAGAGCACAGCTCGGCAGACGGGAGAGCACAGCTCGGCAGACGGGAGAGCACAGCTCGGCAGACGGGAGAGCACAGCTCGGCAGACGGGAGAGCACAGCTCGGAAGACGGAAGAGCACAGCTCGGCAGACGGGAGAGCACAGCTCGGCAGACGGGAGAGCACAGCTCGGCAGACGGGAAAGCACAGCTCGGCAGACGGGAGAACACAGCTCGGCAGACGGGAGAACACACCTCGGCAGACGGGAGAACACAGCTCGGCAGACGGGAGAACACAGCTCGGCAGACGGGAGAACACAGCTCGGCAGACGGGAGAACACAGCTCGGCAGACGGGAGAACACAGCTCGGCAGACGGGAGAACACAGCTCGGCAGACGGGAGAGCACAGCTCGGCAGACGGGAGAGCACAGCTCGGCAGACGGGAGAGCACAGCTCGGCAGACGGGAGAGCACAGCTCGGCAGACGGGAGAGCACAGCTCGGCAGACGGGAGAGCACAGCTCGGCAGACGGGAGCGCACAGCTCGGCAGACGGGAGCGCACAGCTCGGCAGACGGGAGCGCACAGCTCGGCAGACGGGAGCGCACAGCTCGGCAGACGGGAGCGCACAGCTCGGCAGACGGGAGCGCACAGATGGATCTGACGATAATTTGCAAATAAACTAATAGGACGAAAGAGACGGCACAACCTCCCCATGATCTCTAGTGCAGAACCTCAGCCACTTCGTGGGCCGCCTTATTTTAAAGTTTTTTTTTCTAAGGCTTGTAACATGGCACCCAATGGATGGATTTTAATGCTGGATTGTCTTTGACAAAACTCTACGTTTCAGTATGAAATCACACAAAGGTACAGTAGAGGACAATCGTCTGTGGGGCCATACAGGTAGAATGCAGCCGTAATAGAGCCGTGTGTTTGAGGCCCTATCTGGAGACAATAGGAAACATTGTTCAAATGGTTGTCAATACAATAGTGTCGGAAAGCCTCGCAACGTGGAGGTAAACTGATAAACAGCCCAAATTTTCCTATTTATAGATCTAAGACAACTTTGAAAAAAAACTCAGATCAAAACAGAGATTTTCCCAGAAGAAAACGGCTCGTAAAAGTCATACAAGTTATTTCTCTTTTCCTGGAGTCAAACGACTCAAATTCACTTTCTTTTGGATGGGATGAATTAACTAAATGAACCCTGCACGACAATCACCCACCGGGGAGCGGTTATGTGATGTCAGCGGAGGCGCAACCAGACACAAGGCAATAGGTTTCCAACCTGCTGGGAGTAGTAGTTTCATACCAGCTGCTTTAACCCCTTTAAGGCTTGCAAGACTACAAGGTTTCCCTTTTTTTCCCTCTAACATGGCTCTACGAGGTGACGAGTTGTGTTGTGTTAAGGAACTATTTGGGGGTTCACATATTAAAGGGAATCTAAATCTCTCTAACTCTTTCAAAGACAAGTCCAGTAATACCTTTACGTGGCAAGTACATTTCTCTATTATTGATAAATCAGGGCTTGAATCATTATGTAAACGATGAGCTATGATAGATCCGAAGCCACTGTCACTCCAGCTCTATTCCCTGCCTCCTCCTGTGTGACTTTAGGAAAAGGAGGCGGTGCTGGATGGGAAAAAGAGCTGGAGTGACAGAGGCTTCGGATCTACCATAGCTCTTCAGCCTCATTTGCATATCAAAGGAAATGCTAATTTCTCAGTAAAAGAGGAAAGGGATGTGAAATCCGGCTGACAGATTTTGCTTTAATGTAAATGTAATGGAAATTTGGTGTGTTCCCCTGAATATCTTCATTATCCTACAACCCAAAACAACTGTTTAGCACATTCAACTCTCTCCTCCGCCCACCACTGCCACCTCCAACTCCCCTCATCTCTGCCGAGGACTTTGCCACCTACTTCAAAAATAGGATAGACCAAACAAGGCAAACCTTTACTGTTCCACCACCCCAACCACTCCATATACCAGATCTCTGCCCTTCCCTAATAACTTATTCATATCCTTTCCAAATCACACCTCACCACCTGTGCACTTGACCCCATCCCTTCCCACCTGCTCCCCAACCTCACTAACATGCTCATTCCAGCCCTAACCCATCTCTTCAACCTATCGATATCTTCTGGTACCTTCCCCTCTGCCTTCAAACATGCCACCATCACACCCACCCTCAAAAAAATCTAACCTTGACCCAACTGCTATGCCCAGCTACCGCCCCATATCACTGCTCCCGTTTGCTTCCAAACTCCTTGAGCAGCATGTCCATGCTCAATTTTCCTCCCACCTCTCATCTAACTCTCTCCTTGACAACTTCCAATCTGGCTTCCACCTCCACCACTCCACCGAAACTGCCCTGACCAAAAAACGACTTACTCACAAGCCAAAGCTAACAGACAGTTCTCCATCCTCCTCCTTCTCGACCTGTCCCCTGCTTTCGACACAGTCGACCACTGCCTACTGCTACAGATTTTTTCTTCCCTCGGCATCAAAGACCTTGCCCTGTCCTGGATCTCCTCATACCTTTCCGACCGTACATTTAACGTTTCCCACTCTCACACTACCTCCTCATCCCGCCCCCTCTCTGTTGGAGTCCCTCAAGGCTCTGTCCTGGGGCCCCTTCTTTTTTCCCCATCTATGCCCTTTGCCTAGGATAACTCATAAAGTCCCATGGCTTCCAGTACCACCTGTATACGGACGACACTCAGATCTACCTCTCTGGCTCAGATGTCACCTCTCTGCTGTCCAGAATCCCGGAGTGTCTATCAGCCATATCCTCATCCTTCACCTCTCGCTTCCTAAAACTCAATGTAGACAAAACCGAACTCATCATCTTTCCCCCATCTCGCGTATCCCCCCTACCTGATCTATCTATCATGGTAAACGGCATCACGTTCTCTCCCGCACCTGAAATCCGCTGCCTCGGAGTAACTCTCGACTCTGCCCTGTCCTTCAAACCGCACGTCCAAACTCTTGCCACCTCCTGTCGCCTCCAACTCAAAAATATTGCCAGAATCCATCCTTTCCTCAGCCCTCAATTTACTAAAACTCTTGTACATGCCCTCATCATCCCCCGCCTCGATTACTGCAACACCCTCCTCTGTGGCCTCCCCGCTAACTCTCTTGCACCACTCCAGTCTGTCCTCAACTCCTCTGCACGCCTAATCCACCTCTGTCCTCGCTACTCCCCTGCTTCTCCCCTCTGCAAATCCCTCCACTGGCTCCCAATTCCCCAACGAATCCAGTTCAAATTACTAACACGGATCTACAAAGCCATCCACAACCTGTCCCCTCCCTATATCTCTGAACTAATCTCCCAATATCTTCTCTCATGTAATCTCTGATCCTCCCAAGACCTCCTACTCTCCTCCACACTTATTCGTTCCTCACACAACCGCCTCCAAGATTTCTCCCGAATATCCCCCATCCTCTGGAATTCCACGCCTCAACACGTCCGACTATCCAGCACCCTCGGATCCTTCAGATATCTATAACTCTGTATGTAACCCCTTCTCATGTACAGCACCATGGAATTAATGGTGCTATATAAATAATTAATAATAATAATATATTTAAATCTATGCAAATTTCTGGCATATATTATACTAAGATCCATTGGGATACAGTTTTTAGAAACGTATTTAAGGTCGGTGCAAAATAAACATTTTGGCTTGCGCAAAAAAATTTCATGGGAAAAGACTGGCGACCAGGTAATGATAAATCCTTCCAGAGTGTTGGCTATTCCCCAATATTCTTAACGTCAAAGAATGGGAACATTCTCATTTAAAGGGGATTTTCAGGATTAGAGAAAAACAGTGCGTATTTTTTTTTACTGAAACAGTCCCCACCTTTGAATGCACTCTGGTCTTGGTAGTGCAGCTTAACGGAGTTTCGATGACAGTAACAACCCATCGTTAGGATTTCTGAAGCAGACATGGTTTTCTAGTCTTGGATAACCACTATAAATCGAAAGGCTAAACAAATAAAGGCATGGACCTAACACTTCTCACAATGAGGATTTGCTACAAATGTATCCACAGTCTCTTCTGTTCTAATTGTTTGTAACAATGTATCAGGGGTTCCTTGGTGGAGGCGATTCTAGGATCTTCATCTCCAGGATAGATCATCAATAAGATTAACTATCGCACATCAGACGCCGGCTGGAAGTGATTGCTCCAAAGTTACCTCCAAATAGGGTGGTTTTCTGCCGGACCCGCAGCTTTATTACTGTGCCAGTCCCCGGACCCCTGGAGGATCATCTGCTTCTCCCGCCCTGTTGCATTGAAGCACGTGATGTGAATATTGACTGTCATGATCCAGACCGGGTTTTTAGTCCTGTTTTACCTTTTTTCCCGGTCTGGTCATGTCAAGAGTTAAACTTTCTCAGCCTCTGTCTGGGTTCAGGTTGGTTATTATTTATTATTATAGCGCCATTTATTCCATAGTGCTTTACATGTGAGGAGGGGTATACATAATAAAAACAGGTACAATAATCTTGAATACAAGTCATAACTGGTACAGGAGGAGAGAGGACCCTGCCCGCGGGGGCTCACAATCTACAAGGGATGGGTGAGAATACAGTAGGTGAGGGTAGAGCTGGTCATGCAGTGGTTTGGACGATCGGTGGTTACTGCAGGTTGTAGGCTTGTCGGAAGAGGTGGGTCTTCAGGTTCTTTTTGAAGGTTTTGATGGTAGGTGAGAGTCTGATATGTTATGGTAGAGAGTTCCAGAGTAGGGGTGATACGCGAGAGAAATCTTGTATACGATTGTGGGAAGAGGAGATAAGAGGGGAGTAGAGAAGGAGATCTTGTGAGGATCGGAGGTTGTGTGTAGGTAAGTACCGGGAGACGAGGTCACAGATGTATGGAGGAGACAGGTTGTGGATGGCTTTGTACGCCATGGTTAGGCTTTTGCACTGGAGTCTCTGGGCAATGGGGAGCCAGTGAAGGGATTGACAGAGGGGAGAGGCCGGGGAATAGCGGGGAGACAGGTGGATTAGTCACCTGCAGGCGATGTCAGTTATAGTTTTTGCCTACTGCTGCTTTTCCTGACTCTGATTTGTCCTGCTGCATTTGCTGTCTGAACCCGTGTCTCTGTTTTCCCCTATTCCCGTCTTGACTCCGTGTTTCCCTTTAGGCTAAGTGAACATGTTGCAGAATTGCCGCGGAAATTTCGGTGGCAATTCTGCAACTCCTGCCGCGGGTATATAGCATGCGGAATTGGCATGCATATTCCCGCAGAAAACTAGCGTTTTGCAAGCATAATTAGCTTGCAGAATGCTAGCGTTTTCCAAGCGATCTGTAGCATCGCTTGGAAAACTGATTGACAGGTTGGTCACACTTGTCAAACATAGTGTTTGACAAGTGTGACCAACTTTTTACTATTGATGCAGCCTATACCGCATCAATAGTAAAAGATAGAATGTTAAAAATAATAAAAAAAATAAAAAAAATGGTTATACTCACCTTCTGCAAACAGCCGTTCTCCTCAGCAGCTTCCATTCCTATAGATGGTGTGTGCAGGACCTTCGACGACGTCGCGGTCACGTGACCGCGACGTCATCGCGGTCATGTGACCGCGACGTCATCGCAGGTCCTTCACACACACCATCTATAGGAATGGAAGCGGCGACGTGCACCGCTGAGAGGCGGGAAGACTGCAGAGGCCATCAGAGGGTGAGTATATCACGATTTTTTACTTTAATTATTTTTTTTTTTACAATTATATGGTGCCCAGTCCGTGGAGGAAAGTCTCCTCTCCTCCACCCTGGGTACCAACCGCACATGATCTGCTTACTTCCCGCATGGTGGGCATAGCCCCATGCGGGAAGTAAGCAGATCAATGCATTCCTAGGTGTGCGGAATCCCCACGATTACGCAAATTTAATGAACATGCTGCGTGTTTTTCTGGAATGCGATTCCGCTCAGGAAAAAAATGCAGCATGTGCACAAAAAATGCGGATTGCATTCTATTAAATAGGATGCTTAATGTGAGCGTTTTTTTCGCGGTTTTATAGCAAAAAACACGTGACAAATCTGCTACGTGTGCACGCAGCCTTAGTGTGCCGACTCCCTGGTTTTGACTTGTATCCTGACCTGCTTCTGTCTTTTGTCCTATCTGCTCCTGACCGTTACTGATCCCTGGGCTTGTCCCTGACCATGAGTTTGCTTATTCCTTTGGTACTGCGCTACAGCCTAGGATTTTACCCAGCTTGTTTGACTATTCTGCTGCCGCCTGTGGTAGCCTCGCTGCTGCACTGCAGGCCAGCTCTTTTTAGGTGCAGTCCTGCATCCACTCTATTGCTATCTCATGAAGCCTGCACCTACCTGCATTGCAGCAGCGTGACTTTGACATTCATGTTACTATTGACTTACAGTAAAACAGAAATTTTGAAATTGAAGTGGAATCGAAAACCTAAAATGGTTTAGAAAGCTGGAGGACTTTTCACTTAAGGTTGTTAATAAAAAAAAAAAAAAAAAAAAAAAGTCCTTCAACCTTTCATCATTTTGGCTTGAAAACGTCTTGGGAAAAAGAACGATGAGGCTTGAACCTGCATCACACACAAGTGGCTGCTTCAGACGCTGCAGATCCTCAGGTGTCAAAGTTCTCTGACTACGGACACAAGATCAGTGTCCCCCAAGTTCTCCGCCACATTTGTCAGCTCAGGTGGCCTTAGGTGTCTGAATTGTGCTGCCAAACAGAAACGTGGAGCTTGTGAAAGTTATCAAATTCTGTGGCTTAGGAGCAAAGAATGAGGGAGAAGTGACAAGAACAACAAGAGGAGGCACAACTGCAAAACGCTACGTCCAGACCTCTCCGATAAACATTCTGCTATATGCTTTCACGTGTCAATTTTTTGGCATATCCAAAGTATAATCCATAAATGTCCAATAATTGCCCCATAGAAGGGAGGCGAGAGAGCAGCATTCCTGGAAGAAAGTTGGGTTCTCGTTCTCGAGAAAAATACAAGTCGCCATCTTGGGTAACCCTGAATGTTAGAAATCGAAAGAATTATATCACCTCTGCAAACTCAGGTGCAGAATAAAAAAAAAAAAAAACTATGAAAATAAGTCCCAGCATTACGTAAAGGGGCTGTATCATCTGGACCATTTATGGCTCGGACAGGATACGAATGAAATGTTCGATAGCTGCGCACGGATCTACAAAGTCAGGAACAGAAAAACGCATCCAAGTCTCTCTCCAATTATTTCTAAGTTTCCAAATGGGTCAGCGCCTATTTAGCGCCCTGACAAGGAGAAGAATGATGGCTCCATCTTATCCTCGAAAAAGTGCCTGGCTTAATCAAGTGATGAGCGACATATCACTCGTTCGATGATTATCTTTCTTAACTTCTTATCTCACACCTAGCTGGTGGTTTGGAGGAGAGAAATCATAGAATGAATGGAGGTAACACCTGCAGGAAATGTCCTGGCAAATAAAGACATTAACCTCCATCCTTCCGATCATTAATATGGAGAGATTATGGAAGTCTTATCATTGGACATCAAAGAGCACCACTAATGGAGGGCAAAAGGGCGGCAGTAAGAAGAGAAACTCCCTGGCAGCCCAGACAATCCACTACAATGGAAGAAGCCATCAGAAGTGGTCTCGCTTGGGGGAGCAAAGGGAAAAATGGGACTCCAGCATCCATTTGTGTGTCTGTAATGTAGATTCTAGCTTGTGATAAGACGGGGCTGTAAATATCTCAGGTTCTCAATGTTTGGGATAGAGTGGCACCTTGATAATGATCTCTCATTATCATGACACAACAAAAAGATTTGTCCTTTCCCGTTGTCCTGCTCCGTCGTCCTTATCTGTCGTTTCCCGCCCTGCTCCGTCGTTTCCCGTCCTGCTCCGCCGTTTCCCGCCCTGCTCCGTCGTTTCCCGTCCTGCTCCGCCGTTTCCCGTCCTGCTCCATAATTTTCCCGACCTGCTCCGTCGTTTCCCGACCTGCTCCGTCGTTTCCCGTCCTGCTCCGTCGTTTCCCGTCCTGCTCCGTCGTTTCCCGTCCTGCTCCGTCGTTTCCCTTCCTGCTCCGTCGTTTCCCGTCCTGCTCCGTCGTTTCCCGTCCTGCTCCGTCGTTTCCCGTCCTGCTCCTTCGTTTCCCGTCCTGCTCCGTCGTTTCTCGTCCTGCTCCGTCGTTTGCCTCCTGCTCTGTCGTTTCTCGTCCTGCTCCGTCGTTTCCCATCCTGCTCCTTCGTTTCCCATCCTGCTCCGTTGTTTCTCGTCCTGCTCCGTCGCTTCCCATCCTGCTCCGTCTTTTCCCGTCCTGCTTCGTCGTTTCCCATCCTGCTCTGTCATTTCTTGTCCTGCTCCGTCGTTTCCAGTCCTACTCCATCGTTTCCCTCATCGTGCTCTCTCGTTTCCCGTCCTACTCCATCATTTCCTTCGTCCTGCTCCGTTGATTCCCGTCGTCCTTCTCCGTTGTTTCCCATCCTGCTTCGCTTCTTCCTTTCTTTGACGCTGTAGCACCTGAATTAATCCCCTGAAATTAAACTAGTCTTTGAGGGATGCAGAACAGACTTTCTCAAAATGCGGAGCCCGGGAACGGAGAGGATTTATTGCTTTGCACCAGGTCCCCCCATAGCTTTATATACACAGCCATATTTTACTGGCCTTTACTTTAGCATTTTCTTTCCCCCCTTTGCTTACCCTGCGAGTGCTATAAAGGACATATTTACATTGACCCTCTGCGTCGCTGTACCTATATCTGCCAGCAAAACACATCTGCGATCATGATGGAGACAGGGCTTTAGGTTTTTACGGGACAGATGAGCCGGATCTGACGTCCAAAAGTGATTTAGCGCGCACATAAACGAATATAGGAAGGCGCCAGATCTTCATGAGCTGCAGGCAATATCTAGAATTATCTATGCCTGCACCGTACGGCACCATACTGCATCTGATTTTCACAATTCAGAAAAGGACAATGGATTTTTGCGGTGGACTTCCAGTGGATTTACTAAAATCTCTTCCACATCCATGACACATCACTGGACTCAGGGTCTCTGCCCATACATCCTGCTCCTCTCAGATGGGGTATCAAAAGCCTGCTGAGATGAGAAAAACATGGCTGCTTTCTTTCAGAATCAGCGCCACTCATGACCAATGGTTGTGCGTGGTACTGCAGCTCAGCTCCTTTTACTTCAACGGGGTCGAGATGCAACACCAAGCACAACCTGCGGTGGGTACTAGACTAATGTCGGACGAACCTGCTGAAATTGTCAGGTTTGGCCGGCAATCTAGTGTCTATGGGGGCACCTGGACAATTTATTGATCAAGCATGTCTGTTTTTGGACTCCCAATCGTCTTGTTTTCTCAGTTCTGGGGAGCCGACTTACTCTGAAACCAGGGCGAACAAGAGCTCCTGCGTATGGGAAAGCCGGCCAAGATGGCTGCCGATCGACAGGTGTCTCATGAGATAGTTGGGCCTAAGACAAACAAACAGAATAAACTTTTCACATGTCTAAGTCTACGTTCACATTTGCGGTCTGCGCCGCAGCGTCGCCGCATGCGTCATGCGCCCCTATATTTAACATGGGGGCGCATGGACATGCGTCGCACTTGCGTTTTGCGCCGCATGCGTCCCTGCGGCGCCCGCGTCCGGGCGCAGAGGACGCAGCAAGTTGCATTTTTGCTGCGTCCAAAATCAATGAAAAAAAGGACGCATGCGGCGCAAAACGCAGCGTTGTGCATGCGTTCTGCTGCGTTTTTGTTTGCGTTGTGGCGCCGACGCTGCGGCGCACAACGCAAATGTGAACGTAGCCTTAGTGACACATCATAAGTTTACACCAGTGGGGGGTCCATGTGCTCAGACCCCCAGTATTCTCTGAAACTAAGGTGTCAGAAGGGTTCAGTCGCGCGTGGCGAGTTTTGTGTGTGGTGCATTTTGAGTGCAAGTTTTGTGTGAGGCCTTTTGCATGTGTTGCAACTTTTGTGCATGTGGCAATTTTTCTGCGTGTGCAAGTTTTGCGTGTGGCGAGTTTTCCATGAGGTGAGTTTTGCATGTGGCGAGTTTTGCATGTGGTGAGTTTTGCATGTGGCGAGTTTTCCATGAGGTGAGTTTTGCATGTGGCGAGTTTTCCATGAGGTGAGTTTTGCATGTGGCGAGTTTTCCATGAGGTGAGTTTTGCATGTGGCGAGTTTTGCGTGTGGCGAGTTTTCCATGAGGTGAGTTTTGCGTGTGGCGGGTTTTCCATGAGGTGAGTTTTGCATGTGGCGAGTTTTCCATGAGGTGAGTTTTGCATGTGGCGAGTTTTCCATGAGGTGAGTTTTGCGTGTGGCGAGTTTTCCATGAGGTGAGTTTTGCATGTGGCGAGTTTTGCATGTGGCGAGTTTTCCATGAGGTGAGTTTTGCGTGTGGCGAGTTTTCCATGAGGTGAGTTTTGCGTGTGGCGAGTTTTCCATGAGGCGAGTTTTGCATGTGGCGAGTTTTGCATGTGGCGAGTTTTGCATGTGGCGAGTTTTGCATGTGGCGAGTTTTGCATGTGGCGAGTTTTCCATGAGGTGAGTTTTCCATGAGGTGAGTTTTGCATGTGGCGAGTTGTGTGTGGGCGGTGCTATATACTACTATACATATTCTAGAATACCCGATGCGTTAGAATCGGGCCACCGTCTAGTACATACACACACACACATTCAGCTTTATATATTAGATAATACACTCACCGGCCACTTTATTAGGTACACCATGCTAGTAACGGGTTGGACCCCCTTTTGCCTTCAGAACTGCCTCAATTCTTCGTGGCATAGATTCAACAAGGTGGTGGAAGCATTCCTCAGAGATTTTGGTCCATACTGACATGATGGCATCACACAGTTGCCGCAGATTTGTCGGCTGCACATCCCAAAGATGCTCCATACAAGGCAGGATGGATCCATGCTTTCATGTTGTTTACGCCAAATTCTGACCCTACCATCCGAATGTCGCAGCAGAAATCGAGACTCATCAGACCAAGCAACGTTTTTCCAATCTTCTACTGTCCAATTTCGATGAGCTTGTACAAATTGTAGCCTCAGTTTCCTGTTCTTAGCTGAAAGGAGTGGTACCCGGTGTGGTCTTCTGCTGCTGTAGCCCATCTGCCTCAAAGTTCGACGCACTGTGCGTTCAGAGATGCTCTTAGGCCTACCTTGGTTGTAACGGGTGGCGATTTGAGTCACTGTTGCCTTTCTATCAGTTCGAACCAGTCTGCCCATTCTCCTCTGACCTCTGGCATCAACAAGGCATTTCCGCCCACAGAACTGCCGCTCACTGGATTTTTTTTCTTTTTCGGACCATTCTCTGTAAACCCTAGAGATGGTTGTGCGTGAAAATCCCAGTAGATCAGCAGTTTCTGAAATACTCAGACCAGCCCTTCTGGCACCAACAACCATGCCACATTCAAAGGCACTCAAATCACCTTTCTTCCCCATACTGATGCTCGGTTTGAACTGCAGGAGATTGTCTTGACCATGTCTACATGCCTAAATGCACTGAGTTGCCGCCATGTGATTGGCTGATTAGAAATTAAGTGTTAACAAGAAGTTGGACAGGTGTACCTAATAAAGTGGCCAGTAAGTGTAAGTAGGCAATACATTTTCTTGCATCCAAACCTGCTCAGTCCAAGAACAAAATGCAGAGTCTGGGCACGAGGCTCCTGACATCCTTTTACAGGCCGGGTGAAGAGACTTGCAGCTGGTCCATGCATGGTTTGTGCTCAGAGAAACACGGATGTGCGACACCAGCCTCACTGCCTGCCAAGAAGCCGCCTTCCACAAAGCCACCTGCCACAAAGATACAAAGCCACTTGCCCCAAAGCTACAAAGACCCCTGACACAAAGCCACCAAGCCCCCTGCAACGAAGCCACCTGCCCCAAAGCCACAAAGTCCCCTGCCCCAAAGCCCCCTGAAATAAAGCCCTCTGCCACAAAGCCCCCTACCACAAAGCCCCCTGCCAAGAAGCCACCTGCCACAAAGCCACGTGCCTGCCCCCTTAATTATTTGGTTTACCATTTCATTTCAAATCATCCAGACTATTTACTGCCCTGACCTGTATCGGTCCATCTACCTGCCACTATTTACTTTTCATGCATTGACCTGTATAAATATTATTATTATAGCATCATTTATTCCATGCTGCTTTACATGTGAGAAGGGGTATACATAATAAAAACAAGTACAGCAATCTTAAACAATACAAGTCAGGACTGGTCTAGGAGGAGACAGGACCCTGCCCGTGAGGGCTCACAATCTACAAGGGATGGGTGATCGAATACCTGCCTACTGTACCCACCAGCCCAACATCCATCTACCTGACCGCCCAAGCTTCAGTCTACCCAACCAGACCAGCCCTACGCACCCGCCCAGCCCCTGTCTACCTGCCCGTCCAGAATCCGTCTACCAGCCAGGGCGGCCTCTGTCTACCCACCCAGCCTTCGTCAACCTGCCTGTCCAGCTTCGGTCTACCTGTTTTCTTTGTCTAACCTGTTCTCTGTATGTCCATTTTCCTACCCTGCCCTGTATCTACCTACGTGCCTGCCCTGTATCAGTCTACTTGTCTGTCCTGACCTAGCTTTCTTAGCAATCATCTACTGGCCATTCCAGTATCGGTCTACTTGCCTTCCTTTTATCTATCTACTTGCCTTCTCTGTCCTTTATCTATTTACCTGGTGTGCATTTGCTTAACTTGCCCAGCATCAATCTGCTAGCCCAGTCCTGTATGTGTCCATCTGCCCACCCTGCCCTATGTCCCTACCTGCCTGTCATGTATCCCTCTGCCTGGCCTGCCCTGAATTTGTCCCTCTACAAGCCCTGTCCTGCATGTGTCTATCTACCAGCCCTGATTTGCTGCATGCAGGTCCATCCCTGACTAGGAATTTGGTGAATCGCGCCTGTGTCCATTGATAGTGGTGCCACAGACTGTAAATATCATCTGGAGGGTTAATAAGAGATGCATGAGGACATAACCTGTGCAAAGTCCACACCGCAAGACAGGGGTTTTACAACTTCATGTGAAAGATGTGGATTGCTGCTTCTGGTCGAAAGGTGAAAAATTTAGTATTTATCCGAACATTAAAACATCAAAAATCCATGACAGTAAAACGAAGCAGCAAAACACATGGTGACGCGTTTGGAAAGCAATACAGCGTTTTTTACTCGCTAATGTTCAAAAAAAACAACTTTATTTTTTACCACTGAACCAAAATCTGTAATCTTTGTCTTCCTCGCACTGTCTCCGTGTTATTATTATTATTATTATTTATTGTTATAGCGCCATATATTCCATGGCGCTTTACAAGTGAGGAGGGGTATACATAATAAAAACAAGTACAATAATCTTGAACAATACAAGTCATAACTGGTACAGTAGGAGAGAGGACCCTGCCCGCGAAGGCTCACAATCTACAAGGGATGGGTGAGAATACAGTAGGTGAGGGTAGAGCTGGTCATGCAGCGGTTTGGTCGATTGGTGGTTACTGCAGGTTGTAGGCTTGTCGGAAGAGGTGGGTCTTCAGATTCTTTTTGAAGGTTTCGATGGTGGGCGAGAGTCTGATGTGTTGTGGTAGAGGGTTCCAGAGTAGGGGTGATGCACGAGAGAAATCTTGTATACGATTGTGGGAAGAGGAGATAAGAGGGGAGTAGAGAAGGAGATCTTGTGAGGATCGGAGGTTGCGTGTAGGAAAGTACCGGGAGACGAGGTCACAGATGTATGGAGGAGACAGGTTGTGGATGGCTTTGTACGTCATGGTTAGGGTTTTGTACTGGAGTCTCTGGGCAATGGGGAGCCAGTGAAGGGATTGACAGAGGGGAGAGGCCGGGGAATAGCGGGGGGACAGGTGGATTAGTCGGGCAGCAGAGTTTAGAATAGATTGGAGGGGTGCGAGAGTGTTTGAGGGGAGGCCACAGAGCAGGAGGTTGCAGTAGTCAAGGCGAGAGATGATGAGGGCATGGACTAGGGTTTTTGCAGATTCTTGGTTGAGGAATGAACGGATTCGTGCAATATTTTTGAGTTGAAGTCGGCAGGAAGTGGAAAGGGCTTGGATATGTGGTTTGAAGGAGAGATCAGCGTCAAGGATAACCCCAAGGCAGCGAGCTTGTGGGACTGGGGAGAGTGGGCAGCCATTTACTGTAATGGATAGGTTCGTTGGGGGGGTCGCGTGAGATGGGGGAAAGATGATGAATTCTGTTTTGTCCATGTTAAGTTTGAGAAATCTAGCGGAGAAGAAGGATGAAATAGTGGACAGACATTGAGGGATTCTGGTTAGTAGGGAGGTGATATCTGGTCCAGAGATGTAGATCTGTGTGTCATCAGCATAGAGGTGATACTGAAAGCCATGAGATTCTATGAGCTGTCCCAGGCCAAAGGTGTAAATGGAGAAGAGCAGGGGCCCTAGGACTGAACCTTGTGGGACTCCGACAGATAGGGGGCGAGGTGAGGAGGTGGTGTGTGAGTGGGAGACGCTGAATGTCCGGTCTGTTAGGTATGATGAGATCCAGGATAGGGCCAAGTCTGTGACGCCAAGGGATGAGAGGGTCTGTAATAACAGGGAATGGTCCACTGTGTCAAAGGCAGCCGACAGGTCAAGGAGGAGGAGAACAGAGTAGTGTCGCTTGCTCTTGGCGGTTAAGAGGTCATTGGTGACCTTAGTTAGGGCAGTTTCAGTGGAATGGTGTGACCGGAAGCCAGATTGTAAGCGGTCAAAGAGGGAGCAAGAAGAGAGATGGGAGGACAGTTCAAGGTAGACGTGTTGTTCCAGTAGTTTTGAGGCATAGGGGAGAAGTGATATAGGGCGATAGCTAGATACAGAGGATGGGTCAAGAGAGGGCTTTTTGAGGATAGGTGTGATGGAGGCATGTTTAACCCCTTCCCGACCCATGACGCCTATGCGGCGTCATGGAATGATCGCATCCCTGCAGATCGGGTGAAAGGGTTAATTCCTATTTTACCTGATCTGCAGGGAGAGGGGGAGTTGTACTTCAGCCTAGGGGGGGTGGCTTTGCCCCCACGTGGCTACGATCGCTCTGATTGGCTGTTGAAAGTGCAACAGCCAATCAGAGCAATTTGCAATATTTCACCTATGAAAATGGTGAAATATTGCAATCCAGCCATGGCCGATGCTGCAATAGCATCTGCCATGGCTGGAAATCACGTTCTGGCCCCCCCCACCGCCCCCGATCTCCTCCCCAGTCCTCCGTTCTGTCCGGTACCCCCCTCCGTCCCCCTGTCCGCTCCCCCGTGCTCCTGTCCGCTCCCCCGTGCTCCTGTCCGCTCCCCCCGTCCTCCGATCCCCCCCCCCACCACCCCCTCATACTTACCGATCCTCCCGAAGTCGGTCCGTCTTCTCCCTGGGCGCCGCCATCTTCCAAGATGGCGGGCGCATGCTCAGTGCGCCCGCCGAATCTGCAAGCTGGCAGATTCGTTACAAGTACATTTTGATCGCTGTGGTAGGTTCTACCACAGCGATCAAAATAAAAAAATAATAAATAAACCCCCCCCTTTATCACCCCCATAGGTAGGGACAATAATAAAATAAAGAAAATATTTTTTTTTCTTTTTCCACTAGGGTTAGGGTTAGAACTAGGGTTAGAACTAGGGGTAGGGTTAGGGTTACGGGTAGGGTTACGGGTAGGGTTAGGGTTAGGGGTAGGGTTATGGCATGTGCACACAGAGCGGATCGGCCGCGGATCCGCAGCGGATCGGCCGCGGATCCGCAGCGGATCGGCAGCGGATCGACCGCGGATCGGCCGCGGATCCGCAGCGGAACGGCCGCGGATCCGCAGCCGATCGGCCGCGGATCCGCAGCGGATCGGCAGCGGATCGGCAGCGGATCGGCCGCGGATCCGCAGCGGATCGGCCGCTGATCCGCAGCGGATCGGCCGCGGATCCGCAGCGGATCGGCCGCAGACCCGCAGCGGATCGGCAGCGGATCCGCAGCGGATTGGCCGCGGATCTGCAGCGGATTGGCAGCGGATTGGCCGCGGATCCGCAGCGGATTGGCAGCGGATTGGCCGCGGATCCGCAGCGGATTGGCCGCTGCGAATTCGAAGCAGTTTTCCATCAGGTTTACAGTACCATGTACACCTAAGGAAAACCAAATCCGCTGTGCCCATGGTGCGGAAAATTCCGTGCAGAAACGCTGCATTGTATTTTCCGCAGCATGTCAATTCTTTGTGCGGATTCCGCAGCGTTTTACACCTGTTCCTCAATAGGAATCCGCAGGTGAAATCCGCACAAAAAAACACTGGAAATCTGCTGTAAATCCGCAGGCAAAATGCAGTGCCTTTTACCTGCAGATTTTTCAAAAATCGTGCGGAAAAATCTCACACGAATCCGCAACGTGGGCACATAGCCTTAGGGTTAGGGTTGGAATTAGAGTTAGGGTTGGAATTAGGGCTAGGGTTTGAAATAGGGTTAAGATTAGGCTTGTGGTTAGGGTTACGGATAGGGTTAGGGGTGTGTTGGGGTTACAGTTGTGGTTAGGGTTGGGATTAGGGTTACGGTTGGGATTAGGGTTAGGATTAGGGTTGGAATTAGGGTTACGGTTGTGTTGCGGTTAGGGTTGTGGTTAGGGGTGTGTTGGGGTTAGGGTTGTGATTAGGGTTATGGCTACAGTTGGGATTAGGATTAGGGGTGTGTTGGGGTTAGTGTTGAAGTTAGAATTGAAACAGTGGGTTTTTACTGTTTAGGCACATCAGGGGTCTCCAAACGCAACATGGCGCCACCATTGATTCCAGCCAATCTTGCGTTCAAAAAGTCAAATGGTGCTCCCGCCCTTCCAAGCCCCGACGTGCGCCCAAACAGTGGTTTACCCCCACATTTGGGGTACCAGCGTACTCAGGACAAACTGGGCAACAACTGTTGGGGTCCAATTTCTCCTGTTACCCTTGCAAAAATAAAAAATTACTTGCTAAAACATAATTTTTGAGGAAAGAACAATTATTTTTTATTTTCACGGCTTTTCGTTATAAACTTCTGTGAAGCACTTGGGGGTTGAAAGTGCTCACCACACATCTAGATAAGTTCCTTCGGGGGTCCAGTTTCCAAAATGGGGTCACTTGTGGGGTGTTTCTACTGTTTAGGCACATCAGGGGCTCTGCAAATGCAATGTGACGCCCGCAGACCATTCCATCAAAGTCTGCATTTCAAAACGTCACTACTTCCCTTCCGAGCCCCGGCATGTACCCAAACAGTGGTTTACCCCCACATATGGGGTATCAGCGTACTCAGGAGAAACTGGACAACAACTTTTGGGGTCCAATTTCTCCTATTACCCTTGGGAAAATAAAAAATTGTGGGCTAAAAAATCATTTTTGAGAAAAGAAAAATTATTTTTTATTTTCATGGCTCTGCGTTATAAACTTCTGTGAAGCACTTGGGGGTTCAAAGTGCTCACCACACATCTAGATTAGTTCCTTGGGAGGTCTAGTTTCCAAAATGGGGTCACTTGTGCGGGAGCTCCAATGTTTAGGCACACAGGGGCTCTCCAAACGCGACATGGTGTCCGCTAATGATTGGAGCTAATTTTCCATTCAAAAAGCCAAATGGCGTGCCTTCCCTTCCGAGCCCTGCCGTGCGCCCAAACAGTGGTTTACACCCACATATGGGGTATCATCGTACTCAGGACAAACTGGACAACAACATTTGGGGTCCAATTTCTCCTATTACCCTTGGGAAAATAAAAAATTCTGGGCTAAAAATCATTTTTGAGGAAAGAAAAATTATTTTTTTATTTTCACGGCTCTGCGTTATAAACTTCTGTGAAGCACCTGGGGGTTATAAGTGCTCACTATGCATCTAGATAAGTTCCTTGGGGGGTCTAGTTTCCAAAATGGGGTCACTTGTATGGGAGCTCCAATGTTTAGGCACACAGGGGCTCTCCAAACGCGACATGGTGTCCGCTAACGATTGGAGCTAATTTTCCATTCAAAAAGTCAAATGGCACGCCTCCCCTTCCGAGCCTTGCCGTGCACCCAAACAGTGGTTTACCCCCACATATGAGGTATCGGCATACTCAGGAGAAATTGCCCAACAAATTTTAGGATCCATTTTATCCTGTTGCCCATGTGAAAATGAAAGAATTGAGGCTAAAAGAAATTTTGTGTGAAAAAAAAGTACTTTTTCATTTTTGCGGATCAATTTGTGAAGCACCTGGGGGTTTAAAGTGCTCACTATGCCTCTAGATAAGTTCCTTGGGGGGTCTAGTTTCCAAAATGGGGTCATTTGTGGGGGAGCTCTAATGTTTAGGCACACGGGGGCTCTCCAAACACGACATGGTGTCCGCTAAAGATTGGAGCCAATTTTTCATTGAAAAAGTCAAATGGCGCTCCTTCCCTTCCGAGCCCTGCCGTGCGCCCAAACAGTGGTTTACCCCCACATATGAGGTATCAGCGTACTCAGGACAAATTGGACAACAACGTCCGTGGTCCAGTTTCTCCTTTTACCCTTGGGAAAATGAAAAAAATTTCGCTAAAATATCATTTTTGTGACTAAAAAGTTAAATGTTCATTTTTTACTTCCATGTTGCTTCTGCTGCTGTGAAACACCTGAAGGGTTAATAAACTTCTTGAATGTGGTTTTGAGCACCTTGAGGGGTGCAGTTTTTAGAATGGTGTCACTTTTGGGTATTTTCAGCCATATAGAACCCTCAAACTGACTTCAAATGTGAGGTGGTCCCTAAAAAAAATGGTTTTGTAAATTTTGTTGTAAAAATGAGAAATCACTGGTCAAATTTTAACCCTTATAACTTCCTAGCAAAAAAAAAATTTGTTTCCAAAATTGTGCTGATGTAAAGTAGACATGTGGAAAATGTTATTTATTAACTATTTTGTGTCACATAACTCTCTGGTTTAACAGAATAAAAATTCAAAATGTGAAAATTGCGAAATTTTCAAAATTTTTGCCAAATTTCCGTTTTTTTCACAAATAAACTCAGAAATTATCGACCTAAATTTACCACTAACATGAAGCCCAATATGTCACGAAAAAACAATCTCAGAATCGCTAGGATCCGTTGAAGCGTTCCTGAGTTATTACCTCATAAAGGGACACTGGTCAGAATTGCAAAAAACGGCAAGGTCATGAAGGGGTTAAAGCTTGAGGGGAAAACACCAGTTGTTAGTGATAGGTTGAAGAGATGGGTTAGGGTTGGGATGAAGATTGTGGTGAGGTTTGGGATGAGGTGGGATGGGAGCGGGTCAAGTGCACAGGTGGTGAGATGCGATCTTGAGAGTAGAGTGGCGAGTTGATCTTCTGTAATGGTGGAGTAGTTGGTTTTGGAGGTGGAGGGTAGGGAAGTTGGGAGGAAGAGCTCTGGGGCTTGTTGACCAAAACTGTCTCTGATGTTATCAATCTTCTGCTTGAAGAATGAGGCAAAGTCTTCAGCAGAGATAAGTGGGGAGGGAGGAGTGTTATGGTTCTCAATGGCAAGAGAACATAGCCCAGCAAACATAAGAACTAGCTCTTGGAAGGATGGAAACTAAACTGACCATGAACTAAACCTTCCGCACAACTAACAGTAGCCGGGTAGCGTAGCCTGCGTTTTATCCCTAGACGCCCAGCGCCGGCCGGAGGACTAACTAATCCTGGCAGAGGAAAATATAGTCCTGGCTCACCTCTAGAGAAATTTCCCCGAAAAGGCAGACAGAGGCCCCCACAAATATTGGCGGTGATTTTAGATGAAATGACAAACGTAGTATGAAAATAGGTTTAGCAAAATTGAGGTCCGCTTACTAGATAGCAGGAAGACAGAAAGGGCACTTTCATGGTCAGCTGAAAACCCTATCAAAAAACACCATCCTGAAATTACTTTAAGACTCTAGTATTAACTCATAACATCAGAGTGGCAATTTCAGATCACAAGAGCTTTCCAGACACAGAAACGAAACTACAGCTGTGAACTGGAACAAAATGCAAAAACAAACAAGGACTAAAGTCCAACTTAGCTGGGAGTTGTCTAGCAGCAGGAACATGCACAGAAAGGCTTCTGATTACAATGTTGACCGGCACGGAAGTGACAGAGGAGCAAGGCTAAATAGCGACTCCCACATTCTGATGGAAACAGGTGAACAGAGAGGATGATGCACACCAGTTCAATTCCACCAGTGGCCACCGGGGGAGCCCAAAATCCAATTTCACAACAGTACCCCCCCCTCAAGGAGGGGGCACCGAACCCTCACCAGAACCACCAGGGCGATCAGGATGAGCCCTATGAAAGGCACGGACCAAATCGGAGGCATGAACATCAGAGGCAGTCACCCAAGAATTATCCTCCTGACCGTATCCCTTCCATTTGACCAGATACTGGAGTTTCCGTCTGGAAACACGGGAGTCCAAGATTTTTTCCACAACGTACTCCAACTCGCCCTCAACCAACACCGGAGCAGGAGGCTCAACGGAAGGCACAACCGGTACCTCATACCTGCGCAATAATGACCGATGAAAAACATTATGAATAGAAAAAGATGCAGGGAGGTCCAAACGGAAGGACACAGGGTTAAGAATCTCCAATATCTTGTACGGGCCGATGAACCGAGGCTTAAACTTGGGAGAAGAAACCCTCATACGGACAAAACGAGAAGACAACCACACCAAGTCCCCAACACAAAGCCGAGGACCAACCCGACGCCGGCGGTTGGCAAAAAGCTGAGTCTTCTCCTGGGACAACTTCAAATTGTCCACTACCTGCCCCCAAATCTGATGCAACCTCTCCACCACAGCATCCACTCCAGGACAATCCGAAGATTCCACCTGACCAGAAGAAAATCGAGGATGAAACCCCGAATTACAGAAAAAGGGAGACACCAAGGTGGCAGAGCTGGCCCGATTATTGAGGGCAAACTCCGCTAAAGGCAAAAAAGCAACCCAATCATCCTGATCTGCAGACACAAAACACCTCAAATATGTCTCCAAGGTCTGATTCGTCCGCTCGGTCTGGCCATTAGTCTGAGGATGGAAAGCAGACGAGAAAGACAAATCTATGCCCATCCTAGCACAGAATGCTCGCCAAAATCTAGACACGAATTGGGTACCTCTGTCAGAAACGATATTCTCCGGAATACCATGCAAACGGACCACATTTTGAAAAAACAGAGGAACCAACTCGGAAGAAGAAGGCAACTTAGGCAGGGGAACCAAATGGACCATCTTAGAGAAACGATCACACACCACCCAGATGACGGACATCTTCTGAGAAACAGGAAGATCCGAAATAAAATCCATCGAGATGTGCGTCCAGGGCCTCTTCGGGATAGGCAAGGGCAACAACAATCCACTAGCCCGAGAACAACAAGGCTTGGCCCGAGCACAAACGTCACAAGACTGCACGAAGCCTCGCACATCTCGAGACAGGGAAGGCCACCAGAAGGACCTTGCCACCAAATCCCTGGTACCAAAGATTCCAGGATGACCTGCCAACGCAGAAGAATGAACCTCAGAAATGACTTTACTGGTCCAATCATCAGGAACAAACAGTCTACCAGGTGGGCAACGATCAGGTCTATCCGCCTGAAACTCCTGCAAGGCCCGCCGCAGGTCTGGAGAAACGGCAGACAATATCACTCCATCCTTAAGGATACCTGTAGGTTCAGAATTACCAGGGGAGTCAGGCTCAAAACTCCTAGAAAGGGCATCCGCCTTAACATTCTTAGAACCCGGCAGGTAGGACACCACAAAATTAAACCGAGAGAAAAACAACGACCAGCGCGCCTGTCTAGGATTCAGGCGTCTGGCGGACTCAAGATAAATTAGATTTTTATGGTCAGTCAATACCACCACCTGATGTCTAGCCCCCTCAAGCCAATGACGCCACTCCTCAAAAGCCCACTTCATGGCCAAAAGCTCCCGATTCCCAACATCATAATTCCGCTCGGCGGGCGAAAATTTACGCGAGAAAAAGGCACAAGGTCTCATCACGGAGCAATCGGAACTTCTCTGCGACAAAACCGCCCCAGCTCCGATTTCAGTAGCGTCGACCTCAACCTGAAAAGGAAGAGCAACATCAGGCTGATGCAACACAGGGGCGGAAGAAAAGCGGCGTTTAAGCTCCCGAAAGGCCTCCACAGCAGCAGGGGACCAATCAGCAACATCAGCACCCTTCTTAGTCAAATCAGTCAATGGCTTAACAACATCAGAAAAACCAGCAATAAATCGACGATAAAAGTTAGCAAAGCCCAAAAATTTCTGAAGACTCTTAAGAGAAGAGGGTTGCGTCCAATCACAAATAGCCTGAACCTTGACAGGATCCATCTCGATGGAAGAGGGGGAAAAAATATATCCCAAAAAGGAAATCTTTTGAACCCCAAAAACGCACTTAGAACCCTTCACACACAAGGAATTAGACCGCAAAACCTGAAAAACCCTCCTGACCTGCTGGACATGAGAGTCCCAGTCATCCGAAAAAATCAAAATATCATCCAGATACACAATCATAAATTTATCCAAATAATCACGGAAAATGTCATGCATAAAGGACTGAAAGACTGAAGGGGCATTAGAAAGACCAAAAGGCATCACCAAATACTCAAAGTGGCCCTCGGACGTATTAAATGCGGTTTTCCACTCATCCCCCTGCTTAATTCGCACCAAATTATACGCCCCACGGAGATCTATCTTAGAGAACCACTTGGCCCCCTTTATGCGAGCAAACAAATCAGTCAGCAGTGGCAACGGATATTGATATTTAACCGTGATTTTATTCAAAAGCCGATAATCAATGCACGGCCTCAAAGAGCCATCTTTCTTAGCCACAAAGAAAAAACCGGCTCCTAAGGGAGATGACGAAGGACGAATATGTCCCTTTTCCAAGGACTCCTTTATATATTCTCGCATAGCAGCATGTTCAGGCACAGACAGATTAAATAAACGACCCTTAGGGTATTTACTACCCGGAATCAAATCTATGGCACAATCGCACTCCCGGTGCGGAGGTAATGAACCAAGCTTAGGTTCTTCAAAAACGTCACGATATTCAGTCAAGAATTCAGGAATCTCAGAGGGAATAGATGATTAAATGGAAACCACAGGTACGTCCCCATGCGTCCCCTTACATCCCCAGCTTAACACAGACATAGCTTTCCAGTCAAGGACTGGGTTATGAGATTGCAGCCATGGCAATCCAAGCACCAACACATCATGTAGGTTATACAGCACAAGAAAGCGAATAATCTCCTGGTGATCCGGATTAATCCGCATAGTTACTTGTGTCCAGTATTGTGGTGAGATTATTCAAACCTGCAGCTAAACTCTGAATATCCATTTTAAACCGGTGAACACAGAGCCATTCCAGGATTAGAAGGAGAGAGAGAGAGAAAGGCTGCAATATAGGCAGACTTGCAAGAGATTCAATTACAAGCACACTCAGAACTGAAGGAAAAAAAATAAAATAAAAATCTTCAGCAGACTTCTCTTATCTCTCCTTTCTCTGTCAATTAATTTAACCCTTTTTGGCCGGTCAAACTGTTATGGTTCTCAATGGCAAGAGAACATAGCCCAGCAAACATAAGAACTAGCTCTTGGAAGGATGGAAACTAAACTGACCATGAACTAAACCTGCCGCACAACTAACAGTAGCCGGGTAGCGTAGCCTGCGTTTTATCCCTAGACGCCCAGCGCCGGCCGGAGGACTAACTAATCCTGGCAGAGGAAAATATAGTCCTGGCTCACCTCTAGAGAAATTTCCCCGAAAAGGCAGACAGAGGCCCCCACAAATATTGGCGGTGATTTTAGATGAAATGACAAACGTAGTATGAAAATAGGTTTAGCAAAATTGAGGTCCGCTTACTAGATAGCAGGAAGACAGAAAGGGCACTTTCATGGTCAGCTGAAAACCCTATCAAAAAACACCATCCTGAAATTACTTTAAGACTCTAGTATTAACTCATAACATCAGAGTGGCAATTTCAGATCACAAGAGCTTTCCAGACACAGAAACGAAACTACAGCTGTGAACTGGAACAAAATGCAAAAACAAACAAGGACTAAAGTCCAACTTAGCTGGGAGTTGTCTAGCAGCAGGAACATGCACAGAAAGGCTTCTGATTACAATGTTGACCGGCATGGAAGTGACAGAGGAGCAAGGCTAAATAGCGACTCCCACATCCTGATGGAAACAGGTGAACAGAGAGGATGATGCACACCAGTTCAATTCCACCAGTGGCCACCGGGGGAGCCCAAAATCCAATTTCACAACAGAGGAGGTGCTGGGGGACGGAGGAGAGAATTGAAGGTGTTGAATAACTGTTTAGGGTTGTGAGACAGGGAGGATATGAGAGATGAGAAGTAGGTTTGTTTAGCTGTGGCGAGTGCGGTCTTGAAAGTAGTGAGGGACTGTTTGAATGCGATTAAGTGGTCGTTGGAGTGGGATCTTTTCCATCTGCGCTCAGCAGCCCTGGAAGCTCGCCTCAGTTCTTTGGTCAGGCTGGTGTGCCAGGGCTGTCTGTTGATTTTGTGAGCTTTGGTATGTGTAAGTGGGGCAGCAGATTCCAAAGCTACAGCTATTGTGGTGTTATATAGAGCGGCAGCGTCATCCGCATTGTGTATGGAACTTATGTCTGTGAGAGGGAGGAGGGATTCAGAGAATGAATGAAGGTCAAGATGTTTAAGATTTCTGCGAGGGTGTGAAAGTTTGTGGGGTGGGGACTCTAGACATGGAGTGGAGAGAGATGAGAATGTGAGAAGGTTGTGGTCAGAGAGAGGAAGAGGTGAGTTAGAGAGGTTAGATAGGGAGCAGAGGCGGGTGAAGATGAGGTCCAGTGTGTGACCATCTTTGTGAGTGGCTGCAGAAGACCATTGAGTGAGGCCGAAGGAGGAAGAGAGAGATAGAAGTTTAGTGGCAGCTGAGAGGGAAGTGTCAATGGGGATGTTGAAATCGCCCATGATGATAGTGGGGATGTCTGCAGAAAGGAAATGATGTAGCCAGGTGGTGAAGTGGTCAAAGAAGATGGTGGCTGGCCCTGGGGGGCGGTAAATGACAGCCAGTTGGAGGTTGGAGGGGGAGTAGATGCGCACAGAGTGCACCTCAAAGGAAGGGAGGGTACCAGAGGGATTGGGGTGAAGGAGCAGTTATCTGACAGGAGAAAACCAACTCCTCCACCATGCTTGCTGCTGGGGCGGGGTGTGTGAGAAAGGTGGAAGCCACCGTAAGAGAGTGCAGCAGGAGAGGCTGTGTCAGAAGGGGTGAGCCAGGTTTCGGTGATGGCGAGGAAGGAAAGTTTGGTAGTAACAAAAAGATCATGGATGTAGGAAAGCTTGTTACAGACAGAGCGAGCGTTCCACAGAGCTCCTGTTAGTGGGACTGGGGAAGTGGGGGCTGGGCGAATGGGTATAAGGTTAGAGAGGTTCCGGAAGTTTGTGATGGAGCGTGGATGGGAGGTAGAAATGACTGTGGGAATGTGGTGAGGAGGACCAGGATTTGGAGAGATATCACCAGCAGTGAGAAGGAGCAGAGATAGTGTTAGCAGGTGGGAGCAGGAGAGGGCATGAGGGGGCTGCCTGTGTTTTGAGACAGAGGATTGTATGTTAAGGAACAGTTCTGAGGAGGAGGTGAGATGGATGGGGAGGATTGAAGAGGAGATGAACAGTTCCTTTCTTGGTGTGGGGATTGGGGGAGGCAGCAGAAAGTGAAAGATTATAGGGGTAAAAGTGACAACAAACAGAAACATTGTTTGCAGTGACAGGCCAGTTACCTTCAGTTCCCTTCAGGTTCAATTCAGGTTTTAATTCTAATGTAATCCACACTTTTAGAACACGCTTCTAGAAATCACACTGCAGACTGAAGTCCTGCAGACTTGTGCTATACAATATATGGAAAACTAAGTGCGTTCAGGTGTGGAGCAGAGAGGAGTGGTCTCTGCTCATCTTGGTCAGAGAATTAAGGGTCGACCAGATGCATACAATCAAGCCTAAGTAAACAAGGTCATAAATATCACAGAGTAAAGGCCCCGTCACACATAGCGAGATCGCTGCTGAGTCACAAGTTTTGTGACGCAACAGCGACCTCAGTAGCGATCTCGCTATGTGTGACACGTACCAGCGACCAGGCCCCTGCTGCGAGATCGCTGGTCGTGTCGGAATGGCCTGGACCGTTTTTTGGTCGTTGAGGCCCCGCTGACATCGCTGAATCGGTGTGTGTGACACCGATCCAGCGATGTCTTCACTGGTAACCAGGGTAAACATCGGGTTACTAAGCGCAGGGCCGCGCTTAGTAACCCGATGTTTACCCTGGTTACCAGCGTAAATGTAAAAAAAACCAAACAGTACATACTCACCATCTGATGTCCGTCAGGTCCCTTGCCGTCTGCTTCCTGCTCTGACTGAGATCCGGCCGTACAGTGAGAGCACAGCACAGCAGTGACGTCACCGCTGCGCTCTGCTCTCAGTGTACGGCGGCTCAGTCAGAGCAGGAAGCAGACGGCAAGGGACCTGACGGACATCAGATGGTGAGTATGTACTGTTTGTTTTTTTTGGTAACCAGGGTAAACATCGGGTTACTAAGCGCGGCCCTGCGCTTAGTAACCCGTTGTTTACCCTGGTTACCCGGGTGCTGCAGGGGGACTTCGGCATCGTTGAAGACAGTTTCAACGATGCCGAAGTCGTTCCCCTGATCGTTGGTCGCTGGAGAGAGCGGTCTGTGTGACAGCTCCCCAGCGACCACACAGCGACAAAACAGCGACGCTGCAGCGATCCGCATCGTTGTCTGTATCGCTGCAGCGTCGCTGTGTGTGACGGGGCCTTAAGTTGGGGGTTAGCTGAAAGGCATACCATCACAATGCTAGGAGCAGAGGAAAGTCTATGCGCAAAGCTGGGTGATGTACTATGTGCACTTCACAGACCGTGTTGTCAGAGCGTTACCCCGTGCACGCGGGATTTCGTGATACGGTGAGCGGGCTGTCTTTTCCGTGTTAAAACTTCACCTCCCAAATGAAACATACCAGAACTATGTCTCCGCTACCCTCAGACCGCACATTAGTGCAGAGCAGACCCTCAGACCGTACATTACCGCACAGCAGATCCTCAGACCGTACATTACCGCAGAGCAGACCCTCAGACCGTACATTACTGCAGAGCAGACCCTCAGACCGTACATTACCGCAGAGCAGACCCTCAGACCGTACATTACCGCACAGCAGATCCTCAGACCGTACATTACCGCACAGCAGATCCTCAGACCGTACATTACCGCACAGCAGATCCTCAGACCGTACATTACCGCACAGCAGATCCTCAGACCGTACATTACCGCAGAGCAGATCCTCAGACCGTACATTACCGCAGAGCAGATCCTCAGACCGTACATTACCGCAGAGCAGATCCTCAGACCGTACATTACCGCAGAGCAGATCCTCAGACCGTACATTACTGCAGAGCAGACCCTCAGACCGTACATTACTGCAGAGCAGATCCTCAGACCGTACATTACCGCACAGCAGATCCTCAGACCGTACATTACCGCAGAGCAGACCCTCAGACCGTACATTACCGCACAGCAGATCCTCAGACCGTACATTACCGCACAGCAGATCCTCAGACCGTACATTACCGCAGAGCAGATCCTCAGACCGTACATTACCGCACAGCAGATCCTCAGACCGTACATTACCGCACAGCAGATCCTCAGACCGTACATTACCGCACAGCAGATCCTCAGACCGTACATTACCGCACAGCAGATCCTCAGACCGTACATTACCGCACAGCAGATCCTCAGACCGTACATTACCGCACAGCAGATCCTCAGACCGTACATTACCGCAGAGCAGACCCTCAGACCGTACATTACCGCACAGCAGATCCTCAGACCGTACATTACCGCACAGCAGATCCTCAGACCGTACATTACCGCACAGCAGATCCTCAGACCGTACATTACCGCACAGCAGATCCTCAGACCGTACATTACCGCACAGCAGATCCTCAGACCGTACATTACCGCAGAGCAGACCCTCAGACTGCCCAGCAGATCGTCAGACCGAACATTACCGCAGAGCAGACCCTCAGACCGTACATTACAGCAGAGCAGACCCTCAGACCGCACATTACCACACAGCAGACCCTCAGACAGTACATTACCGCACAACAGACCCTCAGAAAGCACAGCAGATCCTCAGACCGAACATTACCGCAGAGCAGACCCTCAGACCGCACAATATGGAAGATGGAAGAGCAGACCCTCAGACATTACATTACCGCACAGCAGACCCTCAGACTGCACAGCAGATCCTCAGACCGCACATTACTGCAGAGCAGAACTGCAGACTGGCACACTACCGCAGAGCAGACCCTCAGACTGCACATTACCGCAAAGCAGACCCTCAGACCGCAAATTACAGCAAAGCAGACCCTTAGACCACGCACATTACGGCAGAGCAGACCCTCAGGCCGCACATTACAGCAGAGTAGACCCTCAGACAAAAACCACCGCAGAGCAGACACTCAGACCAAAAACCACCGCAGAGCAGACCCTCAGACCGAACTGTACCGTGGAGCAGACCCTCAGACCGCACAGTACCACAGAGCAGACCCTCAGACAGCACCATTAGCGCAGAGCAGACCCTCAGACAGCACAGTACCGCGGAGCAGACCCTCAGACAGCACAGTACAGCGGAGCAGACCCTCAGACAGCACAGTACCACGGAGCAGAACTCAAATTCTGGACACAAAAATTATTAATTTGGCTGAAGAAAGTTATTAGTAGAAATGCAGACAATCACAGCTAGAAAAATCTGCAGTCTGGACAGGAAGGAGATCCACGCCGAGCGTTCCTGACCCCGACAACAAATATGCCCCAGAAATGAATTTATAGGTTTATTGTTAAGAAGGTCAAGAACAAAATAGCAAAAAAGTGTCATTAAGCTTCGTATGAGCGAGTGCTTTCTTCCGGCCCGTGATGAGTCGATGAGACGGGTAATTACTTATTTCACTTCGGTTCCTTCTCAGTTAATAGAAATTAAGTAGAATTCATTAGCAGGAGAAAGGCTGGGGCAATCAGACCACAGCGAGAGGTGATCCCTGCAGAGGAAAGGTCAGCGCGCATGATGTTAGACACATGTGTCCAGGACCTTACAGATGTGACCTCGGCATCACGGCCACAAGGTGCGACACATTAAATACCCCCATGTGATACATATCCTCCGCCATGTACCGAGCTCACAGAGAACGGCTGCCATCTGCCACAATGGAACCACAAAGGTTTCTACATTTCACTGGTAAATCCCAGGATCTGTGCAACATTGTGGCAGTGGTGTAACTAGGGTCTGATGGGCCCCGCAGCGCTGCAAGATTTGGATCCCCCTGCATGGTGGTCAGATGTATGGGCCCTCATAGTATTCTAAATACTATAAGGACATAAGTGTTGTTCCCCCCCAAATTACATAGAAATGTCCCCCATCCCGGGGCCTTCCAGGTATAGATGTTACCAGTGCTGAATATATGTCCCTCATCCTGGACTTCTTCCTGATTATATAATATTTATTATGTATATACACAGTGACTGCACCAGCAGAATAGTGAGTGCAGCTCTGGGGTATAATACAGGATGTAACTCAGGATCAGTAATGTAATGTATGTACACAGTGACTGCACCAGCAGAATAGTGAGTGCAGCTCTGGGGTATAATACAGGATGTAACTCAGGATCAGTAATGTAATGTATGTACCCAGTGCCTGCACCAGCAGAATAGTGAGTGCAGCTCTGGAGAATAATACAGGATGTAACTCAGGATCAGTAATGTAATGTATGTACACAGTGACTGCACCAGCAGAATAGTGAGTGCAGCTCTGGAGTATAATACAGGATGTAACTCAGGATCAGTAATGTAATGTATGTACACAGTGACTGCACCAGCAGAATAGTGAGCGCAGCTCTGGAGTATAATACAGGATGTAACTCAGGATCAGTAATGTAATGTATGTACACAGTGACTGCAGCAGCAGAATAGTGAGTGCAGCTCTGGGGTATAATACAGGATGTAACTCAGGATCAGTAATGTAATGTATGTACACAGTGACTGCACCAGCAGAATAGTGAGTGCAGCTCTGGAGTATAATACAGAATGTAACTCAGGATCAGTAATGTAATGTATGTACACAGTGACTGCAGCAGCAGAATAGTGAGTGCAGCTCTGGAGTATAATACAGGATGTAACTCAGGATCAGTAATGTAATGTATGTACACAGTGACTGCACCAGCAGAATAGTGAGTGCAGCTCTGGAGTATAATACAGAATGTAACTCAGGATCAGTAATGTATGTACACAGTGACTGCACCAGCAGAATAGTGAGTGCAGCTCTGGAGAATAATACAGGATGTAACTCAGGATCAGTAATGTAATGTATGTACACAGTGACTGCACCAGCAGAATAGTGAGTGCAGCTCTGGAGTATAATACAGGATGTAACTCAAAACTGTGTGTGAGGGACAATCTGAAGTGTAGGAGCTCTGAGGACAGGAATTGTCCTCGGGAGCATTGTGGTACCTTGCTGGAAAGCATGGACCACTTCCTGCTTCATTGTCCCTTCAACACAGAGGTGTACAACAGGGTGGGCGCCTTCAGTGGCTGGTCTCGGCTGGCCGGTCTCTCCTATGCGGAATGGGCCTATGGAGCATTCGGAGACCTGGGTGGTTGGGACCGCTGCACCTTATTTCTAGTTAGCGCAGTGGTTAGGTATCACACGTGGAACGCACGGTGCTTAGTATCGACGCAACGAAAAATCCTCCCAGTGGACGATGTGTTTAGGACCATACTCGGTGACCTGGTGAAGGTGCGCTCTCTGGAGTATGGGAGACTGGGCGCACGGAGGGCCGCGCTCCTCTGGAGGGGCTTTTCTTTTAGTGTGCCCTAGTCTGGTCATCTCCTTTCCTGGTGGTGGGCTGCTGCTGACACTGTAGATTTTTGTTTTGTTTGATCATTATACAGTGATGTAGGGCTGCAGGCGCTGAACTTGGGCTTCGTGAGTTGTGATTATTGTGGTGTGTGCTGCTGTATATAATGTATATATTGTATATGGGGATATAGATTTGGGTGTAGGTGTTAGGTTGGGTGGTGGGAAAAGGGGGTAGGTGGGATTATCTTGTGGGACTATGGGACACCGGGTTGTTTGGGGGAAAAACTGGCACTGCCTGATCTGGCCTATGGACGTTGGACATGGACTGAGGCATGAGACGCAGGACCAGCTCTCAGGTCAGTGCGGGGGGTTGGGAATGGAGGATAGCTTGTAGTATTGTATATATTTGTTTAATTTGTAGTTATTTTATTTAAAACTAAAAAAAAAAAAAAAAAGTTCCTGTATATAGTCTTTGTTTTCCATTGTTTATTTTATTTGTTATTATTATTTTGTTTGGTGACCGGACCTGAAGTTATTGTTCTGTATATACTGTATAATATGTGTGAGAGGAGAGAATGAGCGGCTGGACCAGTGTTCAGTATACTGATTATTTTCTGGCTAATATTTTTGTTATGTTTTCTGCTATTATTGTTGTTATGTTTTTCATTTTTATAATAAAAGATCTACAGGATGTAACTCAGGATCAGTAATGTAATGTATGTACACAGTGACTGCACCAGCAGAATAGTGAGTGCAGCTCTGGAGAATAATACAGGATGTAACTCAGGATCAGTAATGTAATGTATGTACACAGTGACTGCACCAGCAGAATAGTGAGTGCAGCTCTGGAGTATAATACAGGATGTAACTCAGGATCAGTAATGTAATGTATGTACACAGTGACTGCACCAGCAGAATAGTGAGTGCAGCTCTGGGGTATAATACAGGATGTAACTCAGGATCAGTAATGTAATGTATGTACACAGTGACTGCACCAGCACAATAGTGAGTGCAGCTCTGGGGTATAATACAGGATGTAACTCAGGATCAGTAATGTAATGTATGTACACAGTGACTGCACCAGCAGAATAGTGAGTGCAGCTCTGGGGTATAATACAGGATGTAACTCAGGATCAGTAATGTAATGTATGTACACAGTGACTGCACCAGCAGAATAGTGAGTGCAGCTCTGGGGTATAATACAGGATGTAACTCAGGATCAGTAATGTAATGTATGTACACAGTGACTGCACCAGCAGAATAGTGAGTGCAGCTCTGGGGTATAATACAGGATGTAACTCAGGATCAGTAATGTAATGTATGTACACAGTGACTGCACCAGCAGAATAGTGAGTGCAGCTCTGGAGTATAATACAGGATGTAACTCAGGATCAGTAATGTAATGTATGTACACAGTGACTGCACCAGCAGAATAGTGAGTGCAGCTCTGGAGTATAATACAGGATGTAACTCAGGATCAGTAATGTAATGTATGTACGCAGTGACTGCACCAGCAGAATAGTGAGTGCAGCTCTGGAGTATAATATAAGTTTATATTTAAACAGTGACTGAATTTGTCATAGACTAGTGATAAACGTAGACTGCTTTACATTTACCTGTGCCCCCCTAACATGTCCACACACTTGGGGGTTAATTGTTCCCTTTTATTATAAGCTAGTAATAACAAGTTGGGTAAAGTAATTGATTTAGTGTGTGAGTTGCCGGAACGTGCACTTTAGCAATGAACTATTTTACAACTTGCATGTTTCATTTGCAAAGAAAACAGGGCTCTGGTAAGTGAGGCAATAAACGCCCATTAGCACAAGAAGCAGCAGATCAGCGGCCGAGGTGTTTACTGCGCGACCTGAAATGCAGCCGGAGTGAGAGAGAAACCATCGCTGCACAACCAAATTTATCATCAATAACCTGCAGATCAAGAATGTGCTTTTTAGGTTAAAATAGTTTTTTTTTTAAATCCACAATGATAGTAAAAATGGCCATCAAATGTCATTTCCATAGTGTCTGATGGAGCAAAGCAGCACCTCACCATCAGTAACGAGGGTTTCCTCACAATGAACATTTTTGCATTTTTTTGACCACCAGGATCAAGAAACCAAAATCCATAAGGCACGGCGGTCTCATACTGACTGGACTAGATGATCTTTAGTTTGGCAAACTGCAGGGTGGTGTAGACTGGAACACAAAGGCCAAAGGCTCCCATATCACCAGGCTACGGGTGGATCACCATTCCCTTCCCATGACCACGAGTGCCAAATTCTCCACATTAAGCTTCATAGTAAATATGAAACTATTAAGTTTTGTGTTACTTTCAGGACTACTTACAGGTCACTGAACAGAGGTGGACTCTGCACCAGAAATTTGGTTTGGGGAGCTTACCATGCTTGGTATTAGTGGGGGTCTCAATGGTCAGGAGACCACTAAGATTAGATGCCATAATTGTACCAGGACTGGAGCCAACACCATGCGAATATTCAGGGTTACTGAGTCTGTTGGGCACCTGTCGAACTGACAAACAAGATGGAAAGGCTAAGAGGCCACTGTGACTCAACTGCCCAAATAAATATGACTAGAAGAATTGGGTTTCACAGTGTCCTGTTGTCAGTAGAAAGATGGCTACCTATGGTAAATCTCCAAACATCAAGCAGGTCCTTTCTACTATGGTCACGCATCAATGTAGTTCATTCCAGAATGGCCAAATCTGCACCACTGCAGATGGCCAAATCTGGCCACCCACCAGAGGTTTGGTAAGAATGGGGGAGGTCCAACCTCTTCCACCAGGACTGTTGCCCACACCAAGAAAGGATGCTACCAGGATTGGGAACTTCAGAGATGGGTTTAATCTTCCATTTTTAACATAGAGTTGGTTACTCAAGTGTCTACTCTGCACCGATCTCTACGGTCAACACAATCTGCCCTTTTCACATCTCCAAGTGACCAACTTGTCAAGTGTTCACTCTCCACCGAGCTCTACGGTCAACGCCAACGCAATCTGCCGTTTTCACGTCTCCATAAAGTTTAATATAAACAATGGGCAATTCGTCAAGTGTCCACTCTCTACCGAGCTCTACGGTCAACGCAATCTGCCGTCTTCACGTCTCCATAAAGTTTCATAGAGTGGCCAAGTCGTCAAGTGTCTACTCTCCACCGAGCTCTACAGTCAACGCAATCTGCCATTTTCACGTCTCCGAGTGACCAACTTGTTAAGTGTTCACTCCCCACCGAGCTCTACGGTCAATGCATTCTAGCCCTTTTTACGTCTCCATAAAGTTTAACAAAGAGTGGCCAATTCGTCAAGTATCCACTCTCCACCGAGCTCTACGGTCAACGTAATCTGCCATCTTTACGTCTCCATAAAGTTTAATAGAGTGGCCAACTAGCCACCAGAAACGTGAAACTGGCGATCTACATAGTTGGGATTGGTGAGAATCCCAGTAGTCAGACCTCCATTGCATCCTCTGCATCTCATATAGAAGTATGTACAGACCAGAATCTGGAAGATGTAGGCGAGATTAAACGTTTCCAATGGTCGAAATACTGAAATCTTTTGCACATGTTGCAGCCTTTTGCTTCCCGTTTCCTTATTAAAAAGTAACATTTATATTTGCCAAAAGAAATACATTAAGTTGTATCTGGAAAACCATTATATGATAATTCTATTAAAATGTTAAACTCTTAAAATGTTTGACCTCCAATCGGTTCTCCCACTACATGTAGAGACGGAAGATTTACCCTCCAGTATTTAATCACATTCGGCCTGCGGAGTAAGACATCGGACGGCGGCCACAGGAGACTACAGAAAGCATACATTATGGGGGCCGCATGTTTCACTGTGGAACGTACTGAGTTACACCAGGGTTTAAGGATTGCTCTCACTAACAGCTGCATGGAGATTACTACAAAGGATAATTTACGGCCTCCATTGAGTCAATGATTGCCCCCCCCCTTCTAATAAACTATAAAAGAAGAGAAAATGAAAGTTTCCAGCGCTGGGAGAAAAAGCAGAAAAATCCTAGCGAAAATAATGCTAAACCAACTGTGAAATCCAAGAAAGACCCGAGACGGAATATCCAAGGAGCATTAGATGCAGATTTATTAATGGTGCAGCAGATGCCGTAATGTAGGATTTACTGAAATTACATCTTAGAATTAGTGCAAAAGTATTAGATGTTACTTTATATGTGCATATGATATGGTCGGTGCACTTTCAACTGATTTTGCATAAATCAGTATTATGAGCGAATATAAGAAACTTTCTGCTTCTTTCTCCACTTATGAGCCACTTCCCCAGCTGCCTGAACTCTATTGACTCTGAAAAACTGAAAAGACGGACTGCCAGATCACCGAGGGATCAGATTACAGCTGCCAATATTAGTCTATGGAGAGGAAAGGTGAGAATAAGAGAAAAGTAGAAAGAGACAGATATAGATGATACTGCTCATTAGTAAGGGTTTTATCTCACCCCACTGCTGGATTCACAGATACACTGTTAAAAGGGTTATCCAATGAAAACAGGCTAACACCTATACACAGGATAGGCAGATCAGTGGAGATCCAACTGCTGGCACCTGAACTGACAAAGTGATATACTGGGGAACTTTTATTCCCATTAAAATAGAGCTGCAATATGCACACTCGACCGCTGCTCCTTCCGGCAGCCCCATAAGGAATCAATGGTGCAGTGGTCCAGCATCTGACCTACCACTATATTTTCTAATGGGGATAAAAGTTCCCCTAACTGTCCATCAGTGTATGTCCCAAAATCAGCAAATCACAAAAAGACTGATCCAACCCAGTACAAGCACTCTGTGCACCATTAGTGTGGCCAAACAGTTCAGTGCACCTTCCCACCTGCTTGTTTTCCATCTATCTTTGCCCTTCCTGTATTTTAATTGCCAGCTCTGGTTTCATAGAGAAAAGCCAAGAAGGATGGAAAACTATCAGGTGGGAAGGTGCACTGAACTGTTTGGCCATGCCATTCTGTTTACAGGCTCCCTTTAACAATCCCAGTGCTGGATTCACAGCTACAGTTCTCATTACTGCTGTGTAATGTCTCATTGCTTCTGCTGCTTTCCATTAAGAGTTTAACAAACCCCAGTGCTGGATTCACAGCTACAGTTTTCAGTACTGTTGTATAAGGTCTTCAAGCTGCTGCTGCTTTCCAGTAAAGTATTTAACAACCCCCCCAGAGCTGGTTTCACAGCTAGACTGCTCAGTATTCCTGTATAATGTCTTCTTGTTGCTGCTTTCCAGTAAGTGCTTAACAAACCCTCGTGCTAGATTCACAGCTAGACTGCTTGGTATTCCTGTATAGTGTCCTCCATGCTGCTGCTGTTTCTGAACATGTGCTACATAGAAACAGGAAGGCAGGAATCCCTCATATCTGTTTATACTATGTTTGGGAGACATCACAGTAGATAGTCTTCACCAACTAGACCAGAGACAAGTGAAAATTAGCAATAGAGTCTACAATGGGGAAAAGTAAGACAAATTAAAGTTACGCAGCCATGATATTTCCAACAGTTCAACCATTCAGTCGCAACACACAAGCTCACAGAATGGGATCACCCATTGTACAAACACCTATCTTAGGACCTCTCTGCTGGGAGAGATCGGCACCAGGCAGGTAGTTGGTAACTACCTGCCTATTAATGACCCATAGTAAAAAAATAAATAAATAAATAAAAATAGTCCTAGATAAGCTGTCACGGGTGTGTCAGGTGTGACAGACAGTCATGCTGGATCCGGCTGTAGAAGGTCATTGCAATTAGCTCAAGCACCTTCTTGATTTTTGCATCTCTGTTATGGAGCGATATCCTTCTCTCTCTAGGACCCAACAGTTATCTCCACTTTCTGCTGCTAATTACACACCTTTGCTGAAGGTTTAAATACATTCAGTTTCTGCAGCAGGGTGCTGGTGTCAGTTCAAATTTGCCTGTCTTGTTGGAAGTACTAGCAGTCAGTTAGTGTCTTCTCAGTGGACTCTTGGAGGATTGATGGTGTGACATCTTGGTGGTCTTCTCAAGCTAAATGAATCCAGTCATTCGTTCATGCTCTGTCTTTAGTTGTAGTGGGGGTGGACTAGTGTACACCCCATCCCCTCACTACCAAGGGGCTATTGCTAAGGATCAGGCAGAGTTTAGGTTCTTGCTCGGCGATAGGTGCAGAACCTAATAAGGGACGTTTAGGGCAGACAGGGTATTGTTAGATCTGCCTTGGGGTCTTTGCTCCCCCCTCCCTCATTGTTGTGCACTTTACTTCTCCCTCACCCAGCGTGACATAACCCATTAGAGGACAGATGATAAGTTGCAGATCATTAGGGGTCTAACTGCTACAAAATTTTCTGAAATGTCACACTGGAATGGAGCATAGCCACCATTCATGATGTATTGGCCCCGCCAGGTATAGCAGAGTACAGCACTCCAGTTTATCCGGCAGTCCAAATCCAGTGCAAGAGCACCCAACACTAAACTATAATGGGGGGCATTTAAGAGCCGCAATCTCACGACTAGTGGGACTCACAGTTGTCAGGAGTTTAGTAAATAAAATATTAAATTGTTTTTCCAAATTTTAAGTGAAAATATTTGGCAAGCTTATCAAATAGATCTCAGATGGCATCTGCTTTTTTCTTGCAGCAGAAAAATATAAAGATGGAAGGGCCCAATACATCATCTGTATCTTTTTCGTCTTGTGATAATCGTTGACGTATTCTGCACCAAATTCTTCAATTGGGTTCAAGAATCTTGCGCAAAATCAAACATGTTCTTTATATCTTAAACCTGTTTTGAGCTATTTTTAATACTTTTTTTTTTCTTTTTTTTTTACACACTTGACAAATCTGATGCCAACAATTGGAAACAAAAACCAAGTCAACATTGTATAACAAATAAAAAACAAAAACAGGCGAAGACGCATAAAATACATTTCAAATAAGGCAAAAAAAAATCAAAAGTAAAAATCAGTGCGATTTACAAGAGCGCTCGTGAGTCTACAGGAGAGCGGACACAATCCTTCCACAAACACGGCCTCCATAGGTCACATCTGAGGCCGGCTCCAGGATCACATTTGTTTATGCTCACATCCGACATGGCGACCCCGGCACACTCTAGGGAAATGAGCACTCAGGGGAGGTAGATGGAACTCCGCTCTCCAGAGACAAATTATTAGCACCGAGCACATTTGTACTTCAGAGCTCCTCCGCCTGTTTGCACAGATGTGATGGGGCCTAAACGCTCTCTTCCTGGAGAACGCACATAAAATCCATCTCTTCATGTGTTCCCTTCCATTATCATAATCCTACAGGGAAATACTGGAGAATTCGAGAACATTATTCATTATAGACTTTTTGTTGTTTTTTTGATAAATCAAAATTGCTACTTTGTGCTCTTTATAGAATAGAAACTTAAAATAAAAATAAACAAAATAACTCCTAAAGGGGTCGTCCAGCCAGAAGCATTTATCACCTATCCATGCTGGGGTCCATCATTGCCGCAGGCTTTCAATGGAGCAGGAGGGTGCAAGCTCGACCACCTCTCCATTCAACGCCTGATGGGCAGGGTCCTCTCTCCTGTAGAGTGTCAGCTCTTATATGCAGGATCCTCTCTCTCCTGTAGAGTGTCAGCTCTTATGTGCAGGGTCCTCTCTCCTGTAGAGTGTCAGCTCTTATATGCAGGATCCTCTCTCTCCTGTAGAGTGTCAGCTCTTATGTGCAGGGTCCTCTCTTTCCTGTAGTGTCAGCTCTTATGTGCAGGGTCCTCTCTTTCCTGTAGTGTCAGCTCTTATGTGCAGGATCCTCTCTCCTGTAGAGTGTCAGCTCTTATATGCAGGATCCTCTCTCTCCTGTAGAGTGTCAGCTCTTATGTGCAGGGTCCTCTCTCCTGTAGAGTGTCAGCTCTTATGTGCAGGGTCCTCTCTCCTGTAGAGTGTCAGCTCTTATGTGCAGGGTCTTCTCTCCTGTAGAGTGTCAGCTCTTATGTGCAGGGTCCTCTCTCCTGTAGAGTGTCAGCTCTTATGTGCAGGGTCCTCTCTCCTGTAGTGTCAGCTCTTATGTGCAGGGTCCTCTCTCCTGTAGTGTCAGCTCTTATGTGCAGGGTCCTCTCTCCTGTAGAGTGTCAGCTCTTATGTGCAGGGTCCTCTCTCCTGTAGAGTGTCAGCTCTTATATGCAGGATCCTCTCTCTCCTGTAGAGTGTCAGCTCTTATGTGCAGGGTCCTCTCTCCTGTAGAGTGTCAGCTCTTATGTGCAGGGTCCTCTCTCCTGTAGAGTGTCAGCTCTTATGTGCAGGGTCTTCTCTCCTGTAGTGTGTCAGCTCTTATGTGCAGGGTCCTCTCTCCTGTAGTGTCAGCTCTTATGTGCAGGGTCCTCTCTCCTGTAGAGTGTCAGCTCTTATATGCAGGATCCTCTCTCTCCTGTAGAGTGTCAGCTCTTATGTGCAGGGTCCTCTCTCCTGTAGAGTGTCAGCTCTTATGTGCAGGGTCCTCTCTCCTGTAGTGTCAGCTCTTATGTGCAGGGTCCTCTCTCCTGTAGAGTGTCAGCTCTTATGTGCAGGGTCCTCTCTCCTGTAGAGTGTCAGCTCTTATGTGCAGGGTCCTCTCTCCTGTAGAGTGTCAGCTCTTATGTGCAGGGTCCTCTCTTCTGTAGAGTGTCAGCTCTTATGTGCAGGGTCTTCTCTCCTGTAGTGTGTCAGCTCTTATGTGCAGGGTCCTCTCTTCTGTAGAGTGTAAGCTCTTATGTGCAGGGTCTTCTCTCCTGTAGAGTGTCAGCTCTTATGTGCAGGGTCCTCTCTCCTGTAGAGTGTCAGCTCTTATGTGCAGGGTCCTCTCTCCTGTAGAGTGTCAGCTCTTATGTGCAGGGTCCTCTCTCCTGTAGAGTGTCAGCTCTTATGTGCAGGGTCCTCTCTCCTGTAGAGTGTCGGCTCTTATGTGCAGGGTCCTCTCTCCTGTAGAGTGTCAGCTCTTATGTGCAGGGTCCTTTTTCCTGTAGAGTGTCGGCTCTTATGTGCAGGATCCTCTCTCCTGTAGAGTGTCAGCTCTTATGTGCAGGGTCCTCTCTCCTGTAGAGTGTCAGCTCTTATGTGCAGGGTCCTCTCCCCTGTAGTGTCAGCTCTTATGTGCAGGGTCCTCTCTCCTGTAGAGTGTCGGCTCTTATGTGCAGGGTCCTCTCTCCTGTAGAGTGTCAGCTCTTATGGGCAGGGTCCTCTCTCCTGTAGAGTGTCAGCTCTTATGTGCAGGATCCTCTCTCCTGTAGAGTGTCAGCTCTTATGTGCAGGGTCCTCTCTCCTGTAGAGTGTCAGCTCTTATGTGCAGGGTCCTCTCTCCTGTAGAGTGTCAGCTCTTATGTGCAGGATCCTCTCTCCTGTAGAGTGTCGGCTCTTATGGGCAGGGTCCTCTCTCCTGTAGAGGGTCAGCTCTTATGTGCAGGGTCCTCTCTCCTGTATAGTGTCAGCTCTTATGTGCAGGGTCCACTCTTCTGAAGAGTGTCAGCTCTTATGTGCAGGGTCTTCTCTCCTGTAGTGTGTCAGCTCTTATGTGCAGGGTCCTCTCTCCTGTAGAGTGTCAGCTCTTATGTGCAGGGTCCACTCTTCTGAAGAGTGTCAGCTCTTATGTGCAGGGTCTTCTCTCCTGTAGAGTGTCAGCTCTTATGTGCAGGGTCTTCTCTCCTGTAGAGTGTCAGCTCTTATGTGCAGGATCCTCTCTCCTGTAGAGTGTCGGCTCTTATGGGCAGGGTCCTCTCTCCTGTAGAGGGTCAGCTCTTATGTGCAGGGTCCTCTCTCCTGTATAGTGTCAGCTCTTATGTGCAGGGTCCACTCTTCTGAAGAGTGTCAGCTCTTATGTGCAGGGTCTTCTCTCCTGTAGTGTGTCAGCTCTTATGTGCAGGGTCCTCTCTCCTGTAGAGTGTCAGCTCTTATGTGCAGGGTCCACTCTTCTGAAGAGTGTCAGCTCTTATGTGCAGGGTCTTCTCTCCTGTAGAGTGTCAGCTCTTATGTGCAGGGTCCTCTCTCCTATAGTGTCAGCTCTTATGTGCAGGGTCCTCTCTCCTGTACAGTGTCAGCTCTTATGTGCAGGGTCCTCTCTCTTGTAGAGTGTCAGCTCTTATGAGCAGGGTCCTCTCTCCTGTAGAGTGTCAGCTCTTATGTGCAGGGTCCTCTCTCCTGTAGAGTGTCAGCTCTCATGTGCAGGATCCTCTCTCCTGTAGAGTGTCAGCTCTTATGTGCAGGGTCCTCTCTCCTGTACAGTGTCAGCTCTTATGTGCAGGGTCCTCTCTCCTGTAGAGTGTCAGCTCTTATGTGCAGGGTCCTCTCTCCTGTACAGTGTCAGCTCTTATGTACAGGGTCCTCTCTCCCCTGTAGAGTGTCAGCTCTTATGTGCAGGGTCCTCTCTTATGTAGAGTGTCAGCTCTTATGTGCAAGGTCCTCTCTCCTGTAGAGTGTCGGCTCTTATGTGCAGGGTCCTCTCTCCTGTAGAGTGTCGGCTCTTATGTGCAGGGTCCTCTCTCCTGTAGAGTGTCAGCTCTTATGTGCAGGGTCCTCTCTCCTGTAGAGTGTCAGCTCTTATGTGCAGGGTCCTCTCTCCTGTAGAGTTTCGGCTCTTATGTGCAGGGTCCTCTCTCCTGTAGAGTGTCAGCTCTTATGTGCAGGATCCTCTCTCCTGTAGAGTGTCAGCTCTTATGTGCAGGGTCCTCTCCCCTGTAGAGTGTCGGCTCTTATGTGCAGGGTCCTCTCTCCTGTAGAGTGTCGGCTCTTATGTGCAGGGTCCTCTCTCCTGTACAGTGTCAGCTCTTATGTGCAGGGTCCTCTCTCCTGTAGAGTGTCAGCTCTCATGTGCAGGGTCCTCTCTCCTGTAGAGTGTCGGCTCTTATGTGCAGGGTCCTCTCTCCTGTAGAGTGTCAGCTCTTATGTGCAGGATCCTCTCTCCTGTAGAGTGTCAGCTCTTATGTGCAGGGTCCTCTCTCCTGTAGAGTGTCGGCTCTTATGTGCAGGGTCCTCTCTCCTGTAGAGTGTCGGCTCTTATGTGCAGGGTCCTCTCTCCTGTAGAGTGTCATCTCTTATGTGCAGGGTCCTCTCTCCTGTATAGTGTCAGCTCTTATGTGCAGGATCCTCTCTCCTGTAGAGTGTCATCTCTTATGTGCAGGGTCCTCTCTCCTGTAGAGTGTCAGCTCTTATGTGCAGGGTCCTCTCTCCTGTAGAGTGTCATCTCTTATGTGCAGGGTCCTCTCTCCTGTATAGTGTCAGCTCTTATGTGCAGGATCCTCTCTCCTGTAGAGTGTCATCTCTTATGTGCAGGGTCCTCTCTCCTGTAGAGTGTCGGCTCTTATGTGCAGGGTCCTCTCTCCTGTAGAGTGTCATCTCTTATGTGCAGGGTCCTCTCTCCTGTAGAGTGTCAGCTCTTATGTGCAGGGTCCTCTCCCCTGTAGTGTCAGCTCTTATGTGCAGGGTCCTCTCTCCTGTAGAGTGTCGGCTCTTATGTGCAGGGTCCTCTCTCCTGTAGAGTGTCAGCTCTTATGTGCAGGATCCTCTCTCCTGTAGAGTGTCAGCTCTTATATACAGGATTTTACAGTCTATGTTCTCGGCAGTTACGACCACGTCAGGCATGATTCAGTCTCTGAATGTGGTGGCCGCTTTCTACAGTCCGGAGTTGCCGTTCTTTCGTCTGTGCGCTGTAATCAGGCCCATCTCCTCACATTATTACAGGGCGGTGGAGTTTATAAGACAAAAATAGCCGATGTAAACAGGCTGGATTTAGTACGAGGCTGCACAATAGGAGATCCATTATTCACACGTCTTCGTGTCAGCTCTGTGTATATACAGAGCGGAGGGTTCAGCCAGCAGGGGCACACGAGATGGGCTGATGTCTAATTTGTCCGGCTGCCATGTTTAGCTGGCATTGTAGAAACGTCTACTGAACGCTATGGCCAGAAACTAAGAGAACAGCTTAGAAAAGGGAAGACAGAAAGGAGCTGGAGAGTCCTCGGGTACACGGCTGTGCCCTGGACTCCTGTGTATGGATCCACGATGCCCATAGACCAGCTCTGGATACATGCAGGAAAGTGTTGTGCCCCGCTCTATGACATGTTACATATGGCCCGTGTTTTTTTCTGGTCTTTGATGAGCAATATTTGCAATAGAGTGCTACCATAAACCATGGGTCCATGATACCGCTCTGCAGCGATATACACAGTTCTTTTCCAGCTCGACATTTGGATTCGTGGACAGTTGTCACTTTTTCAGAGCCTCTTTTAAAAGAAAAAAAAATGCCTACTAAAGCGGGTTTCCACCATATAAAAACAAAACAAAACAAAAAATAAATTCCAAAAGGAATAAATGGTTAAAAAAAATATAAAAGTAGTAACACTTCCGTGTCTGAATCCCAACCGGGACCGAAAGTGATGTCTATTCTCAATGAAGAGGAATAAAACCTTTAAATGGATATTCACACCTTAGAATTTTTTTTTACTCAAATTCAGTATTTTGGGGAAACAAATCAATTTCAGAAATGGGTTTCATTAAAAAATGTTGCAGCGTTTTGCTTTTACAAAGGCGTTTTGCTTCCCTACACATTGGTGGATAATGACGGAGTATCCGGCAGTGAGCGCATTCTGACAAGGAGAGTGGAAGGGTATGGGGACGCTGAAGTTTTGGAAGGTTATGTTCCAAAAAACACCGGAATAATTACTTTAAAAAAATCTTCAAAGATTCTTCCTATTAATTTCTATTGTAAAGCCAATTTTCTGCTTTTATGTTCAGTTTTTCGAACATTTTTTCCCCCACTTCTGGGGTTTTGAATGACGAGTGGTTGGAAAAAAAAAAGAAAGTGCACATTACGTCTTAGAGGCATCACCTTCACACTAAGCAGTGTGCAATGGAAAGGCTGTAAAGCCCGTGGCTTCCAGCGGCGCTTGCGGAGATTGAGATCTTGGCCTGGTTGATCCCAGTCTGTGCAGGCGCTGCCTCTGGTGGTCCACGGCTTCAGGAAAATGGCCACAGGGAAAGCAATGCACTCCGCTCTGCCTTTGTGTCGGTATCACATAAAATCCCAATGAAATACAGTTAAAGAGAACCTGTCACTAGGTTTCCCCCATATAAAGTACGGTCACTAGCCCAATCCAGACTGCAGATCCCAAAAAAAGACCTTTTATTATACTAACCTACAGGGCGGTCCGGTATGATGGGCGTTGCTGCTCTTAGTCTTTTGCCTCCTCTCTTCTTACGATCCTCCATCCCTGCTTCATGTGGATGTCCTACGTCATCCGCACAGTGTCCTCCATCGGGGTCATGAACAAAGCACTGTAGTGCACATGTGCCGGATTTACTTCCGGTGGTGCTCTATGGCCTCTTCTCCGCATGCTCTGCCTCGGCAGCACAGAGTGAAGGGCGTCTATACAGGAGAGCAGTTGAGGGACACTGTGTGGATGACGCAGGACACGTCCTCCACGTGAAGCAGAGAAGGACGACGGCGATCGTAAGAAAAGAGGCACCAGACCAGAGACGCCTATCGGTCCGAACTGCTCTGTGAGCACAAAAAAAGCTCTTTTTTGGCATCTCCAGACTGGATTTGGGGACATTTTTACGGGATTTAAGCTGTAAATATGCCCTCCTAATGAAGGTGGGGAATATCTGGGGACAGGTTCCCTCCAAGTTTGTGGGTGTAATGTAAAAAAATATGGAGAAGTTTATGGGCTATGAATACTTTTTCAAGGCAAACGGGAAGCAAATTTTCAATGAAATCCAAACTGCAAAAATTATTTTGGCCTTCACGTTGATTCGGAAACAGTGCCGTAAAGTATTGCCGAGCAAAGTACGATCTTACTCAGTTCTTGGGAGGCTGAGATCTCAGGCAAAAGGGTCTTCCATCCTTCATTCTCCAGATCAGACTGATCTAGCATATTCTACAGAGATCTCCATAAAAGCCTCCAATGGAGTCTAATCCCGTGAGATCATAGACATACGGAGGCAGTGGTGAGGGAGGCTCAATGGATTGCTATGGCGGCCGCGGTATGGATCCACAAATCTCGCCGGTTGTGCTGTGTAAACTTCACTAGCGTTCCCCTCGGATTCGTTACGACGCCCGGTGACCCCACATATGATTGCACATTAAGCGATCAGATAGGTCAGACTCATTTTTTTACTGAAGCCTCTTCTGCTTGACAACTTTTGGACATGGCGATGACGGTCCGTCAGCCGGAGATCTATGGCCGCCGAATCTCCTGATTATTCTGCTCTTCCTTCTGGGAGAGGAAATTGTTTTTGTAGGCAAATATTTTCACATCCATAAACTTAATTGCATTTTACATTCTGCTTATCTTGGATCGGCTTTTATTTATCAGTAATCTGGACTAAGATGTCTGGGACCAAGAAAAGAAAGAAAAATCCAAGAAAGAGAAAAAGAAAGAGGGCAGATATTTTAGACGAGGAACCGATGAATGGGGAGAATTTAGAAAATTCCTTTAAAAAATAGATGATACCAGATAAAAAGGAGTTGTGCGGTATACCATCCTCGCCTTCATTATGGCTATTTGTAGCCTTCACTATAATATCGGATCAGATGAATAAGGAAAATAACACAGGAAAGTAATGGTGACTTACAAACGCAAAGTGGTTCTCCGGTACTTGAATATTGGTTGGACTATTCAAACAGTTCCTCACTACTTCTCATCTCTCATATCCTTCCCTGTCTCACAACCGTAAACAGCTATTCAACACTTTCAATTCTCTCCTCCTTCCCCCAGCAGCTCCTTCCTCTCCGCTCATCTCAGCTGAAGACTTTGCCTCATTCTTCAAGCAGATGATTGATAAAATCAGAGAAAGCTTTGGCCTACAACCCCTGTTCCTAACTACTTAGCCCTCCTCCTAAAAAAACTAGCTTCTCCATCATTACAGAAGATCGACTCTCCACTCTACTCTCAAGATCACGTCTCACCACCTGTGCACATGACCAGATCCCATGCCACTTCATCCCAAACCTCACCAGTCTTCATTCCAACCCTAACCCATTTCTCCAATCTATGACTAAAAACTGTTGTTTTCCCATCATGCTTCAAACCTGTCTCAATCACACCCATCCTCATAAAGCCCTTTGTTGACCCATCCTCTGTAGCTAGCTATTACCCCATATCACTTCTCCCCTATGCCTCAAAGCTACTGGAACAACACTTCCATCTTGAACTTCTGAATGCATCAATACCCTGAAACTGTCCTAAGTAAGGTCACCAATTACCTACTAACCGCCAAAGCCAAGCGACACTACTCTGTCCTCCTCCTCCTCGACCTGTCGGCTGCCTTTGACACAGTGAACCATTTCCTATTACTACAGACCCTCTCATCTTTTGGCATCACAGACTTGGCCCTATCCTGGATCTCATCATACCTAACAGACCGGACATTCAGCGTCTCAAACTCGCACACCACCTCCTCACCTCACCCCCTATCTGTCGGAGTCCAGCAAGGTTCAGTCCTTGGGCCCCTGCTCTTCTCCATTTACACCTTCGGCCTCAGACAGCTCATAGAATCACACAGCTTTCAGTATCACCTCTATGCTGATGACATACAGATCTACATCTCTGGACCAGATATCACCACTCTGCCCGCTATTTCATCCTTCTCCACTAGATTTCTAAAACTTAATATGGAAATAACAGAATTCATCATCTTTCCCCCATCTCACTCGACTCCCCCAATAGACTTATCCATTAACGTAAATGGCTGCCCACTCTCCGCAGTCCCACATGCTCGCTGCCTCTGGGTAATCCTTGACACTGATCTCTCCTTCAAACCACATATCTAAGCTCTCTGCACTTCCTGCCGACTTTAACTCAAAATTATTTCCCGGATCCGTACAATCCTCAAGCAACAATTTGCAAAAACACAAGTGCATGCCCTCATCATCTCCCGCCTTGACTACTGCAACCTTCTGCTCTGTGGCCTCCCCTCTTACACACTCCCACCCCTCCAATCTACTCTAAACTCTGGTGCCCGACTAATCCACTTATCCCCCCGCTATTCCCCAGCCTCTCCTCTCTGTCAAGCCCCCCCCCCCCCCCGTAACACAGTGGCCTAAAGGTCCAACCTGTAACACAGTGGCCTAAAGGCCCCCCCCCCCCCCGCAACAATGTGGCCTAAAAGTCCTCCCCCCGTAACACAGTGGCCGAAAGGTCCCCGTAACACAGTGGCCTAAAAGCCCCCGTATCACAGTGGCCTAAAGACCCCCCATATCAGTGGCCTTAAGGCCCCCCATATCACAGTGGCCTAAAGGCCCCTCCCCCGTATCACAGTGGACTAAAGCCCCCCCGTATCACAGTGGTGTATAGCCCCCCGTATCACAGTGGCCTAAAGGCCCCCCGTATGACAGTGGCCTAAAGGTCCCCATAACACAGTGGCCTAAAGACCCCCCTCAGCACAGTGGCCTAAAGGCCCCCCAGTATCACAGTGACCTAAATGCCTCCCCATAACACAGTGGCCTAAAGGCTCCCCTTAACATTGTGTCCTAAAGGCCCCCCTTAACACAGTGGCCTAAAGGCCCCCCAGTATCACAGTGGCCTAAATGCCTCCCCATAACACAGTGGCCTAAAGGCCCCCCTTAACACAGTGGCCTCAAGGCTCCCCTGTATCACACTGGCCTAAAGGCCCCCCCATAACACAGTGGCCTAAAGGCCCCTCCCCCGTATCACAGTGGACTAAAGCCCCCCCGTATCACAGTGGTGTATAGCCCCCCGTATCATAGTGGCCTAAAGGCCCCCGTATCACAGTGGCCTAAAGGTCCCCATAACACAGTGGCCTAAAGACCCCCCTTAGCACAGTGGCCTAAAGGCCCCCCAGTATCACGGTGACCTAAATGCCTCCCCATAACACAGTGGCCTAAAGGCTCCCCTTAACATTGTGTCCTAAAGGCCCCCCTTAACACAGTGGCCTAAAGGCCCCCCCAGTATCACAGTGGCCTAAATGCCTCCCCATAACACAGTGGCCTAAAGGCCCCCCTTAACACAGTGGTCTCAAGGCTCCCCTGTATCACACTGGCCTAAAGGCCCCCCCATAACAGTGGCCTAAAGGCCCTCGTACACAATAGCCTAAAGGCCCCCGTACACAGTAGCCCAAAGGCCACCCCGTACACAGTAGCCCAAAGACCACCCCGTACACAGTAGCCTAAAGGCTCCATGCACAGTAAACTAAAGTTGGCTAAACTTTACAATATCGCTGGATCAGTCAACAGTCTAATATGCACGGGGGCCTGCCAACTATCAAGGGAGAGAAAGGTCTGTCTCGTTGGAGTTTCCTGATCTATCCTGTTCTTCGCTGGAACAAAAGATGCCGCCAGAGGAATCTGGCATTAGCTCACTCATAGACAATACAGGAACACTGGGCCAAACTGAGCACTCCCGTGTGTGGAGGTGTCGGGACAGATAGCGGACAAACAACAGCTACCTAATACATATAGGGATTTTAAGATTTCAGGCCAGAGATATAAGTTCCCTGCAGTCTTGTAGAACTCATCATTCCCTTCAGGTGGTCTCGACACCTTTTCCCACCACCCGGGACGCTTCGTTCCCACGTGTCTTGCTATCGGACATATTAACCACACTTCATCAGCAGTGATGGAACCAGGAGGAGCACATCTGGCAACTCACCTGAACAAGCACATTAGTTGTATTGCTTTCACATAAATGCCGGCCGGAGAGGACGTCAACGTGTCCGACTACATTAATGTGATGCCTCCTAACGCCGTGCCCCAGAGCACCTGAAGAAACAGCCTGGGAACGCAAGGTGATGGCTGAAGAGATGATGAAATGGATATCGTGACCTTGGAACGCAATCAACTCTCCGCAGATGTTTAATGGAACCTATCAGAGGCGAGAAATAAATCACCGGAGCCGTAAAACTGGAGATTCATTTACTTAACAAGAACGAGTCAGAAGATTAAGAAAACATGGATTATTCCTAAGAAATCAGGATATTAATAAAGAATAGAGAAGAAAAACAGGATCCACAGTGGCAATGAAAAGTTATATTCCTGGTAAAAATTATACATGAAGACCAAAGTAAGACTCCCAAATTATACTGGGGATAAGACAGCCAAGACCCCACCAAAAGTTGGGATGAAGGGGCTTCTGCACTCACGATGAATTTAGGCTCGTTCGCAGCATTTCCATGCCCGGCGACACTCCTGACCAACTGATGAGCGAGCACTTTAGAGTATTTCGGTCAACAGCGATTTTTTCTTTAAACTACCCGCTTTTCCCAAACACAAACCCGGAAGAGAGAAGTAAGCTGTTGCCAGACACCTCTGGCGGAGGCTTATTTCCCCTGAGGACCAAAGAATCAGGCACTGGTGTCATCAAATAACCATTGGTCCATCTGATGGGTAATGTCGAGACACCCTCTACATAATTTATAGGGTGGCAAGTCTTGGCAAAATCAGCGACTTGGACCAACCCATATCTAATATCCAGCGTTACAATTCCCTGACGGAAAGAACCAATGTGCAGAAAATTAGCCAAAGTAAGATTGGCCCTTGAGTTTCAAGCTTGGTGGGAATCCTTGAGGAAGGACCACAGCACATCAGGTAGAAAAACCCAAAAACGTTTTCAGCAAATGTATGGCTCTGCAAACGTTTAGTTTATTGGAACGTCAAGAGATAGTGCAGCTGAAGGAGCAGATACAGCAGGAATTCCCATAGAGAAGGCAGAAATGGTTTATTGCAGTCTCTGCCTTTTTGATCAATGTATACATGAGAGCTGTGTATACAAATTAGAAAGTGCTACAGAATGATAGATCCCCAGAGAGGTGCTCATTATACCCGCTCTGGACAAAATAGGAGGACCCCACCCCCACTTTTTTGGAATTAAAAATACATTTTTTTTTAAACTGGACAATCACATTATATGAGAACTAGTGCTCAGCCGGAGCTGCACACACATCTCCCAACCACTGTACTGTACAGCATAGAATAGATAAAAATATCCAATTCACTGATCTCAGCTCCTTTATAAATGCACAATATGAAAAGAAAAGTATTGTCAAAGTCACTACTGTGGCTATCGATTGGCTGCAGAGGTCAAATGCCCATCCCCGTGGGGGTATTAAGCAAACACAAGGGCAGAAAATTAGTAGGCAAAATTAATGCCAAGACACTTTTAAACATGGGGTGGACAACCCATTTTAAATCTCTGTACCAAATAATGACATGACTCTACCTATTCAGACTTAATCTATACAGCAAAGCTGAAACAAGAAATGGCCGATGTGATAACTGCAAAAGATTAAGACTTTTTTTTATTATTAATAAAAAGGATAGGAGAAAGATGTCTGATCGCTGGAGGCTCCTCTTTTGAGACCCTCCCTGATTGGAGCTACACAGCGAATGCTCAACTGCTTCTCCATTCATGCTTGGTCATGCAGCGAGGAGAACAAGGAGCTGAGGACCACTCTAGTGATCAATACAGGTCATTGTAGGTAAGCTCCCTGTGCTCAGGTGACATACAGTTGTGCTCAAAAGTTTACAGACCCCGGCAGAATTTTTGCTTTCTTGGCCTTTTTTCAGAGAATATGAATTATAACCCCAAAACTTTTTCTCCACTCATGGTTAGTGGTTGGGTGAAGCCATTTATTGCCAAACTACTGTGTTTTCTCTTTTTAAATCATAATGACAACCCGAAACATCCAAATGGCCCTGATCAAAAGTTCACACACCCCATATCTTAATACCGTGTATTGCCCCCTCTAACATCAATGACAGCTTGAAGTCTTTTGTGGTAGTTGTGGAGGAGGTTCTTTATTTTCTCAGATGGTAAAGCTGCCCACTCCTGTAAATTCCTGGGCTGTCTAGCATGAACTGCGCACTAGAGATCTCCCCAGAGTGGCTCAATGATAATGAGGTCAGGAGACTGAGATGGCCACTCCAGAACCTTCACTTTTTTCTGCTGTAGCCAATGACAAGTCATCTTGGCCTTGTGTTTTGGATCGTCATGTTGGAACGTCCAAGTATGTCCCATGCGCAGCTTCTGGGCTGATGATTGCAAATTTGCGTTGAGTATTTGCTGATAACGTGCTGCATTCACCTTTCCTTCAACTTTGACCAAGTTTCCTGTGCCTTTGTAGCTCACACATCCCCAAAACATCAACGATCCACCTCCGTGCTTTACAGTAGGAATGGTGTTCCTTTCATCACAGGCCTTGTTGACCTCTCTCCAAATGTAACATTTATGGTTGTGGCCAAAAAGCTCAATTTTGGTCTCATCACTCCAAATTACTTTGTTCCAGAAGTTTGGAAGCTTGTCTCTGTGCTGTTTTGCGTATTGTAGGTGAGATACTTTGTGGCATTTGTGCAGTAATGGCTTTCTTCTGGTGACTCGACCATCCAACCCATTTTTCTTCAAATACCTCCATATTGTGCATCTTGAAACAGCCACACTGCTACTTTTCAGAGAGTCCAGTATTTCAGCTGATGTTATTTGTGGGGTTTTTTTGCATCCCAAACAATTTTACTGGCAGTTGTGGACGACATTTTTGTTGGTCTACCTGACCGTGGTTTTGTTTTTACAGAGCCCCTGATTTTCCATTTGTTAATATCAGTTTGAACGCTGCTGACTGGCATTATCAGTTCCTTGGAAATCTTTTTGTATCCCTTTCCTGTTTTATACAGTTCAACTACCTTTTCCCATTGACAATTCTTTTGCTTTCCCCATGACTCACAATCCAGAAACGTCAGTGGCTGGATGAAGGATGCAAAAGTCTATCTGGATCCCAGAAACTCGCTCAGCTTTTATGCACACACACTGACTACAAGCAAACAGGTCACAAGTGAGGATGTTACCTTTAGTAGCCATTCAAACCCATTTGTGTCAACTTCTGCGCATGTTATCAGGCCAAAATCACCAGGGTATGTGAACTTTTGATCAGGGTCATTTTGATGTTTTGGGTTGTCATTATGGTATAAAAAGAGAAAACACAGTAGTTTGGCAATAAATGGCTTCACCCAACCACTAACCATGAGTGGAGAAAAAGTTTTGGTGTTATCATTCGAATTCTCTGAAAAAAAAGGCCAAGAAAGCAAAAATTCTGCCAGGGTATGTAAACTTTTGAGCACAACTGTATCCGTTGTGGAGAAACCCCTTTCGGTAATGTTACATTTTCTGATGAAGACAACTCTCTTAATAAAGTTTTCTGAACTTTCTGCTGTGATGAGATCTCCCAGACTCGTGTCGCCACTGCCCCTCAAGGATATTTAAGATCAGTGGGAATATCAAACTGCGCAAATTTCTGGACTTTACCGGTTTCTCATATTTTTTATTTTAATGGAACAGTGAAGAGAGGGGAGGTCACCGCGGCCAAGTGGCTTTGAATTTCATAATCTGTGATCAGAACAAATGATTTTGGCAGGAAATCTGAAGTACTGACAAGCTGAGGAGTATGAGAACTTTCCATAAACATGGCAACAGATAGGCTGAAAAGCTGCAAAAACCATAGCAGGATGGAAGCTAAAAAGCAAAAATGTACAGGGACCAGGAAAGGAAGGCAGCTGCTTCCACAGTATTAAGGAATTAAGGAACAATTTATAGGATATTCTAACCAGTTTTGTAGATGATTAAAGCATAAGTTATATAAGGATAACCCCCGCCGCATCTCTAGAAGAGTGCAGGGGAAGGCATGACTCACAGGCTTTCTCTATTAGTAGGCAGGGAAGCAGGACTCGCAGGCTTTCTCTATGAGTGGATATGAAGGAAGCAGGACTCACAGGCTTTCTCTATGAGTGGGTGTGGTGGAAGCAGGACTCACAGGCTTTCTCTATGAGTGGGCGTGGTGGAAGCAGGACTCGCATGCTTTATCAGTGGGTGTGGTGGAAGCAGGACTCACAGGCTTTCTCTATGAGCGGATATGAAGGAAGCAGGACTCACATGCTTTATCAGTGGGTGTGGTGGAAGCAGGATTCGCAGGCTTTCTCTATGAGTGGGCGTGGTGGATGCAGGACTCGCAGGCTTTCTCTATGAGCGGATATGAAGGAAGCAGGACTCGCAGGCTTTCTCTATGAGTGGATATGAAGGAAGCAGGACTCGCAGGCTTTCTCTATGAGTGGATATGAAGGAAGCAGGACTCGCAGGCTTTCTCTATGAGTGGATATGAAGGAAGCAGGACTCGCAGGCTTTCTCTATGAGTGGGCGTGGTGGAAATAGGACTCGCAGGCTTTATCAGTGGGTGTGGTGGAAGCAGGACTCACAGGCTTTGTCTATGAGTGGGTGTGGTGGAAGCAGGACTCGCAGGCTTTCTCTATGAGTGGGTGTGGTGGAAGCAGGACTCGCAGGCTTTTTCTATGAGTGGGTGTGGTGGAAGCAGGACTCGCAGGCTTTCTCTATGAGTGGGTGTGGTGGAAGCAGGACTCGCAGGCTTTCTCTATGAGTGGGTGTGGTGGAAGCAGGACTCGCAGGCTTTCTCTATGAGTGGGTGTGGTGGAAGCAGGACTCGCAGGCTTTCTCTATGAGTGGGTGTGGTGGAAGCAGAACTCGCAGGCTTTATCAGTGAGTGTGGTGGAAGCAGGACTCGCAGGCTTTCTCTATGAGTGGGTGTGGTGGAAGCAGGAATCGCAGGCTTTCTCTATGAGTGGGTGTGGTGGAAGCAGGACTCGCAGGCTTTCTCTATGAGTGGGTGTGGTGGAAGCAGGACTCGCAGGCTTTCTCTATGAGTGGGTGTGGTGGAAGCAGGACTCGCAGGCTTTATCAGTGAGTGTGGTGGAAGCAGGACTCGCAGGCTTTCTCTATGAGTGGGTGTGGTGGAAGCAGGAATCGCAGGCTTTCTCTATGAGTGGGTGTGGTGGAAGCAGGACTCGCAGGCTTTCTCTATGAGTGGGTGTGGTGGAAGCAGGACTCGCAGGCTTTCTCTATGAGTGGGTGTGGTGGAAGCAGGACTCGCAGGCATTCTCTATGAGTGGGTGTGGTGGAAGCAGGACTCGCAGGCTTTCTCTATGAGTGGGTGTGGTGGAAGCAGGACTCGCAGGCTTTCTCTATGAGTGGGTGTGGTGGAAGCAGGACTCGCAGGCTTTATCAGTGAGTGTGGTGGAAGCAGGACTCGCAGGCTTTCTCTATGAGTGGGTGTGGTGGAAGCAGGAATCGCAGGCTTTCTCTATGAGTGGGTGTGGTGGAAGCAGGACTCGCAGGCTTTCTCTATGAGTGGGTGTGGTGGAAGCAGGACTCGCAGGCTTTCTCTATGAGTGGGTGTGGTGGAAGCAGGACTCGCAGGCATTCTCTATGAGTGGGTGTGGTGGAAGCAGGACTCGCAGGCTTTCTCTATGAGTGGGTGTGGTGGAAGCAGGACTCGCAGGCTTTCTCTATGAGTGGGTGTGGTGGAAGCAGGACTCGCAGGCTTTCTCTATGAGTGGGTGTGGTGGAAGCAGGACTCGCAGGCATTCTTCTATGAGTGGGTGTGGTGGAAGCAGGACTCGCAGGCATTCTTCTATGAGTGGGTGTGGTGGAAGTAGGACTTGCAGGCTTTATCAGTGGGTGTGGTGGAAGCAGGACTCGCAGGCTTTCTCTATGAGTGGGCGTGGTGGAAGCAGGACTCGCAGGCATTCTTCTATGAGTGGGCGTGGTGGAAGTAGGACTCGCAGGCTTTCTTTATGAGCGGATATGAAGGAAGCAGGACTCACAGGCTTTCTCTATGAGTGGGTGTGGTGGAAGCAGGACTCGCAGGCATTCTTCTATGAGTGGGTGTGGTGGAAGCAGGACTCGCAGGCATTCTTCTATGAGTGGGTCTGGTGGAAGCAGGACTCGCAGGCTTTCTCTATGAGCGGATATGAAGGAAGCAGGACTCGCAGGCTTTCTCTATGAGTGGGTGTGGTGGAAGCAGGACTCGCAGGCTTTCTCTATGAGTGGGTGTGGTGGAAGCAGGACTCGCAGGCTTTCTCTATGAGTGGGTGTGGTGGAAGCAGGACTCGCAGGCTTTCTCTATGAGTGGGTGTGGTGGAAGCAGGACTCGCAGGCTCTCTATGAGTGGGTGTGGTGGAAGCAGGACTCACAGGCTTTATCAGTGAGTGTGGTGGAAGCAGGACTCGCAGGCTTTCTCTATGAGTGGGCGTGGTGGATGCAGGACTCGCAGGCTTTCTCTATGAGTGGATATGAAGGAAGCAGGACTCACAGGCTCTCTCTATGAGTGGGTGTGGTGGATGCAGGACTCGCAGGCTTTCTCTATGAGTGGATATGAAGGAAGCAGGACTCACAGGCTCTCTCTGTGAGTGGGTGTGGCGGAAGTAGGACTCGCAGGCTTTCTTTATGAGCGGATATGAAGGAAGCAGGACTCACAGGCTTTCTCTATGAGTGGGTGTGGTGGAAGCAGGACTCGCAGGCATTCCTCTATGAGTGGGTGTGGTGGAAGCAGGACTCGCAGGCATTCTTCTATGAGTGGGTCTGGTGGAAGCAGGACTCGCAGGCTTTCTCTATGAGCGGATATGAAGGAAGCAGGACTCGCAGGCTTTCTCTATGAGTGGGTGTGGTGGAAGCAGGACTCGCAGGCTTTCTCTATGAGTGGGTGTGGTGGAAGCAGGACTCGCAGGCTTTCTCTATGAGTGGGTGTGGTGGAAGCAGGACTCGCAGGCTTTCTCTATGAGTGGGTGTGGTGGAAGCAGGACTCGCAGGCTTTCTCTATGAGTGGGTGTGGTGGAAGCAGGACTCGCAGGCTTTCTCTATGAGTGGGTGTGGTGGAAGCAGGACTCGCAGGCTTTCTCTATGAGTGGGTGTGGTGGAAGCAGGACTCGCAGGCTTTCTCTATGAGTGGGTGTGGTGGAAGCAGAACTCGCAGGCTTTATCAGTGAGTGTGGTGGAAGCAGGACTCGCAGGCTTTCTCTATGAGTGGGTGTGGTGGAAGCAGGAATCGCAGGCTTTCTCTATGAGTGGGTGTGGTGGAAGCAGGACTCGCAGGCTTTCTCTATGAGTGGGTGTGGTGGAAGCAGGACTCGCAGGCTTTCTCTATGAGTGGGTGTGGTGGAAGCAGGACTCGCAGGCTTTATCAGTGAGTGTGGTGGAAGCAGGACTCGCAGGCTTTCTCTATGAGTGGGTGTGGTGGAAGCAGGAATCGCAGGCTTTCTCTATGAGTGGGTGTGGTGGAAGCAGGACTCGCAGGCTTTCTCTATGAGTGGGTGTGGTGGAAGCAGGACTCGCAGGCTTTCTCTATGAGTGGGTGTGGTGGAAGCAGGACTCGCAGGCATTCTTCTATGAGTGGGTGTGGTGGAAGCAGGACTCGCAGGCATTCTTCTATGAGTGGGTGTGGTGGAAGTAGGACTTGCAGGCTTTATCAGTGGGTGTGGTGGAAGCAGGACTCGCAGGCTTTCTCTATGAGTGGGCGTGGTGGAAGCAGGACTCGCAGGCATTCTTCTATGAGTGGGCGTGGTGGAAGTAGGACTCGCAGGCTTTCTTTATGAGCGGATATGAAGGAAGCAGGACTCACAGGCTTTCTCTATGAGTGGGTGTGGTGGAAGCAGGACTCGCAGGCATTCTTCTATGAGTGGGTCTGGTGGAAGCAGGACTCGCAGGCTTTCTCTATGAGCGGATATGAAGGAAGCAGGACTCGCAGGCTTTCTCTATGAGTGGGTGTGGTGGAAGCAGGACTCGCAGGCTTTCTCTATGAGTGGGTGTGGTGGAAGCAGGACTCGCAGGCTTTCTCTATGAGTGGGTGTGGTGGAAGCAGGACTCGCAGGCTCTCTATGAGTGGGTGTGGTGGAAGCAGGACTCACAGGCTTTATCAGTGAGTGTGGTGGAAGCAGGACTCGCAGGCTTTCTCTATGAGTGGGCGTGGTGGATGCAGGACTCGCAGGCTTTCTCTATGAGTGGATATGAAGGAAGCAGGACTCACAGGCTCTCTCTATGAGTGGGTGTGGTGGAAGCAGGACTTGCAGGCTTTCTCTGTGAGTGGGTGTGGCGGAAGCAGGACTCGCAGGCTTTCTCTATGAGCGGATATGAAGGAAGCAGGACTCGCAGGCTTTCTCTATGAGTGGGTGTGGTGGAAGCAGGACTCGCAGGCTTTGTCTATGAGTGGGTGTGGTGGAAGCAGGACTCGCAGGCTTTCTCTATGAGTGGGCGTGGTGGATGCAGGACTCGCAGGCTTTCTCTATGAGCGGATATGAAGGGAGCAGGACTCGCAGGCTCTCTCTATGAGTGGGTGTGATGGAAGCAGGACTCGCAGGCTTTGTCTCTGAGTGGGTGTGGTGGAAGCAGGACTCGCAGGCATTCTTCTATGAGTGGGTGTGGTGGAAGTAGGACTCGCAGGCTTTCTCTATGAGTGGATATGAAGGAAGCAGGACTCGCAGGCTTTGTCTATGAGTGGGTGTGGTGGAAGCAGGACTCGCAGGCTTTCTCTATGAGTGGGTGTGGTGGAAGCAGGACTCGCAGGCTTTATCAGTGAGTGTGGTGGAAGCAGGACTCGCAGGCTTTCTCTATGAGTGGGTGTGGTGGAAGCAGGAATCGCAGGCTTTCTCTATGAGTGGGTGTGGTGGAAGCAGGACTCGCAGGCTTTCTCTATGAGTGGGTGTGGTGGAAGCAGGACTCGCAGGCTTTCTCTATGAGTGGGTGTGGTGGAAGCAGGACTCGCAGGCATTCTTCTATGAGTGGGTGTGGTGGAAGCAGGACTCGCAGGCATTCTTCTATGAGTGGGTGTGGTGGAAGTAGGACTTGCAGGCTTTATCAGTGGGTGTGGTGGAAGCAGGACTCGCAGGCTTTCTCTATGAGTGGGTGTGGTGGAAGCAGGACTCGCAGGCTTTCTCTATGAGTGGGTGTGGTGGAAGCAGGACTCACAGGCTTTCTCTATGAGTGGGTGTGGTGGAAGCAGGACTCGCAGGCATTCTTCTATGAGTGGGTCTGGTGGAAGCAGGACTCGCAGGCTTTCTCTATGAGCGGATATGAAGGAAGCAGGACTCGCAGGCTTTCTCTATGAGTGGGTGTGGTGGAAGCAGGACTCGCAGGCTTTCTCTATGAGTGGGTGTGGTGGAAGCAGGACTCGCAGGCTTTCTCTATGAGTGGGTGTGGTGGAAGCAGGACTCGCAGGCTCTCTATGAGTGGGTGTGGTGGAAGCAGGACTCACAGGCTTTATCAGTGAGTGTGGTGGAAGCAGGACTCGCAGGCTTTCTCTATGAGTGGGCGTGGTGGATGCAGGACTCGCAGGCTTTCTCTATGAGTGGATATGAAGGAAGCAGGACTCACAGGCTCTCTCTATGAGTGGGTGTGGTGGAAGCAGGACTTGCAGGCTTTCTCTGTGAGTGGGTGTGGCGGAAGCAGGACTCGCAGGCTTTCTCTATGAGCGGATATGAAGGAAGCAGGACTCGCAGGCTTTCTCTATGAGTGGGTGTGGTGGAAGCAGGACTCGCAGGCTTTGTCTATGAGTGGGTGTGGTGGAAGCAGGACTCGCAGGCTTTCTCTATGAGTGGGCGTGGTGGATGCAGGACTCGCAGGCTTTCTCTATGAGCGGATATGAAGGGAGCAGGACTCGCAGGCTCTCTCTATGAGTGGGTGTGATGGAAGCAGGACTCGCAGGCTTTGTCTCTGAGTGGGTGTGGTGGAAGCAGGACTCGCAGGCATTCTTCTATGAGTGGGTGTGGTGGAAGTAGGACTCGCAGGCTTTCTCTATGAGTGGATATGAAGGAAGCAGGACTCGCAGGCTTTGTCTATGAGTGGGTGTGGTGGAAGCAGGACTCTCAGGCTCTCTCCATGAGTGGGCGTTGTGGAAGCAGGACTCGCAGGCTTTCTCTATGAGTGGATATGGTGAAAGCAGGACTCGCAGGCTCTCTCTATGAGTGGGTGTGGTGGAAGCAGGACTCGCAGGCTTTCTCTATGAGTGGGTGTGGTGGAAGCAGGACTCGCAGGCTTTCTCTATGAGTGGGTGTGGTGGAAGGACTTGCAGGCTTTCTCTATGAGTGGGCGTGGTGGAAGCAGGACTCGCAGGCTTTCTCTATGAGTGGGCGTGGAGGAAACAGGACTTGCAGAGGCTTTCTATATGAGTGGGAGGAGTGAGGCAAAATTCACACTCCCTCTCAATCAGAGGGCAGCAGAGGACACCTATCCAATTTAATTTCACCACTAATTTCTTTATACACATGACTACAGTGACAATCATGATGGCTTTAGAATAGCATTTTCCCGCATGAGACAAGTGGGGGTAGAAATGTAAATGGCATCCATAGATTCAGCTGAACCCCATTACTCACCTGTTTTGGATTGGGCATAAGGAATGAGGCATCAAATACTTGGGTTATTTCTACTTTTATATTGCCAGGAGCACCGGGGTTACAACCAGCTCATTAAAACGCAACGTAGGGATAATCATTATTATTTATATATTATCACCTTTTATTCCTCCGGAGCAGAATGTAACTTACTTTATACGTTTTGCGCCCGACCTCACACTCAGGGACCATTTAGGAGCTGGATCAGCGAACCACAAGCCTGTAGATAAAGCCCCTTGTAAAACCAGATGGGGAAACACTTCTGTCCCGTGTACAAAGAGCAGATTATACCAGGACTCTAATCAATTACCAGTGATAACTGAGATGCTCAGCTGCCATGCAAACCAAACAAACACAGCGGCTCGCTCAGGCATGGCGGGAGGAAATGGAGAACTCAATGTACATGGTTATAGGATCCCTAATTAGTGACTTTGCAGGTTCAGACAGCAAGTAACAGTTTAGTTACCTATTGTTTGCTGTAAGCCTAATAGGCCTCTCCGTGACTATTAAGGATTAGATGGGATATTTGATACTGGATTTTTACAAAGTATCAATGTGTGGAGACAGTCAATTGTCTAATGTGCAACGCCGGTCCGCGTTATCAGAGAGTGCCCCCTATAGGACCGGCCAGGTACTGCACCATGCAATGACCATGTGGCCAGGTATTTCCAAACTGTGGCTACAACTACATCTGCCAGGGCTGTGGAGTCGGAGCCCATTTTGGTGGTCAGAGTCGGAGTAGGTGTTATGGTAAGCCAAACCTCCGACTCCTCAATTTCCGACTCCACAGCCCTGGTTCGTAGGGCTTTGATTTGGTGGCCAGTAGACCTTTTTGCTTGACTCTTGTTGCTACCACTGTTACAGATCGCTCAGCCCCTGACCAGACCTTAACATCGCAATGATGCATTGATATGTTGCATCTAATGATGGTGTTGAAATGCGACCTGCAAACTACCACGACGTGTCCAAATGTGTCCAGTTTTCTGGAGCTGGTTGTAAGCCACACGGGACTCGCTTACCGTAGACTTCAATACAAGTCTTGTGCAACAATATGAGTTTGCAAAATACAAATTTTTGGTTGTACGACTTTGTCCAAGAATTGCTGTCGGTGACACAGGTCACCATGTAGCCCCAGCCTTATTCCCCTCCATGCGGAGCCATGTCGTTGTTCTGCAGGACACAGATGCGTGGATGCCCAACTGCAGATGACCTTCTATTATGGATTGGGCATGCTAAAATTTTATGCTCAATTTTTTTGCTCCAGGGGAGAAGCTTGTGATCAGTTTATCAAGAGGTTTTACTTTTGTTTTTTTCCCCCAGAAAAAACATAGGCAGACATATGTCACCATACCATGTAGACGTAACAAGGAGTAGAATAATAAATAAGGGTGTGCTGGGATGAAGATGTCCGAGGGGATCTTATTTATGGGCAGGGGGTATTATGCTACGGCCGGGAAACCAAGCTGAGCATCAGCCGAGGATGAAAGGCGAGCCGCTGCGAATGTGATAGCCGCACCGTACCTAATTAGCAGGATTGCATGTTTAGACTGTAAGTAGCAGTTTACATATCTTCTTTAATTTGCCTCTCGGTTACATTTCTATTAGGACGCTGCTCAGTTCATGTAATTGAAGATCGTAAAAGAGGGACACAGTGAGAAGAGGATGGCCGACCTGGGGCGAATCAATACTCTGCCTCCTCTGCACATTATTAGCGGATAAGAGAACAAATACCAGAACAAAAATGGAAGATTCCACAAACCGTGCAAACCTTGCGGCCATCGTCCTACACACCCATAACAAAAATGGTTTGTTTGTTTTTTTGTTTTTCTCTCCAATATTTTCAGGCACACTGAAGATGAAAATGTACTGCGCTCATCTTATGGCCTGAAATACACAGTAAGGAAAAGTTCCCTCCAATATTCTTCCTGACAGAAGGCATAATGCAAGAAAAGTATTGGGCATATTGACTTATGGCATTAAAAGTCAATACTTTTATTGCATTGCTTCTTTAGGAAATAAGGAATCTGAAGAAGAACATGGGCACCCCAGAGGGGGACAGGAGCGATAAGAGAACAGATCAGCTAGGAGAAGAACATGGGCACCCCAGAAGGGGACAGGAGCAACAGGCGAAGAACAGACCAGCTAGGAGGAGAAGAACATGGGCACTACTGAGGGGGACAGGAGCAACAGGAGAAGAACACACCAGCTAGGAGGAGAAGAACATGGGCACTACTGAGGGGGACAGGAGCAACAGGAGAAGAACAGACCAGCTAGGAGGAGAAGAACATGGGCACTACTGAGGGGGACAGGAGCAACAGAAGAAGAACAGACCAGCTAGGAGGAGAAGAACATGGGCACTACTGAGGGGGACAGGAGCAACAGGAGAAGAACAGACCAGCTAGGAGGAGAAGAACATGGGCACTACTGAGGGGGACAGGAGCGACAGGCGAAGAGCAGACCAGCTAGGAGAAGAACATGGGCACTACTGAGGGGGACAGGAGCAACAGGAGAAGAACAGACCAGCTAGGAGGAGAAGAACATGGGCACTCCTGAGGGGGACAGGAGCAACAGGAGAAGAACAGACCAGCTAGGAGGAGAAGAACATGGGCACTACTGAGGGGGACAGGAGCGACAGGCGAAGAGCAGACCAGCTAGGAGAAGAACATGGGCACTACTGAGGGGGACAGGAGCGATAAGAGAACAGATCAGCTAGGAGAAGAACATGGGCACCCCAGAGGGGGACAGGAGCGACAGGCGAAGAGCAGACCAGCTAGGAGAAGAACATGGGCACTACTGAGGGGGACAGGAGCAACAGGAGAAGAACAGACCAGCTAGGAGGAGAAGAACATGGGCACTACTGAGGGGGACAGGAGCAACAGGAGAAGAACAGACCAGCTAGGAGGAGAAGAACATGGGCACTACTGAGGGGGACAGGAGCGACAGGCGAAGAGCAGACCAGCTAGGAGAAGAACATGGGCACTACTGAGGGGGACAGGAGCAACAGGAGAAGAACAGACCAGCTAGGAGGAGAAGAACATGGGCACTCCTGAGGGGGACAGGAACGACAGGAGCAGAACAGACCAGCTAGGAGGAGAAGAACATGGGCACTCCTGAGGGGGACAGGAACGACAGGAGGACAGACCAGCTAGGAGAATATCACAGGCGCCAGGAAAGGGACAGGTGCACCATGTGGCGTCTGGGGGACAACAAGGGCGCCAGAAGGAAGTTAGGTGCGCCAAGATGAGGACAGGGGCATCATGTGGCGCCTGGGAGATAACAGTAATGCTTTGGGGAGGATTGGGGTATCATAAGGAAGTTAGGTGCGCCAAGAGGAGGACGGGGGCATCTTGTGTTGCCTGGGGGTAAACAGTAGTGCCCAGGAGAGGACAAAGGCACCAGAAGCAAGTCAGGGGCACCAGGAGGACAGAAGCATTAGGAGGAGGTCACAGGATCCTGGAGGAGGAAAGAAGAACCTGGAGGGGGCACAGAGGAGTCAAGAGGAGGACAGGTGAATCATGGGGCGCCGAGGACAAGACAAAGGAGTAAAGAAAAGGTCAGGGGCACCCACCAGAAATAGGACTGGGCTTAGATTAGGGACAGGGGCACCAAGAGGAGGACGGCTGCGCCAAGAGGGGGACGGCAGCATCAAGACTAGGACAGGTGCAACATGCAATGCCTATTCGAGTACGGAGGTGCCCAGGGCAGTATAGGTCACCTGTCATCTGCTCAGAAATATGTCAGTAAGTGATGGGATTCTAAGCAGTGCCACCACAGGAAAAATAAGTGACTACATAGTGCCCATTCACATCAAGGAGTTTTCTAAGTAATGCAGGGCAAGATGGGTCCTCAAAAGAAATAGAGAGAAGGGGATCGAAAGGGAGAGATTGAGATATAAGTCAAGAGTAACTGATATCAAGAGACCTGGCCTCTACTGTGGCCATTAATTCCCTAAATATGAAGTATGAAAATAATTCTAATCTTAACAACCCCCTCAACGACTAGTTTTAAAGAGTAGCTGTAATAACAATGACGGCAGGGGTGACGTTGTGTCATTGTCAACAACAATGGTGGCTGTCGTGTCACTTGGACGTCTTCAAGTGGTGGAGGGAGATGCAGCCATCTTCATTGTGGGTGCGCTTTAACTTTTTTTTTTCAAACTTTTTTAACACATTAGTGCAAGTTGTAAATGTGTTGGGACACACGTCCAGCAACATGACCGATCACGTGGACTTTGACGCCATGTTGAACACCAAGAATAACAGTCACTTCAGGTGTGTGACAACTTGTAGGTAGAGTTCCCCAGCTTAGTGCTCGCCTGCTTTCTCCGGGTAATTAAATCCCATTCAAGCTTCTCACTTCCACAAATGGGTCTTAAATGCTTCTCATATCTTTTTTTTTCTTCCCTCTTTATAGCTGGAGGTCAAACTTCACAAGAGTGGTTTAAAACAAACAGACCCTTACCAAACCTAATAAAGCCAATGACCCCAAAACAAAGGAGGCGACCCCCTGCCTGGAGCCCTGTTCATAAAGAGACCCATCTAATTTATAGATATGTGATAACCCCAGGTCCCTCGCCCCATCAGCAGACAGGAGATGTGCATCCTGTCCGGTCTCCTGTCAGATCTTCAGGCCGCACTTAAAGGCTGCAATTTGTCATTTTGCAAAATAAATATCTAATAAAAAGTTTGAGCACAACTCAAAAAGCACCGAATATCTGCTGTAAAGCACCGAGAAGCAGGAAATCTAATATTACATAATCCCAAGAACCTGGAGAAAAGCCTGGCCTTCCACACGGCACCTGGAGAAAAGCCTGGCCTTCCACACGGCCCAGGAGAAAAGCCTGGCCTTCCACACGGCCCAGGAGAAAAGCCTGGCCTTCCACACGGCACCTGGAGAAAAGCCTGGCCTTCCACACTGCCCCAGGAGAAAAGCCTGGCCTTCCACACGGCCTAGGAGAAAAGCCTGGCCTTCCACACGGCCTAGGAGAAAAGCCTGGCCTTCCACACGGCCCCTGGAGAAAAGCCTGGCCTTCCACACGGCCCAGGAGAAAAGCCTGGCCTTCCACACGGCCCAGGAGAAAAGTCTGGCCTTCCATACGGCCCCTGGAGAAAAGCCTGGCCTTCCACACGGCACCTGGAGAAAAGCCTGGCCTTCCACACGGCCCAGGAGAAAAGCCTGGCCTTCCACACGGCCCAGGAGAAAAGCCTGGCCTTCCACACGGCCCAGGAGAAAAGCCTGGCCTTCCACACGGCCCAGGAGAAAAGCCTGGCCTTCCACACGGCCCAGGAGAAAAGCCTGGCCTTCCACACGGCCCCTGGAGAAAAGCCTGGCCTTCCACACAGCACCTGGAGAAAAGCCTGGCCTTCCACACGGCCCAGGAGAAAAGCCTGGCCTTCCACACGGCCCAGGAGAAAAGCCTGGCCTTCCACACAGCACCTGGAGAAAAGCCTGGCCTTCCATACGGCCCCTGGAGAAAAGCCTGGCCTTGCTGCCCGCATCGCACACTGCATTTGGTGCACACTCCAGGATAACATGTGGTAACGGTGTGGTCCTCTGTCTGACGCCAACATATGGGTAAGAACTTGGGGGGTATTTGGTTACGCTTATGACACTCTTTGAGCCTGTGTACAGGGCTCATGTACTGTCCTCCATGTGTTTACTACTCCCCCGGTTTTAATACCCATGTACACTTGCACTATGCACTTTATGGCGGTATATGGCGTTTTTCGAGACCCACACGAGTTTTTGGTCTGTGCTACTCGGTTCCTCTCAATCTGAATGAGTGACAATTGTCTTGATTTTTTGTACATATTTGTATTTTGTGACTTTTTGTTCTAATAAACTTGTAATTAATTATCTATGGACATGTACTCCATTGTTCTTTCTCGGTATATATCATGTCTGGAGAGTGCAGGACATATATCAACCCAAGGGAAAACAAATTGGTCACACCCCTGATGATAGCGACGTGTTCAGACTGCCGGTCACATCACTCTAAATCAAAGGCAGGACAGAGCAGTTGAGTATTATTTTCTCCATTGCAACACACCCTATAAGTGCCCTATCCCAAATCCGGGGAGGTTGTCACCCTATACATAAATGACAGTGGCACCCCCGCTATTTAGCGGCTGACTCTACAAGACCCTAAAAGTCCCTTCTTAGCAATTACATGGATCAAGAATCAAGCAGCCTACCAAAAACCTGGTACAGATATCACCTCAAAACAAGAACCAACGGAGTGTACTAAGTGACTCAAACGACAAAGTGCATAAAGTGTTGTGTGTGACTCCTTTATTTTCACTTGGGTTGGTATATGTCCTGCTTTTCATGAGATTGACTACATTTTAAATTTTAGGGCTCGCTATACTTCTGCGATTCCCTAATTTGTTTATAGAATTGTTAATAGTTGCAGTTCCTTTTCAACAGCATTCTGCCAGCATGATAAGTGTTGAAACTGCCCTCCCTTTGACCCCTTAAAGAAAGACCCGCCCCGCTCCCTGCAGAGAAAAAGACCCGCCCCACTCCCTGCAGAGAAAAAGACCCGCCCCACTCCCTGCAGAGAAAAAGACCCGCCCCACTCCCTGCAGAGAAAAAGACCCGCCCCACTCCCTGAAGAGAAAAAGACCCGCCCCACTCCCTGCAGAGAAAAAGACCCGCCCCACTTCCTGCAGAGAAAAAGACCCGCCCCACTCTCTGCAGAGAAAAAGACCCGCCCCACTCCCTGCAGAGAAAAAGACCCGCCCCACTCCCTGCAGAGAAAAAGACCCGCCCCACTCCCTGCAGAGAAAAAGACCCCACCCCACTTCCTGCAGAGAAAAAGACCCGCCCCACTCCCTGCAGAGAAAAAGACCCCACCCCACTTCCTGCAGAGAAAAAGACCCGCCCCACTTCCTGCAGAGAAAAAGACCCGCCCCACTTCCTGCAGAAAGATACAATGACCCACTCTCATTTCCTGTGGATAAAGACCTGCCCCACTTCCTGTTCAGAGATAACGCTCCACCCTCACTTCATTGTTATGGACCTGGTGGTTAGGAGCACCTGGAATGACCTGATAGTCAAACTGCAAGGACGAGCTCTGGGAAGTGGGAACTCTGCTGATCGCAACCCTAATCCTATTATCACACACACTAGAATTAGCCGTGGATCGTGTCTGACTCTGCCTAGACGACTCTTCACAGCCTGAGGTAACTACCCCTAAAGAGAAACAAAGCCTCACTTGCCTCAGAGAAATTCCCCAAAGGAAAAGGCAGCCCCCACATATATTAACTGTGAGTTAAGAGGAAGGTACAAACACAGAAATGAAAACAGGTTTCAGCAAAGGAGGCCGGTCTTACTAAATAGACAGAGTATAGATAAAGGGATCTTTGCGGTCAGCACAAAAATCTACAAAAGCCACGCAGAGAGAGCAAAAAGACCCCCGCACCGACTCACGGTGCGGTGGTGCCACTCTGCAACCCAGAGCTTCCAGTTAGCAAAACTAAATCATGATAACCAGCTGGACAGAAACTTAACAGGTACTAAGGAATATATTCAGTACACAAATAAACAACAAATGAGCTTAGCAGGGACTTAGCTTCCGTTGAAGTAAACAGGACATCAGAAAGATCCAAGAGAGATCTGAACCAGTACTGATACATTGACAGCCGGCATCAAGTAATGATCTGAGCGGAGTTAAATAGAGGAACCAGCCCAGTCCTAAACGATGCAGCTGAGGAAGCCACTTCCAGACCAGCAGCTCCAGTTTCAGCCACAAGAGGCAGTCCACGGACAAAACTCACAGAAGTACCATTCCTGACCACAGGAGGGAGTTCAAGAACGGAGTTCACAACAGTACCCCCCCCTTGAGGAGGGGTCACCGAACCCTCACCAGAACCCCCAGGCCGATCAGGACGAGCCAAATGAAAGGCAGGAACCAAATCGGCAGCATGGACATCGGAGGCAAGAACCCAGGAATTATCCTCCTGACCATAGCCCTTCCACTTGACCAGATACTGAAGTTTCCGTCTCGAGATACGAGAATCTAAAATCTTCTCCACCACATACTCCAATTCTCCCTCGACCAACACCGGAGCAGGAGGGTCAACGGAAGGAACCATAGGTGCCACATATCTCCGCAACAACGACCTATGGAACACATTATGGATGGCAAAAGAAGCTGGAAGGTCCAAACGAAATGACACAGGATTGAGGATTTCAGAAATCTTATAAGGCCCAATAAAACAAGGCTTAAACTTAGGAGAAGAAATCTTCATAGGAACATAACGAGACGACAACCAAACCAGATCCCCAACACGAAGTCGGGGACCAACACGGCGACGGCGGATAGCGAAACGTTGAGCCTTCTCCTGTGACAATGTCAAATTGTCCACTACATGAGTCCAAATTTGCTGCAACCTGTCCACCACAGAATCCACACCAGGACAGTCCGAAGGCTCAACCTGCCCTGAAGAAAAACGAGGATGGAAACCGGAATTACAATAAAAAGGTGAAACCAAAGTAGCCGAACTGGCCCGATTATTAAGGGCGAACTCAGCCAATGGCAAGAAGGTCACCCAATCATCCTGATCAGCAGAAACAAAGCATCTCAGATAGGTCTCCAAAGTCTGATTGGTTCGTTCAGTTTGCCCATTTGTCTGAGGATGGAAAGCCGAAGAAAAAGACAAATCAATGCCCATCTTAGCACAAAAGGACCGCCAAAACCTCGAAACAAACTGGGAACCTCTTTCCGACACAATGTTCTCCGGAATACCATGCAAACGAACCACATGCTGGAAAAACAACGGAACCAAATCAGAGGATGAAGGCAATTTAGGTAAGGGCACCAAATGGACCATTTTAGAGAAGCGATCACAAACCACCCAGATGACCGACATCCTTTGAGAGACAGGGAGATCTGAAATAAAATCCATGGAAACATGCGTCCAGGGCCTCTTCGGGACCGGCAAGGGCAAAAGTAACCCACTGGCACGAGAACAGCAGGCCTTCACCCGAGAACAAGTCCCACAGGACTGCACAAAAGAACGCACATCCCGCGACAAGGAAGGCCACCAAAAGGATCTAGCCACCAAATCTCTGGTACCAAAAATTCCAGGATGACCAGCCAACACCGAACAATGAACCTCCGAGATAACCCTACTAGTCCATCTATCAGGGACAAACAGTCTCTCTGCTGGACAGCGGTCAGGTCTATCCGCCTGAAACTCCTGTAGAGCCCGCCGCAAATCAGGGGAGATGGCAGACAAAATCACCCCCTCTTTGAGAATACCAGCCGGCTCAGAAACTCCTGGAGAATCAGGCACAAAACTCCTTGAAAGGGCATCAGCCTTCACATTCTTAGAACCCGGAAGGTACGAAACCACGAAATCGAAACGGGAGAAAAACAGCGACCATCGAGCCTGTCTAGGATTCAACCGCTTGGCAGACTTGAGATAAGTCAGATTCTTGTGATCCGTCAAGACCACTACGCGATGCCTGGCGCCCTCAAGCCAATGTCGCCACTCCTCGAATGCCCACTTCATAGCCAACAACTCCTGATTGCCAACATCATAATTACGCTCAGCAGGCGAAAACTTTCTAGAAAAGAAAGCACATGGCTTCATCACAGAGCCATCCGAACTTCTCTGAGACAAAACAGCCCCTGCTCCAATCTCAGAAGCATCCACCTCGACCTGAAACGGGAGCGAAACATCTGGCTGACACAACACAGGGGCCGAAGAGAAACGACGTTTCAGTTCCTGAAACGCCTCAACGGCCGCAGAGGACCAATTCACCACATCCGCACCTTTCTTGGTCAAATCAGTCAGTGGTTTAACAACACTAGAAAAATTAGCGATAAAGCGACGGTAAAAATTCGCAAAGCCCAGGAATTTCTGAAGGCTCTTTACAGATGTAGGCCGAGTCCAATCATAAATGGCCTGGACTTTAACTGGATCCATCTCGATAGTAGAAGGGGAAAAAATGAAGCCCAAAAAGGAAACCTTCTGAACTCCGAAGAGACATTTAGACCCCTTCACAAACAAGGAATTAGCACGAAGGACTTGAAACACCATTCTGACCTGCTTCACATGAGACTCCCAATCATCCGAAAAGACCAAAATATCATCCAAATATACTATCATGAATCTATCCAGATACTTTCGGAAGATGTCATGCATAAAGGACTGGAACACAGATGGCACATTAGAAAGCCCGAATGGCATCACCAGATACTCAAAATGGCCCTCGGGCGTATTAAACGCGGTTTTCCATTCATCGCCCCGCTTAATACGCACAAGATTATACGCCCCTCGAAGATCTATCTTGGTAAACCAACTAGCCCCCTTAATCCGAGCAAACAAATCAGACAATAGAGGCAAAGGGTACTGAAATTTGACCGTGATTTTATTAAGAACGCGGTAATCTATACAAGGTCTAAGAGAACCATCCTTCTTGGCCCCAAAAAAGAACCCTGCTCCTAACGGTGATGACGACAGGCGAATATGCCCTTTCTCCAAGGACTCCTTTATATAACTCCGCATAGCGGCGTGTTCCGGCACAGACAAATTGAAAAGTCGACCCTTAGGAAACTTACTACCAGGAATCAAATTAATAGCACAATCACAATCCCTATGAGGAGGCAGGGCACTAGACTTGGGCTCATCAAATACATCCTGGTAATCCGACAAAAACTCGGGTACTTCAGAAGGAGTGGAAGACGAAATTGATAACAATGGAACATCCCCATGGACCCCTTGACAACCCCAACTGGACACAGACATTGATTTCCAGTCCAATACTGGATTATGGACCTGTAGCCATGGCAAACCCAGCACGACCACATCATGCAAATTATGCAACACCAAAAAGCGAATATCTTCCCGATGTGCAGGAGCCATGCACATGGTCAACTGAGTCCAGTACTGAGGTTTATTCTTGGCCAAAGGCGTGGCATCAATACCCTTTAATGGAATAGGATGCTGCAAGGGCTCCAAGAAAAAACCACAGCGCCTGGCATACTCCAAGTCCATCAAATTCAGGGCGGCGCCTGAATCCACAAACACCATAACAGAATAGGATGACAAAGAGCAAATCAGAGTAACGGATAAAAGAAATTTAGGCTGTACAGTACCAATGGTGACAGACTTAGCGGACCGCTTAGTGCGCTTAGGACAATCTGAGATAGTATGAGTGGAGTCACCACAGTAAAAACACAGCCCATTCTGACGTCTGTGTTCCTGCCGTTCAGCTCTGGTCAAAGTCCTATCACAATGCATAGGCTCAGGCCTCTGCTCAGAGGACCCCGCCATATAGTGCACAATTTTACGCTCCCGTAAACGCCGATAGATCTGAATGGCCAAGGACATTGATTCATTCAAACCAGCAGGCGTGGGGAACCCCACCATAACATCCTTAAGGCCCTCAGAAAGACCTTTTCTGAAAATTGCTGCCAGGGCACACTCATTCCACTGAGTAAGCACAGACCACTTTCTAAACTTCTGACAATACATTTCAGCATCATCCTGACCCTGACATAGAGCCAGCAAGATTTTCTCTGCCTGATCCACAGAATTTGGTTCGTCATAGAGCAATCCATGCGCCAGAAAAAACGCATCTACATTAAGCAATGCAGGATCTCCTGGCGCAAGGGAGAATGCCCAGTCTTGAGGGTCGCCTCGCAAGAAGGAAATAATGATTTTTACTTGCTGACTAGGGTCACCAGAGGAGCGAGGTTTCAGGGCAAGAAACAGTTTACAATTATTCTTGAAATTCAGAAACTTAGATCTATCACCAGAAAACAAATCAGGAATTGGTATTCTAGGCTCTAACATAGGATTCAGAACTACATAATCCTGAATGCTTTGTACCTGTGCAGTGAGATGATCCACACAAGAGGACAGACCTTGAATGTCCACATCTACACCTGAGTCCTGAACCACACAGAGGTTAAGGGGAAAAGAAAGACCAAACACACTGCAGAGAAAAAAAAATGGTCTCAGAACTTCTCTTATCCCTCTATTGAGATGCATTAACACTTTGTGGGCCAGCTGTACTGTTATGGACCTGGTGGTTAGGAGCACCTGGAATGACCTGATAGTCAAACTGCAAAATAGGACGAGCTCTGGGAAGTGGGAGCTCTGCTGACCGCAACCCTAATCCTATTATCACACACACTAGAATTAGCCGTGGAGCGTGCCTGACTCTGCCTAGATGACTCTTCACAGCCTGAGAGGTAACTACCCCTAAAGAGAAACAAAGCCTCACTTGCCTCAGAGAAATTCCCCAAAGGAAAAGGCAGCCCCCACATATATTAACTGTGAGTTAAGAGGAAGGTACAAACACAGAAATGAAAACAGGTTTCAGCAAAGGAGGCCGGTCTTACTAAATAGACAGAGTATAGATAAAGGGATCTTTGCGGTCAGCACAAAAATCTACAAAAGCCACGCAGAGAGAGCAAAAAGACCCCCGCACCGACTCACGGTGCGGTGGTGCCACTCTGCAACCCAGAGCTTCCAGTTAGCAAAACTAAATCATGATAACCAGCTGGACAGAAACTTAACAGGTACTAAGGAATATATTCAGTACACAAATAAACAACAAATGAGCTTAGCAGGGACTTAGCTTCCGTTGAAGTAAACAGGACATCAGAAAGATCCAATAGAGATCTGAACCAGTACTGATACATTGACAGCCGGCATCAAGTAATGATCTGAGCGGAGTTAAATAGAGGAACCAGCCCAGTCCTAAACGATGCAGCTGAGGAAGCCACTTCCAGACCAGCAGCTCCACTTTCAGCCACCAGAGGGAGTCCACGGACAGAACTCACAGAAGTACCATTCCTGACCACAGGAGGGAGTTCGAGAAAGGAGTTCACAACACTTCATATAAAGACAGACACATCCACACTTCCTGTACAGTGATAAAGACACGACCCACTTCCTGTACACAGATTAGGACACGCCACCCATTTCCTATATACAGACAAAGACTCGCTCCCACTTCCTGTAGAAAAGCAAAGACCCAGTAATCTGTGCCGATGTCTCTGCTGATGGAGAGATTACACCTGACAACAGGCAGTGGACGGTAAATTTCACAGGTGATACTTAGTGGTTGGTTATTAGAAGATTTTTCAACATTAATTAATAAATTAATCTAATTTTCACACTTTCTATCGAACGAAATCAAGTTGTCAGACAGTCCAGGAACCACTCAAAGAGACAGATCACAGTCTTTAGAAAAATATCTAAATCAATTATTGGAATAACTATGCATAGGAGGTTTCTTCAGGGGCTCTTAATCCAAAAATGATTGGTGATTTGATAAATTCTATCTCAGCTGATCCGAAGGTGTCCAGATGTTGGGACCAGGAGCGATCATTTGTAATCATTGGGATGATAAGTCCTAAGAGCTCCACCACAAAATGAAGCGATACACACAGTCCGCACAGATGAAGCCGAACAGGCGAAACTCGAGCTAGGCAAGTGTGCAAGACACATTATTTGGGACTATCCAAAATGGAGAACCCCTTTAAGTATTAGAATGGCCTAAAAGGATAAACAGCGTTGTATTTTATGATGAAGGTGGACAGATACTGTTGTATTACACAAATCCTATTCACTTAGATTCCTCTATCTTTGTACATGGATGGATGAACATGCTGGAACCTGTCAGTGAAGTCTTATAAGAAAACAATTAAATCCCAGCAATGGGGCCGACATCCTATAAAGGGAAAACAATTACAGACCCTTTGAAAGCAGAAATCTCCTGACAAGTGAGCGGAGAAGAGGAAAAGCCAGGAGTTATGGCAGGCGGGCAGGTTAGCGACCTTAATGAAAGGGCTAAATGACTTGAGACGGGACTTGAGTGAGCCGGTGTCATGACCCCATGTAGGACACTTCTGAGGATTCCTGAACCCTACACAGACCAGTCAGTCAGGGTGTAAAAACCTGCTGCATCTCCCCGGTAATGACCCGATGATTACCAGCATGAAAGCCATTTAGGAAAGAATTAGACCGAAGAGGGGAACTTGTAAGGAGGTCAATAAAGTGGTGATGAAGGAGCCGCTCCGAGGGTCCCGATATGGAGGATTGGGGAGGACGAGAGTAGTATACGGAGATGGGGAAAACATAGATAAAAGGGAGGCAGAAAACACCAAGAAAGAACAATAATAAGGTATGAAAGACAAATAAATGACCTTACAGGTACCAATAAGGGCGGCGATCATCACACTAGACAATGGAAAATTGGAGTAGTTGTTCTCAGTAACCAATCAGATTCTAGTTAAAGGATTGTGGCACCGCAGCTGTACAGCGGTGTTCAGAGCCTGAATAACAGTGCACGTACAGCGGTGCGCAGAGCCTGAATAACAGTGCATGTACAGCGGTGCGCAGAGCCTGAATAACAGTGCACTTGCAGCGGTGCGCAGAGCCTGAATAACAGTGCACTTACAGCGGTGCGCAGAGCCTGAATAACAGTGCATGTACAGCGGTGCGCAGAGCCTGAATAACAGTGCACTTACAGCGGTGCGCAGAGCCTGAATAACAGTGCACGTACAGCGGTGCGCAGAGCCTGAATAACAGTGCACTTACAGCGGTGCGCAGAGCCTGAATAACAGTGCACGTACAGCGGTGCGCAGAGCCTGAATAACATTGCACGTACCGCGGTGTGCAGAGCCTGAATAACAGTGCACGTACAGCGGTGAGGAGAGCCTGAATAACAGTGCACATACAGCGGTGCGCAGAGCCTGAATAACAGTGCACATACAGCGGTGCGGAGAGCCTGAATAACAGTGCACTTACAGCGGTGCGCAGAGCCTGAATAACAGTGCACTTACAGCGGTGCGGAGAGCCTGAATAACAGTGCACGTACAGCGGTGCGCAGAGCCTGAATAACAGTGCACGTACCGCGGTGTGCAGAGCCTGAATAACAGTGCACGTACAGCAGTGCGCAGAGCCTGAATAACAGTGCACGTACAGCGGTGCGGAGAGCCTGAATAACAGTGCACGTACAACGGTGAGGAGAGCCTGAATAACAGTGCACATACAGCGGTGCGCAGAGCCTGAATAACAGTGCACATACAGCGGTGCGGAGAGCCTGAATAACAGTGCACTTACAGCGGTGCGCAGAGCCTGAATAACAGTGCACTTACAGCGGTGCGGAGAGCCTGAATAACAGTGCACGTACCGCGGTGTGCAGAGTCTGAATAACAGTGCACGTACAGCGGTGAGGAGAGCCTGAATAACAGTGCACGTACAGCGGTGCGGAGAGCCTGAATAACAGTGCACGTACAGCAGTGCGCAGAGCCTGAATAACAGTGCACATACAGCGGTGCGGAGAGCCTGAATAACAGTGCACGTACAGCGGTGCGCAGAGCCTGAATAACAGTGCACATACAGCGGTGCGGAGAGCCTGAATAACATTGCACGTACAGCAGTGCGCAGAGCCTGAATAACAGTGCACATACAGCGGTGCGGAGAGCCTGAATAACAGTGTACGTACAGCGGTGCGCAGAGCCTGGATAACAGTGCACGTACATCGGTGCGGAGAGCCTGAATAACAGTGCACGTACAGCGGTGCGCAGAGCCTGAATAACATTGCACGTACCGCGGTGTGCAGAGCCTGAATAACAGTGCACGTACAGCGGTGAGGAGAGCCTGAATAACAGTGCACGTACAGCGGTGCGCAGAGCCTGAATAACACTGCACATACAGCGGTGCGGAGAGCCTGAATAACAGTGCACGTACAGCGGTGCGCAGAGCCTGAATGACAGTGCACTTACAGCGGTGCGCAGAGCCTGAATAATAGTGCACTTACAGCGGTGCGGAGAGCCTGAATAACAGTGCACGTACAGCGGTGCGCAGAGCCTGAATAACAGTGCACATACAGCGGTGCAGAGAGCCTGAATAACAGTGCACGTACAGCGGTGTGCAGAGCCTGAATAACAGTGCACATACAGCGGTGCGGAGAGCCTGAATAACAGTGCACGTACAGCAGTGCGCAGAGTCTGAATAACAGTGCACATACAGCGGTGCGGAGAGCCTGAATAACAGTGCACGTACAGTGGTGCGCAGAGCCTGAATAACAGTGCACGTACAGCGGTGCGGAGAGCCTGAATAACAGTGCACGTACAGCGGTGCGGAGAGCCTGAATAACAGTGCACGTACAGCGGTGCGGAGAGCATGAATAACAGTGCACGTACAGCGGTGCGCAGAGCCTGAATAACAGTGCACGTACAGCGGTGCGCAGAGCCTGAATAACAGTGCACGTACAGCGGTGCGCAGAGCCTGAATAACAGTGCACAGAACTCATACTGCAGTGCGCAAAGCCTGAGAGGCAGTGCACGGAGCTCATATTGCAGTGTGCGGAGCCTGAGAGGCAGTGCACAAAGCTCATATTGCAGTACGCTCTCATATTGCAGCGCACGGATTCTCAGTGGCAGCGAAAGGATCTCATATTGCATCATGCGAACCTGTATGACAGTGCACAGAGCTCATATTGCATTACACTTTCATATTGCAAAACACAGCTCTCACATTGAAGTGCACGGATCCTGGTTGGCAGTGCACGGAGCTCATACTGCACTGTGCCATATGGCAGCACACAAAGGTCATGTTGCAGTGCGTGAAGCTCATACAGCACTGTGAGGAGCCCATGTAGCGACGCACATAGCTGATATTGCAGTGTGCAGGGCCCGTATGGCAGTACATGGAGATCGTACTGCAGAGCGGGGAGCCTGAGTGGCAATGCACGGAGCTCATAATGCAGTGCGCCAAGCTCATATTGCAGTGTGTGGAATCTAAATGACAGTGCGAGGAGCTCATGTTGTAGTGCACGGAGTTCACATTGCACTGCGCGGAGCCTGTAGGCAGCACACACAGCTTATAATGCACTGCACACAGTCACTGCATGAAGCTCACAATACACTGGGCAAAGCAGCATGGACATACACTTCACTCATACTGTAGAGTGCGGGGCTCATATCGCACTGCACAGAACACATATTGCCATGCGTAGAGCCTATGTGACAGAGCCTGAGGCTCTGCAGAGCAGCGCAGCACTGGAGCCCGGAGTCCATGTTACTCTCACCGAGCGACCACGAGATATCAGGCAGAGAGAACACTCGTCCACCTACCCATCATTGGAGCACGTCAGAAACTCATCCTTAATCTTTGGGTGCCAGCATCCCCCGTTCAGCATAGCCGTATGGCCCTGAAAGGCAAAAATAAAAAATATATAAATAATAACAAATCTGAATATATTTCCTACAAAAAAATAATTATTTTTCTTAGACATCTGTGTTTCTAGCCATTTTCTGCTATCAGTTCAATGAAAACTGCCTGGAAAATCCTACAAATGTTAAAGTTCCATATGAGCCAAAGCTTATGTACGGGGAGAAAACCTCATGTGCTCAGAACGAATTTCCACCTCTGAAATATGCTTGATTTCACAATAAATCATTAACCCCACATTTCTGATACAAAGCGCCTAAATCCCTGCGTAGATAAGAAATGACAACATTCGTCACTGCATACTGATAATACATAGAGCTCAATGATAACACAGTATACAGCACGCCCCGGAGCTCCCCCTAGTGGTGGCTGGAGATGAAGAGAATTTTATGATAGCAGTTAACTACACACTGCAGTGAGAAAATCATTCATCAATGTCCAGGAGGAATAACAGAGGAGCGGCACATAGCAGAAGTGTCAGACAAAAATTAAAACGCAGAGAAAGGAGAAGATCTGACCCTTCAACTCTCATTGAACATATGAGATTAATTATAGCTGGGGAACAGGGAAACTAATTAAATTAAGAGAAAGGGATGACACTACCATCCCCTTTGAAGTAGGGGCCTTCTACAGTGACCAGGTGATTACAACAGGGAGATTTGCAGGGAAGAAGACACCCAGACTATCATCCATATATTCAAGAGGCAGAGAAGTGAAAAATCTAACACCTTCAGAGGTAACTCTTGTTCTTGTCAAAGAAAACTGAGACAATTGCAGTTAGACACTCTGTTTCCGTTGTCCAGATACGGATATTGGGGTTTGCATGAATCCGATATATACAGTACAGACCAAAAGTTTGGACACACCTTCTCATTTAAAGATTTTTCTGTATTTTCATGACTATGAAAATTGTACATTCACACTGAAGGCATCAAAACTATGAATTAACACATGTGGAATTATATACTTAACAAAAAAGTGTGAAACAACAGAAATTATGTCTTATATTCTAGGTTCTTCAAAGTAGCCACCTTTTGCTTTGATGACTGCTTTGCACACTCTTGGCATTGTCATGAAAATACAGAAAAATCTTTAAATGAGAAGGTGTGTCCAAACTTTTGGTCTGTACTGTATGCGAGATATATTTTTGGAATCGTAGCGATGGGACGAACATAACAGATTCACTTACATCACCGTAGGGACATACTAACCCCTCTAACTTAATATCGGTCCAATAGATGATGCTATACATGCCATATCTTTCTATATCTCATCTCTATAGAAAGGGGCACCTGTCCTCAGTACTTACCCCCTAATGTGATCTCAGGACTCCCTTATAGTAACACTGACCTGTGGGCCAGGTCTAGCTCCATCTTCAGTGATCTCATCGTTGCCTCTGCTCTGCAGAAGCTTAAGGTTAATTTTTTAAAAATCCAATAAGGGAGCATGGTGCAACCTGGGTGTGGCTAGGAAGGGCACCTTTGATGATTGACACCAGGCATTGCCTTGCCTGCAAAGAGAACTGTCTGCCTGTGCCGTCAATCAGCAGTGAGGGAGGTGAGGCATGCAAAACAGCACACTGAGCCTGTTGGCCACACACCCCAGGTGCACCGACCACCTAATTAGTATACTTGATAAAACTTCACTTCCTGCAAAACATAAGCAGCGGATAGCTCACAGAAGGTGCGATTTTTATATCTACAGCTTTCCAATCGTCTCCTTATAGAAAGGGAATCTGACCATGGGACGGAGGGTCGTACAGATGCCCTCGCTGTGTACGACATACATGGATGAGGGGCCGCATTCCTCCCCCGGATCGGCATGCACACTGGCAATCTTCCCTTTCCTTACTTATTATTTCCATTCCTGACTCCTTTTCCCACTAGGATTTGGTGATAGAAGCTCTCTGGCTGCGGCAGACAAAACATTTTTTTTTTTCTGAATGTTTTTCCACTGGCCTCGAAATCCTTCAACTTGTCGTAACACTAACAAAGATTCCATCTTCTCGCTAAACCGACCGCGGCCATGACGGGGTCTCGTCTTCACCTTCGGACTGGGATCACAGGTAGCTCTCGGCGCGCCCTTATTGCAGGCTCCTCACCCTCATCACGATGGTGCATGGTCCATTAGAGAGGACGGCGATCAGTTATGTGTCTATGCCTGTCCCTTCCGCTGATCGCCCCTCGAATGACAGCGTCTCCAACCTACATGGTCAAGAGATGATGGGGGTTGTAATGCTGTAACAATGGATGGGGGGCGACTGCTGTGCATGGTGGAGTAATGCCCAGCATCCCTTACTGAATAATTGACCATCTTAATACATTAAACCCTTCTAGTCCGGGCCAGTTTTCTGGGAAGAAGGCAATTGTTGCTCCTCGCCTTCTTCCCAGAGCCATAACTCTCCAGTAGGCCGCAGTCTGCAATGGCAATCCAACAGGCACGACAAGGTTCCAGGGGGACTAATGGGTGCAGGAATGTGGGGCATCGGCGACGTCTATAGAGGTGGTTATGCATGCATGCTACTGATTTTGGAGGTTCCTTGTTCTTATGATTACAGCAATGAAGAACGCTTTTAAAGTCACTTTTCACTCTTGAATGCTGTTTTTCAATGCTGCTGTGCAGGGAAAGGAGGAGGGGACACAATGCTAAATTAGTGCTGCAACCCTTTTGTTTCCACCCCCATAGGTTATTACACTGTGGCATATACTGATCATTTTCCATCACCTTAGTAGACGGGAATGCCCCTTTAAAACACACTACGCTCGTCACCTGCAGCCACCACTAGAGCGAGCTTTTGAGATGACTGTATACAGAGTCATTAGTGTAATGTACACTGCTCACAAAAATAAAGGGAACACTTAAAGGGCACCTGTCACCCCGTTTTTTCCGTATGAGATAAAAATACTGTTAAATAGGGCCTGAGCTGTGCACTACAATAGTGTAGTTTGTGTACCCCGATTCCCCACCTATGCTGCCGAAATACATTACCAAAGTAGTCGTTTTCGCCTGTCAATCAGGCTGGTCTGGTCACATGGGCGTGGTGTCTTCCCCCAGATCTTGCTTAGTTTTCCGTTGGTGGCGTAGTGGTGTGCGCATGCCCAAGGTCCCGAATCCACTGCACAGGGGAGTGAAAAGAGCGCGATGTGCGCTATTTCATTGGTAATCGGTGGGGGCGGCCATCTTCCTTTGGCCGCGCGTGCGCAGAAGCGGCGCTCTGCTGGCCGCGGCTTCAGGAAAATGGCCGCGGGATGCCGCGTGTGCGCAGATGGAGATTGCGGCGGCCATTTTCCTGAAGCAGAGTTCGCATCTCGCACCACTACGCCACCAACGGAAAACTAAGCAAGATCTGGGGGAAGACACCACGCCCATCTGACCAGACCAGCCTGATTGACAGGCGAAAACGACTACTTTGGTAACGTATTTCGGCAGCATAGGTGGGGAATCGGGGTCCACAAAATACACTATTGCAATGCACAGCTCAGGCCCTATTTAACAGTATTTTTATCTCATACGGAAAAAACGGGGTGACAGGTGCCCTTTAAACAACAGAATCTAAGTACAAGTAAATCAAACTTCTGTGAAATCAAACTGTCCACTTAGGAAGCAACACTGATTGACAATCAATTTCACATGCTGTTGTGCAAATGGAATAGACAACAGATGGACATTACTGGCAATTATCAAGACACCCTCAATAAAGGAGTGATTCTGCAGGTGGGGACCACAGACCACATCTCAGTACCAATGCTTTCTGGCTGATGTTTTGGTCACTTTTGAATGTTGGTTGTGCTTTCACACTCGTGGTAGCATGAGACGGACTCTACAACCCACACAAGTGGCTCAGGTAGTGCAGCTCACCTAGGATGGCACATCAATGCGAGCTGTGGCAAGAAGGTTTGCTGTGTGTCAGCGTAGTGTCCAGAGGCTGGAGGCGCTACCAGGAGACAGGCCAGTACACCAGGAGATGTTGAGGGGGCCGTAGGAGGGCAACAACCCAGCAGCAGGACACTACCTCAGCCTTTGTGCAAGGAGGAACAGAAGGAGCACTGCCAGATCCCTGCAAAATGACCTCCAGCAGGCCACAGATGTGCATGAGTCTGCACAAATGGTTAGAAACCGACTCCATGAGGATGGTCTGAGTGCCTGATATCCACAGATGGGGGTTGTGCTCACAGCCCAACACCGTGCAGGACGCTTGGCATTTGCTACAGAACACCAGGAATGGCAAATTCGCCACTGGCGCCCTGTGCTCTTCACAGATGAAAGGAGGTTCAAACTGAGCACATGAGACAGACGTGACAGAGTCTGGAGACGCCGTGGAGAGCGATCTGCTGCCTGCAACATCCTTCAGCATGACCGGTTTGGCAGTGGGTCAGTAATGGTGTGAGGAGGCATTTCTCTGGAGGGCCGCACAGCCCTCCATGTGCTCGCCAGAGGTAGCCCGACTGCCAATAGGTACCGAGATGAGATCCTCAGACCCCTTGTGAGACCATATGCTGGTGCGGTTGGCCCTGGGTTCCTCCTAATGCAGGACAATGCCAGACCTCATGTGGCTGGAGTGTGTCAGCAGTTCCTGCAAGATGAAGGCATTGAAGCTATGGACTGGCCCGCCCGTTCACCAGACCTGAATCCGATTGAACACATCTGGGACATCATTTCCCGCTCCATCCACCAACGTCATGTTGCACCACAGACTGTCCAGGAGTTGGCGGATGCTTTAGTCCAGGTCTGGGAGGAGATCCCTCAGGAGACCATCCGCTGCCCCATCAGGAACATGCCTAGATGTTGTAGGGAGGTCATACTGGCACGCGGAGGCCACACACACTACTGAGCATCATTTCCTTGTCTTGATATGCAAATTGCCTCTTCAGAGAAAAAGAGGACTTAAACTCTATAGCGCCACCTGTTGGAAGTAGCGATCCTACAAGTCACAATCAACCCTTTAACGAGTTGTGCAATATGACTTAGGATAAAAGCCAAATCAGTATCTCAATTCGCAGACACGGTGTTTCCCAGAGGAGCATTTCACGGCGAATAAGCCTCCTTACCTTGACAAGCCACAGCTGGTATGTCATTCTCCATAAGGAGAAACGTTGCCCCTTAGTTCCTTGTCTTGAGGCATTTCCACTGAAGTTGGAGCAGCCTACAATTTGATCTTCCACTTTGATTTTGAGCATTATTCCAACTCCAGGCCTCCGTGGGATATTAGTTGTGATTTACATTGATCATTTTTAGGTTTTACTGTTCTCAACACATTCCCCTATGTAATGAATAAAGATTTACAACTGGAATATTTCATTCAGTGATATCTAGGATTTGGGATTTTAGTGTTCCCTTTATTTTTTTTTTGAGCAGTGTATGTATAAACAGTACGCGGTGAGCTCCCCCTAGTGGTGGCAGCAGGTAATCAACATGTAAGCTTTTCCATCCAAGTCTATTAAGGGAGGGGATATGGAGCTCTGTAACAGAAAACCAAAGCTTCAGATGCTATCAATACAAGATCAATTAATTATTCCACATAGGACAGATAATGATGGACGTCATCCTCTAGTACCTTGGTGTTTGCCATATCCACAATGTACTGGTCGCCCTTCACACACTCCATTACGGGAAAGCCGTCCCGGTCAAGTACTTTGGCCTGCGAATTCCCGGCTACGACGAGGATGACGTCCCCGGTGATGCTGTACTGAAGAGACTTGATCTGATGACTGTGGGAAGATAAAGCAGACAGATATCAGCTTCTTCACGAACATATCCATCTCGGCGCAGACGTTATCCCTGACCGTAGCCACCAAAAATGAGGCATTAAGTGATGGCCGCTCACGTCTTCCCGGGTGAGACGATGCGTGCCCATTCATTACTATAAAAACAACAAAAATGGTTGAACACAACAGCACGAACAATAAAAAAGCAACCACGTGATTGGAGCGGTACTGAAGCGCGAGGCTGGGAACTTCAAATAGGAACCTTGGTGGGGTCCAAGTCCTAACGACACCATCCGTTACCCTTATTACTGCAGATCTCGCCCCTTAGCGGTGCCAGCGAGAGCTGCATGTTAAGCACTGAGCCAGCGCTGTGCCTTGCAGGCCGCTGCAGACGACGCGGATGGTATGTGCTACGCTCACAGGACATAAGCAAACAAAATGTTCCTGAAAGTGAATTCTCCGAATAGCATGGCAGCGTCCCCGGCTCGGATGTACCCGTAAGCTGGCGGGAGCGCAATACAACTGCTTTATGCTGCCTTATCACACGCCGGGATGATTTTTTTTTTCTCTCTGGGACAAATATGGTCATACAGATCTTCACCCCCCAAAAAAAAATCACTCCTCCATGAAGGCAAAGCTTTGGCTTGCAAGCAGCTATGTAACCGGCCTTATATGTAGCAGGCGAGGAACAACGATCCCTGTAACTTTAGCCCCGACATGCCATGTATTTCATGGGGCCTAAAGTCCAACTGTGTAACTCCCCAAAGCATGGTTAGTGAAAAATGAAACAACTTTGCGAAATCTCCTACTGTTTTCTCTCTGCAACTCCTATATAAAATTCTATGTCTCCATGGTAACAGACTACAAACAAGCCCAGTGTAGTCAGATTCTGCAGTCAGAGCTTGCCATGAATGGTGAATCCTACGGCGTGCCTACTCCTTCTCTGCCGGTCGGGTGGAGAGTGGGGGTCCCCACATACACTCAAGTATACTCATCAGTGGCGTATACGCATGAATCGACACCTGTCACGTCCTTATTACCTTTTTTTTTTTTTTTTTTTACTCTATTTCTTTTTAATTACTTGTGGCACAGTTTCCAGAAGGAAGAAGTCATGTTTTTCTAATCTTGGACAACTCCTTTAAGCGCCGCCCAAAGCAAAACATGGAGAAAAACAATGTACGAGGACCTCTGCTTCACTGCAACATTTCAACAAGGCAGGTTCTGACATCTGCAGACATACAAGCAGAGACAAAAACAGGAAAGGGTTTGATGCCAATTTTTGACATTTCTCACATTTAATTTTTAGATTTTTCTTAGCTCTTTTTTGCTGCATCGTTCCCTCATTAACCCTTTCTTTCCTGCACAGTCGGTCTGAATCTGCAGGATGGATATTTGGCGAGGTAGGGATTCGTTTTTCAGCAGCCGTTAATCTTATAATGCCAGCAGGGAGGTCCTTGATTAATAGCGGTTCATGACTACTAAACTCTATACAGTGGTCTGCTCCTCATGGGTGGTCACCCACAAAATTCCAATTTTCTCAATAAATCATCCTCTTGCCTGGAATCACAAGCACATGGAGGACATGGTAGTAATGGGGGGGTCTTTTGTAGGACTTATTATTGCATTTGCTTTCATTGAGAACAGGACATTCAGGTCATACAGCTGCTTATAGGGTCCTCAGGAGTGAGGGTCACTGCGCGGGGATCTCATCTACGCCAATATTCATCTTTATTACTAATACGGATAAGAATTAATCTGATCTTGGGCTAGCCAGCAGAAAGCGATGGGGTCAGGAGAAGAAAACACAGCAAACACTGCAACCACCTAATGGGCTTAGAACTCACTTGAAGACCCTCTCCCCCTTAATGTAAGCAGAATAGTGCTTCCCTTAAAGGGGTTGTTCAGGATTGGAAAAAACATGGCTATTTCTCTCACAGTAGTCACAGCTCGCCCTCCTCTCATTCCAGGGTAGCTACAGCTGGCCATCCTCTCATTCCAGGGTAGTCACAGCTGGTCATCCTCTCATTCCAGGGTAGCTACAGCTGGCCATCCTCTCATTCCAGGGTAGTCACAGCTGGCCATCCTCTCATTCCAGGGTAGCTACAGCTGGCCATCCTCTCATTCCAGGGTAGTCACAGCTGGCCATCCTCTCATTCCAGGGTAGCTACAGCTGGCCATCCTCTCATTCCAGCCAACCCTCCCTACTGTCCTCCCACGGCAGTCACAGCTGGACCTCCCACCTCTCCTCCCCCAGTAGTCACAACTGGCTCCCCTGCTTCCGGGACAGTTACAGCTGGCCATCCTCTCATTCCAGGGTAGTCACAGCTGGACCTCCCTCCTCTCCTCCCACAGCTGGTCCGCCTCTCCTTCCAGGGCAGTTACAGGAGGCCCTACCTCCTCTTCTCCCCCAGTAGTCACAACTGGCCATCCTCTACTTCCAGGGTAGTTACAGCCCTACCTCCTCTCCTCCCATGGTAGTTACAGTTACAGCTGGTCCTCCCTCCTTTCCTCCCACCATAGTCACAACTCGTCCTCCTTTCCTTTCAGTGTAGTTACAGCTGGTCCTCCCTTTTCTCCATCCATGGTAGTCACGGCTGGTCCTCCCTCCTCTCCTCCCCCAATAGTCACAGCTGGTCCTCCCTCCTCTTCAACCCCAATAGTCACAGCTGGTCCTCCCTCCTCTTCAACCCCAATAGTCACAGCTGGTCCTCCCTCCTCTCCAACCCCAATAGTCACAGCTGGTCCTCCCTCCTCTCCTCCCCCAATAGTCACAGCTGGTCCTCCCTCCCATCCCCCCCAATAGTCACAGCTGGTCCTCCCTCCTCTCCTCCCCCAATAGTCACAGCTGGTCCTCCCTCCTCTCCTCCCCCAATAGTCACAGCTGGTCCTCCCTCCTCTTCTCCCCCAATAGTCACAGCTGGTCCTCCCTCCTCTCCTCCCCCAATAGTCACAGCTGGTCCTCCCTCCTCTCCTCCCCCAATAGTCACAGCTGGTCCTCCCTCCTCTCCTCCCCCAATAGTCACAGCTGGTCCTTCCTCCTCTCCTCCCCCAATAGCCACAGCTGGTCCTCCCTCCTCTCCTCCCCCAATAGTCACAGCTGGTCCTCCCTCCTCTCCTCCCCCAATAGTCACAGCTGGACCTCCCTCCTCTCCTCCCCCAATAGTCACAGCGGATCTTCCCTCCTCTCCTCCCCCAATAGTCACAGCTGGTCCTCCCTCCTCTCCTCCCCCAATAGTCACAGCTGGTCCTCCCTCCTCTCCTCCCCCAATAGTCACAGCTGGTCCTCCCTCCTCTCCTCCCCCAATAGTCACAGCTGGTCCTCCCTCCTCTCCTCCCCCAATAGTCACAGCTGGTCCTCCCTCCTCTCCTCCCCCAATAGTCACAGCTGGTCCTCCCTCCTCTCCTCCCCCAATAGTCACAGCTGGTCCTCCCTCCTCTCCTCCCCCAATAGTCACAGCTGGTCCTCCCTCCTCTCCTCCCCCAATAGTCACAGCTGGTCCTCCCTCCTCTCCTCCCCCAATAGTCACAGCTGGTCCTCCCTCCTCTCCTCCTCCATTAGTCACAGCTGGTCCTCCCTACTCTCCTACCCCAATAGTCACAGCTGGTCCTCCCTCCTCTCCTACCCCAATAGTCACAGCTGGTCCTCCCTCCTCTTACAGAACCCTCACTGTCTAATCCGTCCCCAGTATAATCTCCCTTTTATCCTCCCAACTCCCTTACTTTTAAAAAGTAGTTTCAGAAAAGCCACCCCAACTCCTCCAGCACATGTACTCGCACTTTGGTAGTAAGGAGTCCATTCAAGGAGGAGAATGTAACTTCTTGCATTGATCTCAACTAGAAGAAACTGAAGCCGCAGAAGAGCAGATGCGTTGACTATTTCTTCCTGATCTGACTGCTCGACAGGTCACATTGAGCCGAATGCTGCCGCTGACTCCACCTTGTGGGTATGGCCTGATCCTCAACCATCATAGATTCAGGTGTTGGTGACCCAATGAGGGCTTCTGTCCATCCACCATGAGCCACTGGCTATACCAGCACAGCCATGATGCCTTCACTATTATGTCAACTGATCAAGTATGATCCCTATCATGAGACTAACTCCTTGAAGTCAGGTCTCAAAATAGTCAGAAGAGTCAAAAGCCCTTTGACACGACTCAGATGGCGGACCACAGCGTAGCGTTACTCTACTTACCATTCACAAGGTTGATGAGATCGAAATGCCTGGAGGGAAGCGTCCATCCCTGCAAAATCCCAGAACCGAACGTCAAAATCATAACCGCCGGTGACCAGACGAGCGCCTGAAGGGTCCAAGCCCAGAGCGGACACCTAGAAGAGACAAATATCACAACGGTGTAAACAACCCATCGTCACATAATAAATATCACCAGTACGTGACAAGGTCCACCTGCCGGACCCCAGACATAAGCACCACCATAGTACGGCAGGGGGTGGGATAGAGGTGACAGTGAGGCCCTGCAAGTACGACGGAGGTTTCAGGAGAAGGGACATGAGAGGCACATCCGTCCACAATATGACCTAGGACTAAGAAACGCGTCAGGATTTTTATACATATTTTTGTCTTCCATGTTTTAATTAAACATGAACTACATTTTTACATATTGTGGATGGATGGGCCGCTCCTTTTCCTTTCCTTGAATCTATGGCTTAACTTCACCAGCAGGACAGGCACTCGACACACAGATTCCAGCCTTTAATATCGGATGAGCTTCAAAAATCTCTCACAGCACATGCTCACTACGCTCCATTCAGTGTATAGGAGGGGTGGTCGCACACGCTCACTACGCTCCATTCACCGTGTATAGGAGGGGTGGTCGCACATGCTCAATACCGCTCCATTCACCGTGTATAGGAGGGGTGGTCGCACACGCTCACTACAGCTCCATTCACCGTGCATAGGAGGGGTGGTCGCACACGCTCAATACCGCTCCATTCACCGTGTATAGGAGGGGTGGTCGCACACGCTCAATACCGCTCCATTCACTGTGTATAGGAGGGATGGTCGCACACGCTCAATATCGCTCCATTCATAGTGTATAGGAGGTGTAACGCTCGCGCCGAGACTGGTTGGCGCGGGAGTCTGGGGGTGTGGCCCCACTGGACCACAGACCAAACTTCCCTGGAAGGGGCGTAACTAAGTAGCTTCCTAGGTGTTCGCTGGAGCCTCTGATGGTGAGGTCAGACTTGTGCAATAGGAAGCTAACAGGTACCACTCCAGGGTGGAGTCGGACTGTGGATGCTGATCCCACCGGGGACAAGACACAGGCAGGCAGGCACGGCTGTGACACTGGCTGACGCCCTGACGGCAGACTGGCTTGACGGAGATACAGACAGGCAGACGGGCACGGCTGGCACTCTGGCAGACAGGGCTGATACTCTGGTAGGAACTGGTATTCAGGCGCGTGTATGGAAACAGGTAAGAACCTGTTCAGACTGGAGAATATAAACAAACAGGTAAAGACCTGTACGGCAAGTTGCTGAACAGAGGTAGAGCAAGAAAAGAAAAGGAGAAGGCGGAGCAGAGAAGGAGAAGACAGAGCTAAGAGCAGAGAAGAAGGCAGAGCTAAGAGCAGAGAAGGAGAAGGCAAAGCTAAGAGCAGAGAAGGAGAAGGCAAAGGAGGCAGAGCCAAGGACGGAGCCGCTGGGGGCGGAGTCAAGAACGGAGCCGCTGGAGGCGGGGCCAAGGACGGAGCCGCTGGGGGCAGAGCCAAGAGCGGAGACGCTGGAGGCGGAGACGCTGGAGGCGGAGCCAAGAGCGAACCGCAGGAGACAATGCCAAGAGCCAAAGCCGCAGGAGCCAAAGCCAGGAGCCAGAGGGTGCAGAGCTACAGGTTGTGGCGAACAAACCTGAGAGGCACAGAACCACAGGTTGTGGCAGAACTGAGCAGAGAGAAGCAGAGCCACAGACAGTGGCGAACTGAGCAGAGAGATAAGGCGGAGGTACACACAGCAGAGTGGGAAATGACTAATGACAAAGAAGGAACAGGAACGGACATAGACCAGAGTTCAGACAGGAACAGACACAGATACACAAACAGAACACAGATGATACACAAACAGAACACAGATGAAGGCCTGCAATTGCAGCCCCCTGAGACAGGAAACAGACACGACCTGGCAGCTCAGTAGCAAGTGCTAACTGAGGGAAATAGTTTGCTCAGGCATCCTCCAATGGGTGAGGACGCCTTAAGTATCAGAGGCTTCTAGGCCATTGGCCAGGGACACCTTAGGGAGGTGCACACAGTCTCAATAAGAATCCGGAGTGGCTGGCACCACCCCCCTATGCACACAGCCAGGAAGTGTACACAGAGCAAGTGGCCATGAAGCACATGGCATGGAACCGGCAGCAGACAGATCTCACAGCATGGCACTGGGTGAGTGAGTTGATGTAACAGGCAGGTGGGGAATGGAAGGCCATGCAGTGATGCCGGCAGGGTTGTTACAGTACCACCTCCTTTACACCCCCTCTTCTTCAAACCCGCCAGAATGATCTGTAGAAGAAGAAAGAAACCACTCACAGTCCAAGTCATCATAACATTCAAAGTAGGATAAGGCAAACGGGTCACCAGGAATCTCAGAAGACAAAGTCTTTGTGCCCAACAGGGTTAGCTTCATCAAAAATCTCAGCTAGCAAAGTCTCTTTGTACCCAATGGGGTTAGCTTCCTCAATGGACTGGACCATTTCCTCTGGGTAGACAAGAAGCAGGGACTTAGATGCTACTGACTTGTTATCTTCACCAGCCGGCCACATGGAAGCCGAAGGAATACTCACAGGATACATCTTCTGCCCGATATCCAGAGACAAATTTTCAGGTAGCAGAGATGTTCTAGAGTACTGAACACAGGAAAAATCACTGGAGCTGAGGGTGGAGAACAACAACTCCACTGGATCAGGAAAAAACTGAGAGGAGAAAACTTCTGTTTTGGAATCTTCACCAACCAGCCATATGGACGATGAAGGTACCCACATAGGAACCATCTTCTGCCCGTTATCCAGAAGAAAACGTCCAAAAGGCGGGGATGTTTCCATGAACAGGTTACAGGTATAGTCATTAGAGTTGTGAGGAGAGATTGTCACCGCTTCCCCATCTTTGGTGACGTCAGCACACCTTGACTCGAAGACTAGCAGACCAGCAGAAGAAGAAGACAACACAGTTGACTGTCCTTGACGCATGGGAACCAGACACCTCTCATGACTGGGTAAATTCAAACGAAGCATTTTGCAGGAACTCTTGACCAGAGCGAGTGGTAGAGTCCTAGGCTCAGAATGACCCATGGGCATAACAGACAGCATATGGAAGACAAAATTCTTCGAGTAGAAGACTCCAACCTGGAGCTGTAGTTGTCCTTGAAGGACTAGACTGCTCTCGAGTAGGGCTTGACCAACTTCAGACAACGCCGTCACCGGGTTCTGGAGCTGTAGAACGGAGACCATACACCGACTCAAAATGATTGGCGACTTTACCACGCCAAAGCTCCCAGAAAACAGAGACACAGTCTTTGATTTTGATGGAGAGGAAGTACTCTCACCTAGGGCAGTCTCTCCTGCTGGCCCAGGGTTTTGGAGTTTTAGATCTACAGGGCAGAGACCGTCTGGATGTTCCTTGCACCCGCAGCGATACCGCATTCCCTTCTTGCGGCTGGATTCGGGCTGCTGCTTTGCCAGCCCACTTTTATCAGCCTTCTGGGGTTTCGCTTGGGTAGCTGCTGGGACAGGTAGAGGAACCGGCGAGTCTTGGACGGACTTGGTCAGACATGGCGGTTTCTTTGGGGGATTCGCTCGTCTGGACCGCCTCTGGGATCTGGTGAGGGAAGGCTTTGCAGGAGGAACTAGGTTAGGCGCTTTGAAGGCTTTAAGGAAGGCCATCAGGAAGGCCTCAAGGTTTGAGAGGATAGGATCCCTTGCTTCCCAGAGAGGGTTCATCCAATTCAATGCATCTCCTGCTAGGTAGGTCAGCATGAATCCTACCTTGGACCAATCAGAAGTGAAATCGGACGCATTTGCTTCGATATACATCAGACTACGCTTCAGGAACTCCATGCACTCCTCTGGATCCCCATAGTATCTTGGCGGAGGCTTCGGAAGGAGTTTTTATAGGCAAGGTAATTATACAACTCATCAGAGACTATGAATTGACCACCTGGAGTAGGTGTAGGCAGATCTTTCAACTGAGTATAAAAACCTTCCGGGGGCCAATACTGGCTAGAAGAGAGTTCATTTTGCTCTGAGAGCAGCGGCTCATGGGACTCAGCGGGGACCATGGCCTGAGCAATCTGTAACGCTCGCGCCGAGACTGGTTGGCGTGGGCGTCTGGGGGTGTGGCCCCAATGGACCACAGACCAAACTTCCCTGGAAGGGGCGTAACTAAGTAGCTTCCTAGGTGTTCGCTGGAGCCTCTGATGGTGAGGTCAGACTTGCGCAATAGGAAGCTACCAGGTACCACTCCAGGGTGGAGTCGGACTGTGGATGCTGATCCCACCGGGGACAAGACACAGGCAGGCAGGCACGGCTGTGACACTGGCTGACGCCCTGACGGGCAGACTGGCTTGACGGAGATACAGACAGGCAGACGGGCACGGCTGGCACTCTGGCAGACAGGGCTGATACTCTGGTAGGAACTGGTATTCAGGCGCGTGTATGGAAACAGGTAAGAACCTGTTCAGACTGGAGAATATAAACAAACAGGTAAAGACCTGTACGGCAAGTTGCTGAACAGAGGTAGAGCAAGAAAAGAAAAGGAGAAGGCGGAGCAGAGAAGGAGAAGACAGAGCTAAGAGCAGAGGAGAAGGCAGAGCTAAGAGCAGAGAAGGAGAAGGCAAAGCTAAGAGCAGAGAAGGAGAAGGCAAAGGAGGCAGAGCCAAGGACGGAGCCGCTGGGGGCGGAGTCAAGAACGGAGCCGCTGGAGGCGGGGCCAAGGACGGAGCTGCTGGGGGCAGAGCCAAGAGCGGAGACGCTGGAGGCGGAGACGCTGGAGGCGGAGCCAAGAGCGAACCGCAGGAGACAATGCCAAGAGCCAAAGCCGCAGGAGCCAAAGCCAGGAGCCAGAGGGTGCAGAGCTACAGGTTGTGGCGAACAAAGCTGAGAGGCACAGAACCACAGGTTGTGGCAGAACTGAGCAGAGAGAAGCAGAGCCACAGACAGTGGCGAACTGAGCAGAGAGATAAGGCGGAGGTACACACAGCAGAGTGGGAAATGACTAATGACAAAGAAGGAACAGGAACGGACATAGACCAGAGTTCAGACAGGAACAGACACAGATACACAAACAGAACACAGATGAAGGCCTGCAATTGCAGCCCTCTGAGACAGGAAACAGACACGACCTGGAAGCTCAGTAGCAAGTGCTAACTGAGGGAAATAGTTTGCTCAGGCATCCTCCAATGGGTGAGGACGCCTTAAGTATCAGAGGCCTCTAGGCCATTGGCCAGGGACACCTTAGGGAGGTGCACACAGTCTCAATAACAATCCGGAGTGGCTGGCACCGCCCACCTATGCACACAGCCAGGAAGTGTACACAGAGCAAGCGACCATGATGCACATGGCATGGAACCGGCAGCAGACAGATCTCACAGAATGGCACTGGGTGAGTGAGTTGATGTAACAGGCAGGTGGGGAATGGAAGGCCATGCAGTGATGCCGGCAGGGTTGTTAAAGGAGGGATGGTGGCACACGTTCACTACCACTCCATTCACAGTGTATAGGAGGGATGGTCGCACACGCTCACTACCACTCCACTCACAATGTATAGGAGGGGTGGTCGCACACGCTCACTACGCTCCATTCATCGTGTATAGGAGGAGTAGTCACACAAGCTCACTACTGCTCCATTCCCTGTGTATAGGAGGGGTGGTCGCACACACTCACTACCGCTCCATTCACCGTGTATAGGAGGGGTGGTCGCACACGCTCACTACCACTCCATTCATCGTGTATAGGAGGGGTGGTCGCACACACTCACTATCACTCCATTCACAGTGTATAGGAGGGGTGGTCGCACACGCTCACTACTGCTCCATTCACAGTGTATAGGAGGGGTGGTCGCACACGCTCACTACGCTCCATTCACCGTGTATAGGAGGGGTGGTCGCACACGCTCACTACTGCTCCATTCACAGTGTATAGGAGGGATGGTCGCACACGCTCACTACTGCTCCATTCACAGTGTATAGGAGGGGTGGTCGCACACGCTCACTACTGCTCCATTCACAGTGTATAGGAGGGATGGTCGCACACGCTCACTACCACTCCATTCACAGTGTATAGGAGGGGTGGTCGCACACGCTCACTACGCTCCATTCACCGTGTATAAAAGTAGTCGCACACGCTCACTACCGCTCCATTCCCTGTGTATAGGAGGGATGGTCGCACACGCTCACTACTGCTCCATTCCCTGTGTATAGGAGGGGTGGTCACACACTCAGTACGGCTCCATTCTCTTTCTCTGTGGACGTTTCAGCGCCCCCAGTGATCATACAGTCATCATCTATATTGTTTTGTTAGATTATAAATGTTTATTGGACAATTCATTAAATCAAGCGAGTTGTTGGGACATTAATGGTCCCTGTAGCCTCTCTCGAAAGCTTTATAAAATGCTTGTACTACTGAAAACAGAATAAATCAGGTCCCCGCCATCTGCACATCACTCGCATGTGTTTGCATTGCAGATATGAGACCCTCTGTACCAATGTGGCATCGAGGACGCATTAACTCATGTCATATTTGACCCACAGAATAAGAGAGTCACACTTAATAATCAATTTGCCCCTTAGTCAAAATCCAAATCTCCAGGTCATCGCCATCAGATGCCAGCCGAGCAGTGAAGAGGTGAGGAGTCTGGTAGTACCAACTTCAATGACTGGGAATACCCAGGGGGGCATGGAGCATCTCACCCCAGTCCATCAATAGTGCCTTGTGTGTCCCCCTTTATCTGCAACCATTAATCAGGACTCCTTGTTCTTTGGATTTATGGTGCTGGACGCTTCCAAGAAGAGGTCAAAGTTTTCAAGGAGAAGATTTAGGAGCTCCTTTGGAGACTCTCGGCTTGAGACAACAGGACTTTTTTACTGACCTTCGTCTTGCTTCAATGACTCACTAAGTGTAAGGATCCAAGGGCAATTGAAATCCCAAATGAGAGTCTTTTGTGTTCCTGGTAAAGGGCGATTTAGCAGGAATAATGTAGTCTCTACCCCTCATTGGCCTGGAGGGAGTGTATTTCACCAGAACCAGTAAACCCTGACATAACACAGTCCATATCATCTACGAGACATGACCCCGTAACACTTACAGGTCAGCGGCGCTGGGTGCCGGTCCCCATCAGAGCTGCAATCTAAGGCCTTCTATCTGAGAACTAAATTAACCTGAAGAGACCCATATAGAATGGCCCACATTTATCAAACATGTGTAATGTAACTTTTTGGCATAAACTAATTAACAAAAAGTTGCAGAAAACTTTTGAAAAAGTCACCAAGCGCAAACAAACTTTTCAGAAAGTGCAAAATTGTGCAAAACATTTTAAAGTCAAACTTAAAAAAAAAGTTTTCAAAGAGACACAGGTTAGTCAAAAAGACGTAAATTGCAAAAAAATAACTATTTAAAGTCAATAACAGTGTAAAACGTAAAAAAAAAACAAGTTAAGCAAAATGTTTCAAAAGGAGGCAACTTTAGAAAAGTTTTACAATGCTATTTTTTTTTTTAAACATACGCATAATGGGCAAAACTATTGAACAAGATGTAAAACTTTTCCCAAAAATATGAAAATTAAACAAAACGTTTCTAAAGTCGTATGCTAGGTCAAAAACAACAGGCTCAGCAACAAAGGGGGCAAGCCGTCTGCAGATGGGCACTTGTTTCTTTTCGAGGAGTAGACCCTGGTTTGGTATACAGCGTTATTTATAGGGCATGGCACGTTAAAAAGATCAGACATTCATTTTAGAAGGTGGCTACCTGCAGGAGTTGGGACTAGAGAGGCGACTTTATCTTCCTTTAGGAAGGTGACAAATTTGCATACTTTTTTCCCAGGGAGCATTGGCTGGCCTCTGAGTTTCCTTAGACCAGCTGATGGTCTCCACCAGTAGCAAACTGCATCACAAACCTTGCCCTAAGGAGAGGCAAGAACCATGAAACAGCTGTCTACAGAGGGAGTAAGGGCTCACTGGGTGAAGTGGATGTGCCAAGTCTCTGGTTCGGGTGGGCACCCAGACCCCAGGTGTTGGAATCATGGGGACTAGGACTAGTAAACAAGGAACACTAGAGTCTCAATCCCAAGACACAGGAGTGTGCATTAATGGGCCTTAAATATGTGTGGGGAGATGATGTAATTGATCCACTCAGGGGAACCGGAAAAACTCAACGTGGAGCACAACAGAGGGCAGCGGACTCAGAAGAAGGGAGTGGAGTCCGGGACACGTGTGTAACAAGGAGGGGTCCTTATTTCCTTTGGAGGAGACTTGGTTTGGCCAGTATCTTTGGTCATGTGGCAATGACTTATGGGGTAACATTCCGGCACTAAAACAAGTCACATCTACTTTCTCCTGGAGTATGCTCAGTTTATATGCCTAGACGATAGCAAACAGCTGAGGAATGCTCTCCTTGGGGTAAGGCTTCATTCAGATGTCCATTTTTTGCATATGAGTGCCATCCCTGTTTTTCATGGATAGCACTCATATCGGTGATGGTCTACAGGGCCATTCACATGTCGATTTTTTTTCCTCGGATCGAATGATCAGCGGAAAATAGACAGGATCTGAGGGTTGGATCAAAATCGGCAATGCAAGTCCATGAGTCCGTAAAAAAAAATAATAATTTGGACCACATCTGAGTGCAGTCTTATTTTCATGGACACTCAAAGGAACCTCAAGATCTCTGGAGATGGACTTGTAACCACATTGAGATTGTTGAAATTTGTTCAACAATCTTGGTTTTCAAGTCCTCCGACAGTTCTCTTCTCCTCTTTCTGTTCTCCATGCTTAGTGTGGACACACAATGCGAAGATTGAGTCAACTTCTCCCCTTTTTATCTGGTTTCAGGTGTGATTTTCATATTGCCCACACCTGTTACTTGCAACAGGTGAGTTTGAACCAGCATCACATGTTTGAAACAAAATTGTTAACCCACAATTTTGTCCGGCCCAGTTTGGGGATTTTGTGTGAAATTATGTCCAATTTGCCTTTTTTCTTCTGTTTTTTTTATTGTGTTATTCGAATACAAGCAAAGGAAATAAACATGTGTATAACAAGACGTGTGTAATTGCAATAATTTTCTAAGAGTAATACTTAATTTTCTGGAACAATTTTAAGGATGCCAACACATTTGGCCATGACTGTACGTAAAAAAGCTGGGGTATGTTATAGTCACACATCTCTAAATGTGTCCTCCGAGGACCAGACTGATGAGCTTGTCAGACAAAGCGCCATTTCCTGGAAGAGGGAAAGGTTTATATGTAAAAATATCCCAAAATGTTTAGGCTACCAGTCTCCGGGAAGATCACGACGCTCCGATCGGTGCTTTGTGTAGTCGTTTCTTGCTTCATAACACGCTGGTCCACATTTATCATAAATGGGGTACACGCCTTTCTGACAAATAGAATGGCAACACCCACTTGTCTAAATATTCATAACTGTCCAAGAGGGATCACAGAGGAATGACACCAGGGAAGTAAAAGATCCTCCAGAATTATAAGTATGAAATCTAAAGCCGCACGGCTCCTAAAAAGACTGATCCAGAAGTCTCGGGTCTCTTATATTTACAAAAAGCAGGAAAAAAAAGACAGAAGATTCATAGACACAAGTGTAAGAAATAGAAGCCATGGAATCACTTACAGTCTTCGTGCCGTGCTGCAGTGTGATCTCATGCGAGTCCGGGATCCGTTTAATGGGGTTCTGAAATAAAAGGCAAAGACATAAATAACTGCTGTAAAAGAAAAAAATTATAAAATCCATAAGACGTCTCTGGAGAGGTGAGAGAGCTGACACTTCAGTTGAAGTAGGGGCCTCCTGCAGTGACCAGGTAATTACAACAGGATATCTGCTCTGGGAATGAGCCACCAAGACTGAATTTTTTTTAAGCAGAAGTACAATTTCGAGGCCAGAGCTTCCTCTGTTCAAATCACGGGTCCCCAGACCTTTTGGAGCCAGTGGTCACTGATGAATAGTGGGGTTTGCTTTGGTCCAATTTTTATGGGAGATATATTTTCGGACAGCCGAACATAACACATTCACTCACAGCACCATAAGGCCATTCTAACCCTTCCAACTTAATATCAGTCGGATGGATGCTGCTATCCGTGTCAGGTTTCATCTTTATATGATGGAAAAATCATCGAATAGGAAACATGACGACAATATCTACTGCCTGGGACCTCCAGGGGCGAAGATATCCTTTAAGTTAGAGATCTCATAAAATTCTAAACAACCTAGCAAATCCCACAACCAGCCAGCATATGAGCTCACCATATATTTCATGCATTGGAATCAGAGGTATAGATATCATACGCTCACTGTGATATCCCCAATAACCGTCCTAGTAGCGGAAGCAGCCGCGGCCTCGTCCATCAAATGAGCAATTGTCCTGACGATTGGAGACAGCGAAGTTATGTATCCCTGATAAACTGGGGACAGCGGTGAGATCTGTGTACCCCCCCCTTCCCATTTGTCCACCTTAACAGTGTATATATAAATGGATATAAACAGACAGCATGATGGAAAGAGAACATATAGACAGATAATAGGTAGATCGATAAATAATAGATGGATAATAGATAGATAGATAAAGAGACTGGGGCAAATAAAAGTAACAACAGGAGAGGAATGACAAGACAACCCCCCCCCCCCACAAAAAAAAGAATGGCGCCGGTAAGATGAGGTGTCATCCACAGCCATTCAGGTGGCACAGGACGTAAGGTCTTCTGTGGCACACAGGTCGCCCGGCTACGCCTGGGTGGCACACACGGGTCGCCCGGCTACGCCTGGGTGGCACACACGGGTCGCCCGGCTACGCCTGGGTGGCACACACGGGCCGCCCGACTACGCCTGGGTGGCACACGGGTCAGGAGGCTCTGCTGTGTCTCAGCACAATATCTAGAGCATGGAGCAGATCCCAGCACACCAGCCATCACATAAGAGAAGCCAGACAGGGCCGCTGAAAGGCATCAACCCAGCAACAGGACAGGTGGAGCCCTAACAAATGACCTCCAGTGTCTCTGGGTGACCAAAGAGTCAGAAATAGACTCCATAACAGTGACATGAGGAGCACGACGTCCTGTACTGGGACCTGTACTCACAGCCTCAACAGGAGCCTGGACGTTGTCAGGACTAGTCACACACAACTGACCACATTATGGCTTGTCAGAAGGACACCTGTGGCTTAGAATTTGGAGATTGGAGCAGTTTTATTTTCACATTTCCCCTCTTCAGTGTTTTTTGCTCTTTTAGTCAGATGTTTCTCTGGTTACTGATGGACAATTATAACATTTCATACGTTTTTACACTTTTATTTACTAATCCATGAAGTTCCTGTGAGGCCTCAATATTTCCTGCGCTGCCCCTTATCCTCCGCACTCCTGCCCCTTATCTTCCACACTCCTGCCCCTTATCCTCCGCACTCCTGCCCCTTATCCTCCGCACTCCTGCCCCTTATCCTCCGCACTCCTGCCCCTTATCCTCCGCACTCCTGCCCCTTATCCTCCGCACTCCTGCCCCTTATCCTCCGCACTCCTGCCCCTTATCCTCCCCTTATCCTCCAGACTTCTGCCCCTTATCCTCCACACTTCCGCCCCTTATTCTCCACACTCCTGCCCCTTATTTTCCACACTTCTGCCCCTTATTCTCCAGACTTCTGCCCTTCTCCCCGGCAGCTGGGTATCGGCTTCTGGGCAGATCCTGACTGATGGCCGCCCGTTCTTGTCTCATCAGAGCTCGGAGGTTATCACAATTGTGCCACTATTTGAGGATTGACCGCAGGTTCTCAATGGGATGAGATCTGGGGACTTTTCAGGTCAAGGAACCAAAATATCAATGTTTTGTTGTCACTTTTCCTTGTGACCTTGTCTTCATCCTGCTGGAGAAAGCGTCATCACCACCTTGTCCTGGATGATGGGAGAAGTTGCTCTTGGAGGAGATTTAGATCCCGATCTTTATTCATGGGCATGTTCTTAGGTAAATTGTGAGCGACCCCCTCCATGGATGAGAAGCCACCACACATGAAGGGTCTCAGGAGGCTTTACTGCGGTCAGACACAGGACTCTTGGCAGCGTCACCTTCTCTTCTCCAGTCAATCATTCTTCTAGATCTCCCAAACAGTCTGAAGGGGCTTCATAGGAGAAGAACGATTATCTGGAGAAGAGGAGATGCTGCCATGAATCCTGCGTCTGCCGGCAGTGAAACCTCCGGAGACCAATTCTCATTCAAAATTACGTAGGGGAGAGCAAATTAGAGGTCAAGCTTGTTCCTTGGGAAGACGGGGACAGACAGACGCTTTCTCTTGAAATGAATGAGGTACGGATGACGCCATGACACATGTGGTGGGAAACCCCTAGAAAGCAATGGCCGGCGCTGTGTGACCGCTCGCCCACATTATAAACAGTGTAGTGTTTGCTCTGCTGATTAGTGCATGACAAGGACACGATGAATGGAGACTTCAAGCTGAATGTCGCCCACATTCCGGCCCGGGTGAAATCTGAGATTCGTAGAGACGCGTTTCAGACAAATCCATCAAAGCACCAACAATTATAGCGCAGCCCCATCCTATGGAGTAACGTCTCGCATCCAGCCGTCCGCCGGAGGGATGGGGAAAAGGGGCACAGCGCCCTCAGCGGTGTCAGGTGTCCGTGGCTTTAGGCGAGGGCTACGAGCCGACCTCGGCCGTGTGACATCAGACGAGTGAAGTCGCGGTTATATCCACTATTGAGCTGCGGTAACCGTCAAGTCAGGGATGGAGGCCAGGTGTCAACACTCTCAGGTCAGGGCTTATAACACAGGCTGGCCAATTCTCGTGCCACTGTCACAGGACTGTCCGCTGTTACAGTTCAGCCTTACTCAAGTGAACGGAGCTGGGCCGCAATACCAGACACCACCTACAGATAAGAGTAGCGCTATCGGCACCATGGGGTGGACAGCGTTATGGGTGGTGGCCCAGTGGGGTAGACAACACATTATGGGCAAGAGTGGTGGAGTGGACGACGTTAATGGTAGGGTGAACAATATTATAGGCAGAAACAGTGGAGTGGACAGAATTATAGGTGGGGTGGACAATGCTATAGGCAGGAGCGGTGGAGTGGTCTGCATTAGTGGTGGGGACCTAGTGGGGTGGACAATGCTATAGGCAGGAGCAGTGGAGTGGTCTGCATTAGTGGTGGGGACCTAGTGGGGTGGACAATGCTACAGGCAGGAGCGGTGGAGTGGACAGCATTATGGGTGGGGGGCCTGGTGGGGTGGACAATGCTATAGGCAGGAGCGGTGGAGTGGACAGCATTATGGGTGGGGGGCCGATAGGAAGGACAATGCTATAGGCAGGAGCGGTGGAGTGGACAGCGTTATGGGTAGGGGGCCCGATGGGGTGGACAATGCTATAGGCAGGAGCAGTGGAGTGGACAGCGTTATGGGTGGGGGGACCGGTGGGGTGGACATTATTATAGGCAGGAGCAGTGGAGTGGACAGTGTTATGGGTGGAGGGCCCGGTGGGGTGGACAATGTTGTAGGCAGGAGCAGTGGAGTGGACAGCGTTATGGGTGGAGGGCCCGGTGGGGTGGACAATGTTGTAGGCAGGAGCAGTGGAGTGGACAGCGTTATGGGTGGAGGGCCCGGTGGGGTGGACAATGTTGTAGGCAGGAGCAGCGTAGTGGACAGCGTTATGGGTGGAGGGCCCGGTGGGGTGGACAATGTTGTAGGCAGGAGCAGTGGAGTGGACAGCGTTATGGGTGGAGGGCCCGGTGGGGTGGACAATGTTGTAGGCAGGAGCGGTGGAGTGGACAGCTTTATGGGTGGAGGGCCCGGTGGGGTGGACAATGTTGTAGGCAGGAGCAGTGGAGTGGAGTGGACAGTGTTATGGGTGGAGGGCCCGGTGGGGTGGACAATGTTGTAGGCAGGAGCAGTGGAGTGGACAGTGTTATGGGTGGGGGGGGGCCAGGTGGGGTGGACAATGTTGTAGGCAGGATAAGTGGAGTGGACAGTGTTATGGGTGGGGGCCCGGTGGGGTGGACAAAATTATAAGCAGGAGCTGTGGAGAGGACAGAATTATAGGTGGGGTGGACAATGTTATAGGCAGGAGCGGTGGAGTGGTCTGCATTAGTGGTGGGGACCTAGTGGGGTGGACAATGTTGGGGTTGCTATAAAAATGAATGGTGGAGCATGACCTGCTTTTCCCAAGTGCAGGGACACAGTAATGCACCTCCACTGTGTGCGGCCTCCCTGCGCGGATGTGTGCGAGCACAGCGACACCTACTGGTCAAGGTTATATACACGCACATAGGACTGCAGAGAAAGAATTGGGGCGATAATGAATGAGTGATTCAGACGAGATACAGGAAAGATATATTATATCTTGGTACCGTGTTAGCCAGTAGATAGAATAATATTTGGAATTGAGAGTCCTCAGTGGTTGATACCTTTTAATGGCTAAATGAAAAGATGGTAACAAAATGCTGCTTTCGAGACTATTCCGGTCTCTTCATCCATGTTTTTTCTTCTGTGCTGTGTTGTGTATAAATATGTGATTCTTCAGAATTTCTTTTAGTCTTTGCCTGATGAAGAGGACTGCGTAGTCTCCAAAGCTTGCAATTTACCATCTTTTCAGTTAGCCATTAAAAGGTATCAACCACTGAGGACTCTCAATTCTAAATAAGATTCAGACTAAACATTCATCAGGTTTTTATATTGCCAAAAATTCAGATGTTTTTTTTTCTTATTCTCCTTCCCTTACTAACATAGGTTAATAAATATTTTCAGAATTTTGCACTTTAAAAAAATCTAGTAAAAACGCAATTGAATTTTCAATTCTGCAGCCGACATGTGCCCACGCTGGTCTGCACTAGGATACACAATGGCCGGTGTTCAGACGCTGTAATCGCTCTGCGGTTTGTTTGTTTTTGCCACAAAATCACAGGGAAAATATTGCATTGTATGAACGTAGATAAGGCATTTACTCTCTGCTGCTTTATTTTTGCGCTTTTTACATGTATTTTTTTCCCCGTAAAAACCTAATCGAAAACAACAAAAAAAAGCACAAACGTTCCACGATCAGAAACAAAAATCCGCATTGAACTTGCAGCTAGAAATACGGCCTTAAATTATATTCCTATATAGAAAAGAAGGGGAAAAAAAAAAAACCAGTGGAATTTGCTGGTGAAAAATTCACTAACTTTTACATTCCCGCCATCATGCAGGAAATCTCCAAGAAAACGCAAAGAAGAAAAAAAACGAAACATCGGCAAAGCTGCAGATTTCAGGTCACGGACATCAGTGCGGATTTGGGAACAATAACGGTTTGGCAAAAAAAAAAAATCCCATCTCCAGTGTCAGAAATCAGAGGAACCGTCACTATATAATGTCAGACTTTCCCACGTGAGGGACCGAGGTCATACAAGTGTGAGGAGCGAGACGAGGCACTTCACGGCTCAGTCCTGTGACTCCGGCCTATTCCTTCCAATGGCCGGGAACAATGAGGAAGGCAGCGGCGCTCTGTAAACACTGACGAGAGGCTATACTGTGTCCGCCGCCCCGCTCATCGCTAAGGAAGTGTCTGGGGACACACACAACAACTCTGCACCTTAGATACACAAGATGTAAAGAAATGGAGATTTGTAAACATATTTCATTCTCATTTCTTACATTTTTTAGAACTGCAAAGTTCTATCTATCTACCTGCAGCCACCACTAGGGGGAGCTCACTGCGTACACACAGAGCTCACTAATAAATAATGGTATGCAATGAGCTCCTACTAGTGGTGGGAAGATGTAATAGTCACATTTGGCTCATTGACTTTACCTGCGTGTTTTCCTGGAGTGGCTGGAGGTTTGCACTCAAAATCTGACGATACATGGCCCCATTCATTCTTTCCTGTACACGGTTCAGTCGTCCTGGTCCCTTTGCAGAGAAACAGCCCCCAAAGCATGATGTTGCCACCCCCATGCTTCACGGTAGGTATGGTGTTCTTTGGATGCAACTCAGCATTCTCTCTCCTCCAAACATGCCATATTTTGTTTCTAGCAAACAGTTCCACTACAGTTTATCAGCGAATGGAATCCACAGCAGCAAGTATAGACCAACATTTGGTGCAGATTTATCTTTTCGACTTGCCGCCATATTCTTGTATTTATTGGGAAATCAAATTCTGACTGGTGTGGACGGAGCCCAAACAGGATAATAATCCACGCCTCTCGGTAAAAGGCACAGGTTGGCCCATCTCTGGCATCGGCAATTATGGGCGTCCATTACCCATTAACAATTGCAGGGTGCCGAAGCTGAAAACTGCCGTCAGCACCATCTTGGTGCTCCAGTGAAAAATTTGGTAAAAATCTATATTTAAAAACATAGGTTTGAATCACAGCTTTTCTCTCATCCCAAAATAAAGTAAATTATAAGAAAAATATAAATATATATATATCTATATATATATATATCTATATATATATATATATATATATCTATATATATATATATATATATATATATATATATATATATATATATCTATATATATATATATCTATATATATATATATATATATATATATATATATATATATATATATATATATATATATATATATATATATAGATATATATAGCAAAACAAAAAAGAAAAAAAAAAAAAGGTGACAAATACATTTTTTTTTTTTGTTAAGTTTTCATTTTTTAAAGCCAATAAAATAAAGATATATAAATAGAAAAAGTTCCGTCGTGATCATACAGAACCGTAGAACCGCGATACCAGGTCGTTTCTGTTGCACGAAGAATGACAAAAATAAATGTCACAATCGTGTTTTTTTATTTCACCGCAAATTTTTTATTTATTTTTTAGCTTTTCGATACATTATTGGGTAAAATGAACGATGACGATCAAAACTACAAATAGTCATAAAAAAATAAAATTAAAAAAAAAAAATCCTCGAGTCCTCGATGGAAAAATAAAAAAAGTAAGAAAAATAATAAATATTGGGCGCGATGCTAAGGGGTTAATGATACAATAAGAGACACTCAGAAGTGGAGGAAACTGACGCTCCTTCCCACCATTTTTATTTTCACTTACTCACTAGGCCAAGAAAATCTAAATATATATAAAATGTAATATTCGGAGGACTCGGGGGCTTCCTGTGCGGGGTCTTGGCGGGAGAAATATTTCGTTGTTTCCCTTCTCTGTAGACGCCACAATGGAATCTGAACAAAAGGCCATTTATCAGTGTGATAGGATCGCGGGGAAGACGCCCGGCTCGGCGGAGGATGGGAGAAGCCCGGAGGCACCCCGAGGTCACTTCCTGCGGCTCAAGTGGCCGAGGCGCAATATGGTGGGCTCATCCTCCGCCGGGGGATATCACCATGAGAGGACGCCCCCCATCGTCTATACTACAAGGCTCATTAGGACTGGGCGATGTCGCCTGCCTTCTACAGCCTTTGTGGCGTCTTCTACTGCTGGCTGCAGAAGGAGGTAACTGAGAATCTATCAGTGAGCTATGTTTTCATTGTAACTGTTAAATCTGTTCTTTTTTTGTTTTTCTCTCAGCCGACAGCATCAAAGCTGAAAACGAGGGGAAAAGAAGAGCCCGTAAAAGCCAAAAGTTGCAAAAATTATTTTTGGCTGTAAAGTTTAAAAAAAAAATGGTGGACAACCACTGTAAGGAACCAATCGAAAGCGTTCTCCAAAATAATGAACTCTCCCCCCATGCAGAGGAGTGAGAGTACCGGGGGAAATCCATCTGGAGTTTATTCATTTTCCCAAACCCTTAAGGGGGTCGGGGTGAAACAACCACCTTAAGGGTTAAAAGGGCATGCTGGGAAAATTAATAAACTTTTAAATGACTTTTGGAACTTTTCTACAGTCAGACGCTCCCATAACTTACACTTAATGGCTTTACCGCCCCCTACTGACACACAACTGCAGAAATGTATCCCTTCCTCTGTCTGAAAGAAAAATTCTAGTGGTAGGTTTTCATTTTTGATTGGGAGGAATGGCGGAATTTGTGACAGCACCAAATTCACAAACAAGGGGACATGTGGGGTCCTGGGATAGAAATCCTCTCCCCACCTGTACACATCCGATCACTGGGGGGGGGGGGTCCCATCGATCAAATCCCCTCAAATTAATAAGTTATTTGCGGAGCTACTGATAGGAATAGAACATTAATTTGGTACAAATGCTTTAATGACAAAAGTTCTGAAAGGGGTTGTTGAAGGTGCAGAGAAAAAGCCAAACGGTGCACAAGCCTTCAGGTAACCTACCGTGATTGCAAAAATTATTTCTATCCTCAAATACGTCTATATAAAAAAAAAAAAAAAACATTTTTTTTTTAAAAATGGACTCTATATTGGCGCACGCTATGCTCTTCAATAGATTAATCAATAGGGTACACAATCTGTTGCTCATTATATAAGACTCAAATTATCTCGCATTCTAAATCTGCTTTTGGATATTAAAACTCCATCCTATTCCCACTGCTCCCCCTGATTCTTATATATTTTTTTTTTAATTCGTCATACGGTTCCAGAGATATGCACCTTTCTACGGTTCACAGGATCCTCTGGGGCGTGTCTTTAGGCGGTTTTGCATAATGATCTGTAAGCCACGCCTCCTTTGTAAAGACCATAAGAATCACTAAATAAAAAGGCCCATATCTATTGAACCGTATGGCGGATTTTAAAAAAAACAAAAGCGGGAATACTCAGAAGAAGCAGAGGGACTAAAATTAGAGAAGAAATCAGACATCCGGTGACAGATTTTATTACGAATGTGTTGGAAAGATAGCACACATGCTCAATTGGGACTGACAGGGGGGGGGGTGTCGTGGACTCATCTCTACGTACAAAAGCGGCCTAACATATTTCCTTTGTAAGATCCATATCAGTGACACGTCTGGCACTTGATTCTGCAGGAAGGCTGAATTCACACGCAGCGCTTTTTTTTTTTTTACTTTCTTATGGCTAGATGTTACATAAAAAAGGTCTTTCGTGAAATATGATACGCTCCAAAAGTTTTGGATAGAATCGCGGCATCGTGCGCTGGCTCCCTGCCACGTGACGGCCGCCATAAAGAATCTGTGTACTACGCCGCCGTTTATGTAAACCGGCACAGCTACAGCGGCGTGACGATTATATCATGAAAATCTAATATTAGTCACCTCCAGGAATGATAAATCCAAATAAGGGGGATCTGTAAAAACCAAAAGAGGGTCCGAACGAAGCTCGGAGCTCTTACCGACAGACATAACAATGCGGCATGTCCCGCTGAACGCGGCAGAAATGACGGACGATGGGTCCTCCTGCCTGGACCTACATTAAAGCCTTCATACTTGGCACAAGGACAAATGCCACCCACCCGGCGCGTACATCACGGGCCTCCTGTACGGTATGTTATGACATGTAATGCTGGCAGAGGACTGGGGCTGTATTTATAGATGTGGGACAAGCCGAATCCCCCCCCGAAACCGCTGGAATTTCCAGGAATCCGGGCAGAGATCTCCATCACACAGCTCGTTCCTAAACGCTTGGCCAGGAACGGAGACATCATATGCCGTAGTGCGGTATTATTCTATGCACAGCATGCCCCGGAGACATTGCCATGTAACAAGTGTACATCATATTACCGTGCAAACACTATATATAGAGCGCCACCTACAGGCAAGCGATGTGAAACTTTTGCAAACTTTTGGATAACTTTTCATAAAGTTACAGAGAAACTTCTTTAAATCTTACTTATCACAACCAATTTTTAGTTTTTATTCCTTTCCTGACGTGTCTCATCAGCTGTTCTTTTTTTAATTTTCTTGTTCGTGCACCTCTCCGATTCATATAACACAAATTTACGAAGTGGGTTTAAAGTTTCCTCCATTAAGCAAGTTGGGAAATCCCATTCTGTTTTTTGGGGGCAGCGTGTACCCAGACAGAATACAGTCCGGTCACTGAACGTCACTTTGCAAAGAATCTACATCATCCGTTACTTACATCATCATCATCATCTCCTTCATCCTCGTCATCATCCTCATCGCTGTCTTTGTAGCCGGGAGGAAGCGGGGGGCCGATCATCTCGTCATCCAGAGCTTGAGAACTGCTGCCTGGTGCCGGGGGGCCGATGAATTCATCATCAGAGCTGTCATCAGAGTCACTGCACCAATAAGAAAAGATGTGGCACATTAGAGGAACTGTATACATTAAATTTAATTCATTTTTATGCCATTTTTTGGAGAGACGCAAAACTTTACAAGTTTGAGTCATTATTTTAATAAACTTTTTAGTTGCATTATTCCCAATGTCCGGTCTCATCAAGGGGACGCTGACTGCTGGTGCACCCGCTGATTGTGAAAGCGGGGCTCAGAGATGCACGCCACAACCCCATTAATTCTCTATGGGACTGCAGGATGTAGCAGAGTATAGGGCTTTACTTTTTCCGGTAGTCCTATACACAATAGACCCTGTCAAGAATGACAACCAGGAGGTGGTGGGTCCACACAGATCACACCGGTTTGTCAGGGGAACGCAACTCCCCTGCCTCCAATTATCAGGACAATTACGCAATTGGCTGACCAGTGATCGACAAGGGCAAGGCTGCTTCCACTACTAGTCTGGATACTGGGAAACTAACAATGAACGTACGATATATACACCTCCGATTCCAAAGCATGGGATATCTATATACACACACACACACACACACACACACTATCAGCTCCACAATAACAAAAAGAACCAACAATCATTTATACAGGCCAATTCAACACCAGTTACAGGTAGCGAATGACATCAGGGAGCGGTTTACAGAACAAGAGGAACAGAGGTATTACATTTTATTATTTTAATCTGGAAAGGTAGGCAGTGTTTACAAAAATATACTAAGATGATACAAAATGGGAACAAAACAATACATTACATACAATTACATAGAATAAAAAGGAATAATGAAAGAGAAGTACTAAACCTAGCAGAGGGAAGCACTCTGGGAAAAAGGACAGAACCCACAGTGAACTATGTCTTCCAGAATGAACAAAGACAGACCCAAACTTTCATTTTTATTAGCTTAATGCTACGCTCACATACCTTCCCTTGATTAATTCACATTATGGTTGTGGGATGTGCTAGGTCCTTACAAAACTCCATGAAATTCCCAACTTACAGGCTATGTTGGCCTCTGGGGGTCCCAGGTGGTAGATATTGTCATGTTTCTTAGCACAATTTTATGTGTCGATAGAGATGAAACATGGGATGGATAGAACCATCCATCAGACCATTATTAAGTTGGAGGGGTTAGAATGACCTTACAGTGAAGTGAGTGAATGTGTTATGTTCATCCCTTCGCTATGACGATGAAAATATATATCCCATAAATATTGAATTGATGCAATCGCTGATATTCATCACTGGCCACTGGCTCCAAAACATCTAAGAAGATTCTTTGATCAAAGAAGCCCTATCCCTGGGAAAGGTACCTCTCTGCATCTGCATAAACATACCGCAGGAGGCTCCTACTTCAATGAAGATAGAAGTGTCAGCTCTCTTTTTCTTCCCTGCTTATTAGTTTTCTCTTGTCCCAGCTATAATGAATCCCATATGTTCAATGTATGGGTGATAGGCCACCTCTCCAGAAAGGTCTGTATGGATTGTAAACTTCTCTCTATGACAGATCCTATTCTTGGGATTGGTGGAGATCTTATCACGCTGATCCCTACCAATAAATCCATCACATAGATAATGTTTGGAATAACTATGCAATCACTGGATGGCTGACGCAGTTCACAGCTTTACCTCTGCATTATTATTTCTTCTGTTGCAGTTTATTATGGATTTTGTCAGCGTTTAACAAACTAATTTCAGTGTCTGACCTGAAAATCTATATTAGGCCCCAAGGGGCCATGACAGCTCGCTGACACCCTACGATCGCATCACAGAGAGAACATCTTTCTGTAAAACACCTTAGATGCTACAGTCGCAGCATCTAAAGCATTAAACTAGTCAGACGGCTTCTACTGGTGCCATTTTACCCGAGCTTGCAAAGGAACTGTGTTCTCTTCATTCAGACTGGTGTCCTCAGGTTCAGGCTGTTGCTCACCTGTCTTAGCTCCAGTGCTGGGCTTTCCTTCCTTCGTGCCAGGTTACTCTGGTAACCCAGCAACCACCTCTGATGTCCTCAGCAAAGAACTTTTAAGGCTGGCTCTGGTAGCCACTTGGTGCCTGAGTATTCAGGTAGTAAAGCCCTTTGCTACCATATGCTTCGCTGCTGTTCAGCCACAACTTTCACTTGGTTTTGCTCAGGCCCGGAGTCTGATTATCTGTAAGCTGCTGTAGATTGCTATCCAGCAACCAAATACTGCTATTCCTGGTGTTGTCCACACCTTTAGCTCTGCTGTGTGAATTAATGCGATAACCAACTCTTCTCTGCTATTCCTGGTGCTGCTCCTGTGTGGGTCCCATTTCCTCAACAAGCCTCCAGATTGTCAACATATCTCTGCCCTTCCCCGTGCTCTCCTGCTAGTCCAGTCTGCGCCATTATTGCCTCTAGTCCAAGATGTTCAACCTCATTTGTGTATGATCAATGAGATTAGGGAACGATCTGCTGCATAATAGTGTAATGGTTGATTCACTAGAAAAGTATCCGCTTCATATCCTTCAACCTTAAAAAACTAGGAAAGTCCTTCCATATTGTCCCAATCTGAAGATAAATCCTTGAACATAACTGGGGCTACACAGATAAAGAACACGTGATGTTCGGCCGTTTTTTCAAAGAGCCATAACTTTCCTATTTTAAAGTTGACATACCATGCGCTTGTTTTGTTTTCTTTTTTTGCGTGACTAGTTGTACGGTAGTTTTCAATGACATCGTTCACTTTACTATATAATGTACTGGAAGTGGAGGACACAATCCAAGTGAGAAAAAAAAAATTTAGACCATGGCTTTTTGGGTTGTTTTTACGTTCGTTTATTGTGTAGTACAAATAACCTGTAAACTTAACTATTCTGGTCAGTAAGACCACAGTGAAACTTGTATAGTTTTTTTTGTTGTTTTTTTCTTTTTTAAACATTTTAGTGATAAAAAAATTCTAACATTTTATATAAAAATAAAATCAAAGTTGGGCTAGTGTCGCCATTTTCCAAGACCAATTACTTTTCTTTACTTTTTCATTGATGAACTTGTTTTTTATTGTACCATGCCATCTTCTGAGTATACTTCTAGAAGGTTCCATGGCTTTACAGACACATGCTGTGGGCTTAACTTGACCCCAATTAGTGATAGAGATATAAAAGTTACATATTCCAAATGTCCACCGATAGATCTATAACCCAGAGAAATCTCTAGGATCCAAACCCAACAAAATGGAATGGATTTCTCCTTAAGCAGGTCATGTATCCACTTCGTGTTTATACTTAAGTGAAACCCCATGTCATGCTGAGCATAATGATAATTTTGTCTTTCTGCTACGAGGTTCACCCTAAGAGATATGGGTAATAGAGTATTTCATAGCTGTTCAGAAAGGGGAGTTCCCCAACCACCCAGTGGAGGTCAGCACAGTGGGAGTGCTTTAAGTTTGAGCACAGGTATAAGACACAGACGGGACTAGAGCCCTCTCTCTCTCTTGGCCTGGGAAGTCACCTAGCAAATACTGTGCCTGATGCATTGGGACATATGCTTCTCCTCCTCCCTGCATGGCTTACCATGGAATGACATAAGACAAATGTAAGTATATTTTCATCTTTAATCCCTTTTATTTTGTAATCATTCTGTATATACTATAATTGTCTCATCTTGTTAAATTATTTTTATATACTTTTGTAAACACTGCCTAATCTTTTTTGGAGTAAAAGCTATAATATTTATTAGCTTTGTATTCCTTGCTCTAAAACGTACCCCCAACGTCCTCTGAAGTAAATTACGCTACTAATTGGGTTGGCTCCTGACCCGCTATTAATCATAGTAATAGGAGCTGGAGGCAGCAGAGACGAACTGTGCTTGTTGGGTATAGCTGGCAGTGACGGAAAGGGGTTTATAAGAGTATTGCCTGGCTGCGGTGGGAAATAGGTATATCGCCTTCACTGCAGCATGCCCAATAGCCATTACATAGCAAGGCAGCCTTGGTGCAGTTCCCTGACTGGCCTGAGGGTAAGGGGGGTGCCAGAGAGCTGCTAGTTCCAAACCGGAACTGGGAAGAGAGATATAAATAAATCCCTGAAGAAATAACTGAGGAAACCAAACACCCCCAGTTCATGACAGGTACTATAGAGGGAGGTGCCCCAAAATGAATACCGCATGAAAAATGCCCCCACTGGTGTCTCATATGTAGGTGGAGGGCCCAGGATTGTGGATATAAACTGTATATCCTCCATCGTGCCGTCTTAATTGTCTTGAGACAAAGGAATGTCCAGTCAATTGCTGAAGAACATGTTCAGCCAGGATGGGTGAAAAAGAGCAGTGGGTGCCGAAGATACAATAGACTGGTGACATAATTCCCCCTACACCTGGGACTGGACGTAAAATCCCAAGAGATACATGTTCCCTCTTCTCCCACCTACAAAGAATGGTGAAGGCTGACATTTTTATCACTTCACTTGTGAGAGACAGAATCTAAAAATTAAAACCAGAAAATCACATTATATGATTTTTACATAATTAATTTGCATTTTATAGCATGAAATAAGTATTTGATACAATAGAAAAACAGAACTTAATATTTGGTCCAGAAACCTTGGTTTGTAATTACAGAGGTCAGGGGTTTCCTGTAGTTCTTGACCACGTTTGCACACACTGAAGCAGGGATTTTGGCCCCTTCCTCCACACAGATCTTCTCCAGATCTTTCAGGTATCAGGGCTGTCATTGGATAACATTGAGTTTCAGCTCCCTCCAAAGATTTTCTATTGGGTTCAGGTCTGGAGACTGGCTAGGCCACTCCAGGAACTTGAAATGCTTCTTTTGTGCCACTCCTGAGTGTTTCGTGTCATTGTCATGTTGGAAAATCCAGCCACAACCCATCTTCAATGTTCTTACTGAGTGTCACGATATGGTATGAAATATCATATAAGTAGTTTCTCTTGCTAGCAAGCTGTGGGATAAAAAAGCCCCCCTTCCCTTTCACTCAGCCAAGAGCTGCCTTGCCAATGTACATGGGGGAAGAGCGTTTTATTGCCTAAAGGAATTTTTACGACCTGGTTAGAATCTTCCTCCAGCAAGAACTGGATTCTAAGTCTCTAGAACACATGGAAGTTCTTTGTTTTGTTTTGTAAGATATTACGCTAACCGTTTAAGTTAAGAACACGAAAATATATATTCTTACTTCCCCTCGGTGGATCTACCCATCCCTCGAAACACGGGCTTCTAACTCCATCTAGTAAAGAAGTAGGGATTTCTCTGTAAATATGTATCCCAGATAGGACATATTTGATCTCATTAGAATGCCCACGTTAATCCGAGATGAATGCTGGGTCTGTTACGACTATGACATGTTTTGTAGCGAAGTTATAGAAAGTAGATAAATTTAAGGTTGAAGTACTCAGAATGTAGAGAGAGGAGGGTCTGGATAAGCCAGACTTTCTGTGATGTCACTAGCTGCAGGTTTTAAGTTTGTGGCAGGCTCCCCAGCAGTTTTTCTTGTCTTTTCCTGGAGAGCCCTGAGCACGTCCAATGAGCTGGGACGTATGGTTGCCTGCAATGCAATGAACTGAGAATATGTGAGTGTTATCTTTTCTCCTTTAATCCCCTTTATGTTATAATTACCTTGTACATATTTGCAATTGTCTCATTTGTAACATCTTTGTAAAATATTTTGATAAAGCACTGCCCACATTTTGTGGGGTATATTATTTCATGCCAGTTCTTTCTCCATGCTCTAAAAACGTACCCTAAGTCTTCTGAAGGGAATTTACGCTACTGTTTTGGGTTAGCTTCGGACCTGTTTAATCGAAGCTGGTGGCAGTAATACCGTGTACTGTGCAGGCCTTTGGGTGTTGTAGCGACTGCGGCATTGATAATTATTGTTTCTGCCTGAGTGGGAGTAGTTTATCGCGTCGCTGCAGCGGGCCCAATAGCCAGTACAAAGCAGGCAGCCTTTATGGCGACTAATTACCCTAGGTGCAGTACCTAACCTGACCTGATAGAAAGGGGGGCGCCAGAGAGCTGCAACGTTTAAGGGGAACTGTAAGCGGGATACACAAAAATCCCTGCAGTTCGTGGTATATTGAAGAGCAGTGGGATACCTAAAATAAGCCCCTGCTGTAAACTAAGAGGTCCCTAGCCTTGTGTGTGTTTTTTCATCACATTGTGGCAGTGGAGGGATAACTAAGATAAGCCCCCTGCACATGTGATAGCCGTCTGTTGGTCTAACGTCACCCCAATCCGTGACATATTGGTGACAGTGGTCAGGAATCCCTGGGGAGTTTGTGACAAACTGCTGGCCGCGGCTAAGGGATCGTGACACTGAGGGAAGGAGGTAGTTGACCAAAATCTGGCGATACATGACCCCATCCATCCTCCCTTCAATACAGTGCATTCATCCTGTCCTCTTTGCAGAAAATCACCCCCAAAGTATGATGTTTCCCCCACCATGCTTCATGATTGGGACAGTGTTCTTGGGGTTGAACTCATCTTTCTTCTTCATACAAACCTAGCAAGTGGAGTAGATACCAAAAAGTTCTATTTTGGTCTCATCTGACCACATGACCTTCTCCCATGCCTCCTCCGGTTCATCCAGATGGTCATTTGTGAACCTCAAAAGGGCCTGGACATGTTCTGGTGTGAGCAGGGGGAGCTTCCGTTCCCTGCAGGATTTTAATCCACCATAGTATAGTGTGTTACTAAAAGTAATGTTCAAGACTGTGGTCCCAGCTCTCTTCAGGTAATTGACCAGGTCCTCACACGTGTAGTACTAGCTGATTCCTAACTTTTCTCAGAATCATCCTTACCCCACGAGGCGAGATCTTGCATGGAGCCCTAGACTGAGGAAGACTGACAGTCACCTTGTGTTACTTCCATTTTCTAATAATTGTACCAATAGTCGTTGCCTTCTCACCAAGCTGCTTGCCTACTGTCCTGCAGCCCATCCAAGCTTTGTGCAGGTCTACAATTTTGTCTCTGGTGTCCTTAGACAGCTCTTTGGTCTTGACCATGGTGGAGAGGTTGAAGTGTGACTGAGTGTGTGGACAGGTGTCTTTTATACAGGTAACGAGTTCACACAGGTGCAATTAATACAGGTAATGAGTGCAGAGTAGGAGGCTTCTTACAGAAAAACCTAACAGGTCTGTGAGAGCCAGAATTACTGGTTGGTCGGTGATCAAATACTTATTTTATGCAATTGAATTATGTAAAAATCATACAATGTGATTTTCTGTCTCTCACAGGTGAAGTGTACCTATGATAACAATTACAAACCTCTCCATTCTTTGTAGGAGGGAAAACATGCAAAATCGGCCGTGTATCAAATACTTATTTTCCCCACTGTATGCTACAGTCGATTGCAGGTTCAAGTCCCATAAGGGACTACAAAATACAGTGCAAAGCTAAAAAAAAAAAAAAAGTTTAAAAAAATAATTTAATTCCCTTTTTTCTCTATAAACACACACGGTTTTGCTATGCCTGTTAAAGTCCAATTAAAATATAAAACAAAAAGAAAAAAAAGTTTTTTTACGTTCACGGCAACAGCATAAAAAATGCAATAAAAAAAACGATCAAAATATTGTATATAAACTGAAAAGAAGAAAAACAAAAGCCCTTGCCAAAAAAATTAAAACGTTACATCAGCACTTAATACAAAAAAGAGAAAACTGAAAAAAATAAAAATAAATAAGTGCTCATACAACAAATACGACAGGGAAATTAAAAAAAAAAAAAGTTATAGCTCATGGAAGAAGGAAAAAAAACAACAACCCCGAAGTGCAAGAAGAAAAAAGAGCCATGTCTGGAAGGGGTTAACACTATATTTTTAGTCCCCTTAGGGAACATGACCCTGCTATTGTTCGGATGCTCACTGCATATGCCGGTATAATATGAGGACCGATATGGCAGCGTTGCCAACAGATCAGCATCCCTTGCTTCTCAGGAAGTAGGTTGTGGGCGGACAGCGGCCCCCCCGAACAGACGTCTTTATTGATGCTCAGTGATTGATAGCGGTATCTAAGGAGTTACCAGCAATGATCTAAGCGGCTATAACCCAGCCGGCTCTCAACAACTAATGTGCCGCTATCGTGAACTCAAAAAACTTCATATCCTCATGTTTTGGGCCAAACATCAGATAGTCGTAGGGAATATGTGGGGAAATCAGCAAAAAAAAAATGGATTAAAATGAATAAGTAACAAAAGTAAAAAAAAGAAAAAAAATATTGAAAAAAAAAAAAGGCAAAAAGAATTTGAAGACACAAACAAGATATTACAGTAACAGTGCGTACCTGGAGCTGGACTCTTTCTCCTTCCTCAGCCCAGAGGCCGCAGTCCCGGATGCCGGAATGGTTTGCGGTTTGTTTTCTTCCCCTTCTCTTTCTCGCTCTTCTATTAGGATACATAAATATATATAAAATCATGATTATTTCTTACAGTCTATATAGGACGTTCTCAATGCAAAACTAAAATGTGATGCAAGAAGGAAAAGGAAGTCACAAAAAAAGGAATGGTGGAAACTACAGAGCAGCGGCCATGACAGCTCCCACAAGGGAATCAGTCCACGAAGAAATGTCTTCGATTACTAGTCTGCAGGAAGTAATGGAGAACTATCCCTACTCCAGAGTGTTTCTATATGGCCTTACCTAGACCTTCAGAAGTACAATTGAGCTGTCATTACCATCCCCTCACTCATAATAATGAGATGACTCTGCTGATTCTGACCTAGTCTACACAGCAAAGCTGACAAGCGAAATAGAGAAACCTTTAGGGGTCAAAGTACTGTGTGCTCTAGTGGTCAGTATGAAAAGTTGTTTTTTTAATATAATTTGTCATCAAGAGAGAACAAACACCTGTCACATGTCATTTTCAGGCGATACGTGCCCTGTCCAGTGACATTATCCAGATCAATGAAAAGACAGCATCTGTGAAAACCCAGGTACTGAGACCCCACTAATGCAAGTATACAAGAAGGTAAAACATCCAAGTGTGGGAAAATGTTAGATACAGGCTGAAGAAAAAACCCTGAAATAAGTCAGAGCCTGCAGATCAGTTTTACAGGTTCACATGTAATATGTTTTGTACTTTCTAACTATGGAAAGAATGACTTTAAATCAAAAGTCTCAAACAGCCATTAATTGCCACGTTTACCAACATCGCTGTGTTTCAACTAAAAAAAAAAAGAACAAAACACCTTATTTAATATTTTCTTTCCCTGTGCCCCTATCAGTCACTCTACCTATATGGACCATCATGGACAGGCTCCAGGGCAGTGTAATAACACCCATTTCTCTGTTTCCTGCCAACAGCTCCCAAACATTTGGCATGAACTCTCCCCTATCAGTACTAGTCAGTCTCCTTCCCCCTCTGGCTGCTGTAAATATAGTCCCCGGTCAGTCTACCTGAGTATCCTTTTAAATATACTCCCCACAAAGTTGACAGTCAGTTGTCTTCCCCTCCTGTTTGTTGTAAATATAGTAGCCAGTCAGTGTCCCAGTTCTCAGTAAGTTCACAATCAGTCTCCTACCTCTTGTCCTCTGGCTGCTGTACATATAGTCCTCAGTAATTTTCCCTACTAAGCCTCTTCTTCTGACCAGTATAAATATAGCACCCATTAGGTTCACAATCAGTCTGCTACCTCCTCTGGCTGCGGTAAATACAGTCCCCATAAAGTATTCAGTTATTTAGCCCTTCTGTTTGTTGTTAATATAGTAGTCAGTCAATGTCCTTCTTCATCTGGCTGCTGTAAATGCAGTTCTCAGTAAGCTTCCAATCAGTCTCCAGCCATCTCTGGTTATTGTAAATAAAGTCCCATTTCCAGTTCCTCTGGTCTTCTGGCTGCTGTACATATAGTCCTCAGTAATTATCCTGTTAGTCCTCTTATCCCTTTGGCAAGTATAGAGTCCCTAATACGTGCACAATCAATCTCCTACCCACTCTGGCTGCTATAAATATTGTCACATTCCCGGTCAGTCTAGTCCTATGTAAATACAGTCCTCAGCACGTTTCCCCATCGTGAACATAGTTTCCAGCAAGTTAAAAGTCAGTCTCCTAGTGCCTCTGGCAGCTGTACATATAAACCACTACCCTCACTTCCAAATAAATAATAATTAGATAATGAAGCAGTAAGTAGAAATAGTAGTAGAGAGTCTTTTCCGCTGCCACACATGTCTGAAATATTCCTCACTACCTTGTGTGTAGCTGTAAGACAACTGACTGCAGCAGGAGCCTCCCCCCTCTCTGCTAACATCACAGAAGAACACAAAGACTCTTCCCCTCTGCTCATGAGCTCGGGCTCTTTGACCCAGCTGTCCCTCAACCAAAAGGTGGCACAGATCAGGAGATCAACAGTAGCTACAAGACTAATTAAGGATATTGTGATGGTGTGATATGTTATGTGGGTAACATTTTTCTGTATATTTCTATTTTACTTATTTTCATGGTGTTCTCTTGTAGGATGAGTTGTTATTTGCCATCTGACATTCTCCCCACAGTTCTGTATCGTTATCTCTCCACAGGGTCAGTGAATAATGTTGTTTGCTAATATGCTAATGACATGTTGACCTAGCTTGTTGAAACAATGAGCCCCTGAGACCTTCCCCCTCCTGACCTGTGAATGAGGAGAGGGACTTGTAAATAGCAGGGAGGTGAGACACAGATCAGTCTGGTGTGGAATGATGTGAAGAGGATATCAGAGAGAAAGAAGAGTATATGGACTATGCTATCCTCTCTGCTGGATTGTTGGACTTTTATCCTGTTACTGAATTGCATTCGTGTTCTGGACTATTGTATCCTCAGTGTGGTGGATTATATGGACCTTTCGTGTTTTTGCCTAAATAAAGGTTCTTGGAATTGTTCACTATTCTCTTGCTCTGTTGATTGTGTGATACCGGAGAAGGACCCCATGACAACTGGTGGCAAGCAGCAGGATCAACAGAGCGTAACCTAATGGAGAATCACACACAGAGTGAGTACAGAAATTGGACTGTATCCGGTTTACAGGAGATAGCCAGAGACCTGGACCTGAACTACCAGGGACCGACTAAAGAGGCCTTAATCGATCTACTGGTGGGTGCTAGCCAGACCACCTCCTCCCATATGTCTGAAGGACGAGCACTGGAGACGAGGACCGCCACCCCAAAAAGCCAGTGGGTGGTGTGGTATGAAGAAGAGATGGCGGCTCTGGGCCCAGGCGTCTCTCAGGAGTACAAGGAGGAGGCTGCCTGCCGGGCACAGCGGAGACAAGAAGCAATGGAGCTTGAAAGAGGGAGTAACGCAATGTGGAATGTAAACCCAACTATCCGGGAGCCTGTACGGATCACCCGGACAGAGATTAAGCCATTTGATGAGGCTTCCGTAGATGTGGAGGGGTTCTTCAAGGACTTTGAGCAGCAGTGTGCTGTGATGGAGGTGCCTCACTCTGGCTGGATGCGTGTGTTAGTGGGACTCCTGAACGGTAGCCTGGCGGAGGCTTACTGAACCATTGACTCACAGCGGAATCGGGATTATAACATTGTAAAGCAGACTATGCTGGATTACCATGCTATCACCCCAGACTCATATAGGGCCAAGTTCCGAGACCTCCCATGCACCACGGGGGGATCGTTTAGAATGTATGCACATAAGATGTCCCAGGCATGTCGGAGATGGCTGGAAGCAGAAAACGCCTTTACTGTGGAAGATGTTATACAGGCGTTCCTTATAGAACAATTTCTTGCCAAGTGCCCCGCAGAGGTACGGGAATGGGTCCGGGAGCGCACGCCGTGCACCGTGGATAGAGCTGCAGCCCTGGCCAATGAAGCCCTTACTATCCAACCGCAATGGAGGAGGCTTCTGGACAATGAACCACAGCCTTCACCCGCACCCCGTCCCCCTCCGATTATATCTGCCCCGCCACCCAGCCGCAGGCCGATGACAATCACAGCTCACAATCCTGGGCCCCAACAGTTCTGACCACGACCTGGGGGTATCACCAAGAGGAGATGTTATGGGTGTGGGCAACCTGGACATTTGCAGTCTGGCTGTCCCTCAAGGATTCGGAGGGAGCCCCACCTCATCCAGTGCATCTTGTGCACTCCATCCCGCCTGAGGAAGAGCTACCACCACCCCCACCAGAGTGGACCACCGACCACAGCACCCTAGATAGCCCTCCTGGAGTATACGGACTCCGGACTTTGTCCATCAGAAATACACAGCAACGGCATTGCCACCTGCAGGATGTCTTAATTGATGGATAGAAAGTGTAGGGATTTAGAGACACTGTGGCATTCCTGACTATTGCTGACCCCCGTGTGGTTCGACCCGAGGCAATTCACCAGGGCCCGGGAATTCCCATTGTCCTGGTGGGGGGTGTCCGCAAATATATACAGAGAGCTTTGGTACGTTTGGATTATGGTTTTGGAGAAAAACTGTGTTGGACTGGAGTTATGGGAGGACTTCCTGCAGATATCCTCCTTGAAAATGACACTGGGGAGTTACAAAGTCATTTTGTGGGAGCAGAAGGTCCGTGGGCCTCTCCTTCTTCTGAAAGAACAATTGGAGGGAGATATCGCAGATACCGGAATGCCCATCATTCCCTACGTTCTAGAGTTCAGAGACTGTCTCGTCCAGCTAGCTACCTTGGCTAATGAACATCAGCGAACGGCCCAGTCCAGACAAAAAACCTGGTATGACCATAAAGCCAGGACCCAGGAATTTATGGACAAGTGCTCATGATTATTGCAACCCCTGCCGCTGTACAAGGAACTATAAACAGTGGAGCAAAGTGGACTAAAGTGAGCAGGCCAGAGGTCTGTGTAGACCTAATGGTGTGCTCACTTATTATGAGGGGGGAGAGGTTGTGATGGTGTGATATGCTATGTGGGTATCATTTTTATGTATATTTCTATTTTACTTATTTTCATGGTGTTCTCCTGTAGGATGAGTTGTTATTTGCCATCTGATATTCTCCCCACAGTTCTGTATTGTTATCTCTCCACAGGGTCAGTGAATAATGTTGTTTGCTAATTTGCTAATGACATATTGACCTAGTGCAGCGCCCCAGAGTCCTGGTCGTTGCAGTACTGATGCTCCGCCGCTAAGTGGGGCTATGGTACGTCTGATGGCACTGAAGGAATTCATCTGACCAGGTATCACAGACACCAATACATTTCACAGTCTTGCCTCCAGGGGGAGCTAAGGGTTCTATTCATTAGGCCACTCCTCACAATCTGGTAAAACTGGGGGTTAGGCAGGAAGTTAGGGAGAAAGCTGACTGGGTTGGAACCAGGCAACACCTTGTGGCAGAGGGTGTTGTAGGGGAAGATTCAGAGGGGTCCCTGTCAGGGGTGGGATCCTGACAGAGGCCCAGCAACCAGAGAGAACGTTACGGGACCGCGCCTTCACGATATAGCGGCGGTACCCTAAGAAAGTACAAGAAGCGAGGTATATTGTGCTGAGTGAGAAACGAGATCAACGCAACAAGGAGAATACCAGTAGGAGTCGTGCTGTAAGACGAGGCAACATCCTATTGAGGCGCATAACCGGTGGCCGGAACGCCGAGGAAGTATAGAGCTCCAGGCCTAACTTCAAACCTACGGCAGGACAGTCAGTCACAGGCGGGCTGTCTCACCCAATTGACCTAGGAAGACACAGGGGGGTAACAACAGGAGTGGGGCGACGCTAGAGTCCCGGAAGAGCTCCAAGCCTCCCCGTCATACGGGTGCGTCCTAACCATAAGATCTGGGGGGACGTGGAAGAACATCAGAATCGAGTTGTGAGGGAACACGAGAAACAGACACAACAGTTGTGAGGACTATCCCGTGGTGCTCAGCAGGGAAGGACTACAACACACAAGCGCAAGCGGGTAGGCACAGATTTCCACCTGCAAAGGGAACTCTGGAGGTGCCATCGGACCGACCAGGCTTGCGCAGCCCGGTTAACCGTATTCCGGATTGAGGACCCTGAAGCCTTCAGTAAAGAGGTAAAGAGACTGCAACCTGGTGTCCTCGTTATTTACTGCAACCTGCACCGCACCACCACAACATCATCACCATCACGTACACCATTCCCTCTACCTATCATTGTACGCCCCTCAGCAGGGTCACGGACTGGGTCTAGCCACCATGACAACCCCAGAACAGAGACTCAGAGGCCCGGTACCGGGTACCCCTCGGCCCTGCGGCAGTGGGGGCGCTACACTAGCTTGTTGAAACAATGAGACCCTGTGACCTTTCCCCTCCTGACCTGTGAATGAGGAGGGAGACTTGTAAATAGCAGGCAGGTGAGACACAGAGATCAGTCTGGTGTGGAATGATGTGAAGAGGATATCAGAGAGACAGAAGAGTATATGGACTATGCTATCCTCTCTGCTGGATTGTTGGACTTTTATCCTGTTACTGAACTACATTCGTGTTCTGGACTGTTGTATCCTCAGTGTGGTGGATTAATATGGAGGTGTTTTTGCCTAAATAAAGGTTCTGGAATTGTTCACTATTCTCTTGCTCTGTTGATTGTGTGGTACCGGAGTAGGACCCTGTGACAGATGTGTTTAGTGTTTCTTAAAGGAACAACTTACCAAAAGATTTTTTGCTCCTTTCTACGGCTGTTCTACGAGTTTGCTCAAACATGGCTTCCAGGTCAAATGTCCGGGCTTTCTTGCCTAAGAGTTGAAATAGGAAATTAGGTTAAAAAAACACCAAAAGGCTCTGATGGCCACCGACACGACTGGAAACGATGAGGTCCTGTCCATCTAGTCACTTGCTTAACCATGCAGACAATTAGTGTCCTCAGTTTAAATGGCACGAAAACAGAAGAAACTTACCAAACCCTGAGAATCCCATAGTGGCAGCAACATTGGGGTCTTCAGAATTGTCCATTGTGGAATCTGGAATAAAAAGTAAAGAAAAACCCCCTGAAAAACTGTGTTCCTACACAATCCTGCCTAGAGAACCAGGAAAGCCATGAACATGAATGCTGGGCTGCATCTGCCAGTTATTTATGGGAGATAAAGGGGGAAATCAAGCAGTGGTGTCTGAATCGAGAACAAAAATTAGGCTAACCACCGAGCCACTGTACAGTGCTAACCACCGAGCCAACGTACAGTGCTAACCACCAAGCCAACGTACAGTGCTAACCACCGAGCCAACGTAATGCCTGTGATACTATAATAATATGAAACAATGAGCAAATAACTGACACACACAAAATACAACCAAATTCAGAGCTAAAACTCCAAAACCAACACAAAGTATCCAAATAAGCTGAAATGATGCCACCATAATAGTACACGAACAATGCAGAACAACACCAAACAGTGAGCAAGTGACTGGCAACGTGATCCAAAGTAACAGTATACTGTACTGTACTAACACCGCTATACAGCTCACATAACAGCTCTATACTGTACTAACACCGCTATACAGCCCACATAACAGCACTATACTGTACTGTACTAACACCACTATACAGCCCACATAACAGCGCTATACTGTACTGTACTAACACCACTATACAGCCCACATAACAGCACTCTACTGTACTAACACCGCTATACAGCCCACATAACAGCGCTATACTGTACTGTACTAACACCACTATACAGCCCACATAACAGCTCTATACTGTACTGTACTAACACCGCTATACAGCCCACATAACAGCTCTATACTGTACTGTACTAACACCGCTATACAGCCCACATAACAGCTCTATACTGTACTGTACTAACACCGCTATACAGCCCACATAACAGAGCTATACTGTACTGTACTAACACCGCTATACAGCCCACATAACAGCGCTATACTGTACTGTACTAACACCACTATACAGCCCACATAACAGCACTATACTGTACTAACAAAACTATACAGCCCACATAACAGCGCTATACTGTACTGTACTAACACCTCTATACAGCCCACATAACAGCACTATACTGTACTGTACTAACACCACTATACAGCCACCATAACAGCTCTATACTGTACTGTACTAACACCACTATACAGCCCACATAACAGCTCTATACTGTACTGTACTAACACCGCTATACAGCCCACATAACAGCGCTATACTGTACTGTACTAACACCACTATACAGCCCACATAACAGCTCTATACTGTACTGTACTAACACCGCTATACGGCCCACATAACAGCTCTATACTGTACTGTACTAACACCGCTATACAGCCCACATAACAGCGCAATACTGTACTGTACTAACACCACTATACAGCCCACATAACAGCTCTATACTGTACTGTACTAACACCGCTATACAGCCCACATAACAGCGCTATACTGTACTGTACTAACACCACTATACAGCCCACATAACAGCTCTATACTGTACTGTACTAACACCACTATACAGCCCACATAACAGCTCTATACTGTACTGTACTAACACCGCTATACAGCCCACATAACAGCTCTATACTGTACTGTACTAACACCACTATACAGCCCACATAACAGCACTATACTGTACTGTACTACCACCACTATACAGCCCACATAACAGCTCTATACTGTACTGTACTAACACCACTATACAGCCCACATAACAGCTCTATACTGTACTGTACTAACACCACTATACAGCCCACATAACAGCGCTATACTGTACTAACACCACTATACAGCCCACATAACAGCTCTATACTGTACTGTACTAACACCTCTATACAGCCCACATGACAGCGCTATACTGTACTAACACCGCTATACAGCCCACATAACAGCTCTATACTGTACTGTACTAACACCACTATACAGCCCACATGACAGCGCTATACTGTACTGTACTAACACCTCTATACAGCCCACATAACAGCTCTATACTGTACTGTACTAACACCACTATACAGCCCACATAACAGCTCTATACTGTATTAACACCTCTATACAGCCCACATAACAGCGCTATACTGTACTGTACTAACACCACTATACAGCCCACATAACAGCTCTATACTGTACTGTACTAACACCTCTATACAGCCCACATAACAGCACTATACTGTACTGTACTAACACCACTATACAGCCCACATAACAGCTCTATACTGTACTGTACTAACACCGCTATACAGCCCACATAACAGCTCTATACTGTACTGTACTAACACCACTATACAGCCCACATAACAGCTCTATACTGTACTGTACTAACACCGCTATACAGCCCACATAACAGCGCTATACTGTACTGTACTAACACCACTATACAGCCCACATAACAGCTCTATACTGTACACTGTACTAACACCGCTATACAGCTCACATAACAGCTCTATACTGTACTGTACTAACACCACTATACAGCCCACATAACAGCTCTATACTGTACTGTACTAACACCACTATACAGCCCACATAACAGCTCTATACTGTACTGTACTAACACCACTATACAGCCCACATAACAGCGCTATACTGTACTGTACTAACACCACTATACAGCCCACATAACAGCTCTATACTGTACTGACACCGCTATACAGCCCACATAACAGCGCTATACTGTACTATACTAACACCGCTATACAGCCCACATAACAGCGCTATACTGTACTGTACTAACACCACTATACAGCCCACATAACAGCGCTATACTGTACTGTACTAACACCACTATACAGCCCACATAACAGCACTATACTGTACTGTACTAACACCGCTATACAGCCCACATAACAGCACTATACTGTACTAACAAAACTATATAGCCCACATAACAGCGCTATACTGTACTGTACTAACACCTCTATACAGCCCACATAACAGCACTATACTGTACTGTACTAACACCACTATACAGCCACCATAACAGCTCTATACTGTACTGTACTAACACCACTATACAGCCCACATAACAGCTCTATACTGTACTGTACTAACACCGCTATACAGCCCACATAACAGCGCTATACTGTACTGTACTAACACCACTATACAGCCCACATAACAGCTCTATACTGTACTGTACTAACACCACTATACAGCCCACATAACAGCTCTATACTGTACTGTACTAACACCGCTATACAGCCCACATAACAGCTCTATACTGTACTGTACTAACACCGCTATACAGCCCACATAACAGCGCAATACTGTACTGTACTAACACCACTATACAGCCCACATAACAGCTCTATACTGTACTGTACTAACACCGCTATACAGCCCACATAACAGCGCTATACTGTACTGTACTAACACCACTATACAGCCCACATAACAGCTCTATACTGTACTGTACTAACACCACTATACAGCCCACATAACAGCTCTATACTGTACTGTACTAACACCGCTATACAGCCCACATAACAGCTCTATACTGTACTGTACTAACACCGCTATACAGCCCACATAACAGCGCAATACTGTACTGTACTAACACCACTATACAGCCCACATAACAGCTCTATACTGTACTGTACTAACACCGCTATACAGCCCACATAACAGCGCTATACTGTACTGTACTAACACCACTATACAGCCCACATAACAGCTCTATACTGTACTGTACTAACACCACTATACAGCCCACATAACAGCTCTATACTGTACTGTACTAACACCGCTATACAGCCCACATAACAGCTCTATACTGTACTGTACTAACACCACTATACAGCCCACATAACAGCTCTATACTGTACTGTACTAACACCACTATACAGCCCACATAACAGCTCTATACTGTACTGTACTAACACCACTATACAGCCCACATAACAGCTCTATACTGTACTGTACTAACACCGCTATACAGCCCACATAACAGCACTATACTGTACTGTACTAACACCACTATACAGCCCACATAACAGCTCTATACTGTACTGTACTAACACCACTATACAGCCCACATAACAGCTCTATACTGTACTGTACTAACACCACTATACAGCCCACATAACAGCGCTATACTGTACTAACACCACTATACAGCCCACATAACAGCTCTATACTGTACTGTACTAACACCTCTCTACAGCCCACATAACAGCTCTATACTGTACTAACACCGCTATACAGCCCACATAACAGCTCTATACTGTACTGTACTAACACCACTATACAGCCCACATGACAGCGCTATACTGTACTGTACTAACACCACTATACAGCCCACATAACAGCTCTATACTGTACTGTACTAACACCTCTATACAGCCCACATAACAGCACTATACTGTACTGTACTAACACCACTATACAGCCCACATAACAGCTCTATACTGTACTGTACTAACACCACTATACAGCCCACATAACAGCTCTATACTGTACTGTACTAACACTGCTATACAGCCCACATAACAGCTCTATACTGTACTGTACTAACACCGCTATACAGCCCACATAACAGCACTATACTGTACTGTACTAACACCACTATACAGCCCACATAACAGCACTATACTGTACTGTACTAACACCACTATACAGCCCACATAACAGCTCTATACTGTACTAACACCACTATACAGCCCACATAACAGCGCTATACTGTACTGTACTAACACCACTATACAGCCCACATAACAGCTCTATACTGTACTGTACTAACACCACTATACAGCCCACATAACAGCGCTATACTGTACTGTACTAACACCACTATACAGCCCACATAACAGCACTATACTGTACTGTACTAACACCTCTATACAGCCCACATAACAGCACTATACTGTATTGTACTAACACCGCTATACAGCCCACATAACAGCGCTATACTGTACTGTACTAACACCACTATACAGCCCACATAACAGCGCTATACTGTACTGTACTAACACCGCTAAACAGCCCACATAACAGCACTATACTGTACTGTACTAACACCTCTATACAGCCCACATAACAGCGCTATACTGTACTGTACTAACACCGCTGTACAGCCCACATAACAGCGCTATACTGTACTGTACTAACACCGCTATACAGCCCACATAACAGCGCTATACTGTACTAACACCGCTATACAGCCCACATAACAGCGCTATACTGTACTGTACTAACACCTCTATACAGCCCACATAACAGCGCTATACTGTACTGTACTAACACCACAATACAGCCCACATAACAGCGCTATACTGTACTGTACTAACACCACTATACAGCCCACATAACAGCTCTATACTGTACTGTACTAACACCACTATACAGCCCACATAACAGCTCTATACTGTACTGTACTAACACCACTATACAGCCCACATAACAGCGCTATACTGTACTGTAGTAACACCGCTATACAGCCCACATAACAGCTCTATACTGTACTGTACTAACACCACTATACAGCCCACATAACAGCACTATACTGTACTGTACTAACACCACAATACAGCCCACATAACAGCTCTATACTGTACTGTACTAACACCACTATACAGCCCACATAACAGCGCTATACTGTACTGTACTAACACCACTATACAGCCCACATAACAGCTCTATACTGTACTGTACTAACACCTCTATACAGCCCACATAACAGCTCTATACTGTACTGTACTAACACCACTATACAGCCCACATAACAGCTCTATACTGTACTGTACTAACACCTCTATACAGCCCACATAACAGCTCTATACTGTACTGTAGTAACACCACTATACAGCCCACATAACAGCTCTATACTGTACTGTAGTAACACCACTATACAGCCCACATAACAGCTCTATACTGTACTGTACTAACACCTCTATACAGCCTACATAACAGCTCTATACTGTACTGTACTAACAACACTATACAGCCCACATAACAGCTCTATACTGTACTGTACTAACACCACTATACAGCCCACATAACAGCTCTATACTGTACTGTACTAACACCTCTATACAGCCCACATAACAGCGCTATACTGTACTGTACTAACACCTCTATACAGCCCACATAACAGCGCTATACTGTACTGTACTGACACCGCTATACAGCCCACATAACAGCGCTATACTGTACTGTACTAACACCGCTATACAGCCCACATAACAGCGCTATACTGTAGTGTACTAACACCACTATACAGCCCACATAACAGCTCTATACTGTACTGTACTAACACCACTATACAGCCCACATAACAGCTCTATACTGTACTGTACTAACACCTCTATACAGCCCACATAACAGCACTATACTGTACTGTACTAACACCACTATACAGCCCACATAACAGCGCTATACTGTACTGTACTGTACTGTACTAACACCGCTATACAGCCCACATAACAGCACTATACTGTACTGTACTAACACCACTATACAGCCCACATAACAGCGCTATACTGTACTGTACTGTACTAACACCTCTATACAGCCCACATAACAGCGCTATACTGTACTAACACCACTATACAGCCCACATAACAGCTCTATACTGTACTGTACTGTACTAACACCTCTATACAGCCCACATAACAGCGCTATACTGTACTGTACTAACACCACTATACAGCCCACATAACAGCGCTATACTGTACTGTACTGTACTAACACCTCTATACAGCCCACATAACAGCGCTATACTGTACTGTACTAACACCTCTATACAGCCCACATAACAGCTCTATACTGTACTGTAGTAACACCACTATACAGCCCACATAACAGCTCTATACTGTACTGTAGTAACACCACTATACAGCCCACATAACAGCTCTATACTGTACTGTAGTAACACCACTATACAGCCCACATAACAGCTCTATACTGTACTGTACTAACACCACTATACAGCCCACATAACAGCTCTATACTGTACTGTACTAACACCTCTATACAGCCCACATAACAGCGCTATACTGTACTGTACTAACACCACTATACAGCCCACATAACAGCACTATACTGTACTGTACTAACACCTCTATACAGCCCACATAACAGCTCTATACTGTACTGTACTAACACCACTATACAGCCCACATAACAGCACTATACTGTACTGTACTAACACCACTATACAGCCAACATAACAGCTCTATACTGTACTGTACTAACCACTATACAGCCCACATAACAGCGCTATACTGTACTGTACTAACACCTCTATACAGCCCACATAACAGCTCTATACTGTACTGTACTAACACCACTATACAGCCCACATAACAGCACTATACTGTACTGTACTAACACCACTATACAGCCCACATAACAGCACTATACTGTACTGTACTAACACCTCTATACAGCCCACATAACAGCTCTATACTGTACTGTACTAACACCGCTATACAGCCCACATAACAGCGCTATACTGTACTGTACTAACACCACTATACAGCCCACATAACAGCTCTATACTGTACTGTACTAACACCTCTATACAGCCCACATAACAGCGCTATACTGTACTGTACTAACACCACTATACAGCCCACATAACAGCTCTATACTGTACTGTACTAACACCTCTATACAGCCCACATAACAGCTCTATACTGTACTGTACTAACACCACTATACAGCCCACATAACAGCTCTATACTGTACTGTACTAACACCTCTATACAGCCCACATAACAGCTCTATACTGTACTGTAGTAACACCACTATACAGCCCACATAACAGCTCTATACTGTACTGTAGTAACACCACTATACAGCCCACATAACAGCTCTATACTGTACTGTACTAACACCACTATACAGCCCACATAACAGCTCTATACTGTACTGTACTAACACCTCTATACAGCCCACATAACAGCGCTATACTGTACTGTACTAGCACCACTATACAGCCCACATAACAGCTCTATACTGTACTGTACTAACACCACTATACAGCCCACATAACAGCTCTATACTGTACTGTACTAACACCTCTATACAGCCCACATAACAGCGCTATACTGTACTAACACCTCTATACAGCCCACATAACAGCGCTATACTGTACTGTACTAACACCGCTATACAGCCCACATAACAGCGCTATACTGTACTGTACTAACACCGCTATACAGCCCACATAACAGCGCTATACTGTAGTGTACTAACACCACTATACAGCCCACATAACAGCTCTATACTGTACTGTACTAACACCACTATACAGCCCACATAACAGCTCTATACTGTACTGTACTAACACCTCTATACAGCCCACATAACAGCACCATACTGTACTGTACTAACACCACTATACAGCCCACATAACAGCGCTATACTGTACTGTACTGTACTGTACTAACACCGCTATACAGCCCACATAACAGCACTATACTGTACTGTACTAACACCACTATACAGCCCACATAACAGCGCTATACTGTACTGTACTAACACCACTATACAGCCCACATAACAGCTCTATACTGTACTGTACTAACACCTCTCTACAGCCCACATAACAGCTCTATACTGTACTAACACCGCTATACAGCCCACATAACAGCTCTATACTGTACTGTACTAACACCACTATACAGCCCACATGACAGCGCTATACTGTACTGTACTAACACCACTATACAGCCCACATAACAGCTCTATACTGTACTGTACTAACACCTCTATACAGCCCACATAACAGCACTATACTGTACTGTACTAACACCACTATACAGCCCACATAACAGCTCTATACTGTACTGTACTAACACCACTATACAGCCCACATAACAGCTCTATACTGTACTGTACTAACACTGCTATACAGCCCACATAACAGCTCTATACTGTACTGTACTAACACCGCTATACAGCCCACATAACAGCACTATACTGTACTGTACTAACACCACTATACAGCCCACATAACAGCACTATACTGTACTGTACTAACACCACTATACAGCCCACATAACAGCTCTATACTGTACTAACACCACTATACAGCCCACATAACAGCGCTATACTGTACTGTACTAACACCACTATACAGCCCACATAACAGCTCTATACTGTACTGTACTAACACCACTATACAGCCCACATAACAGCGCTATACTGTACTGTACTAACACCACTATACAGCCCACATAACAGCACTATACTGTACTGTACTAACACCTCTATACAGCCCACATAACAGCACTATACTGTATTGTACTAACACCGCTATACAGCCCACATAACAGCGCTATACTGTACTGTACTAACACCACTATACAGCCCACATAACAGCGCTATACTGTACTGTACTAACACCGCTAAACAGCCCACATAACAGCACTATACTGTACTGTACTAACACCTCTATACAGCCCACATAACAGCGCTATACTGTACTGTACTAACACCGCTGTACAGCCCACATAACAGCGCTATACTGTACTGTACTAACACCGCTATACAGCCCACATAACAGCGCTATACTGTACTAACACCGCTATACAGCCCACATAACAGCGCTATACTGTACTGTACTAACACCTCTATACAGCCCACATAACAGCGCTATACTGTACTGTACTAACACCACAATACAGCCCACATAACAGCGCTATACTGTACTGTACTAACACCACTATACAGCCCACATAACAGCTCTATACTGTACTGTACTAACACCACTATACAGCCCACATAACAGCTCTATACTGTACTGTACTAACACCACTATACAGCCCACATAACAGCGCTATACTGTACTGTAGTAACACCGCTATACAGCCCACATAACAGCTCTATACTGTACTGTACTAACACCACTATACAGCCCACATAACAGCACTATACTGTACTGTACTAACACCACAATACAGCCCACATAACAGCTCTATACTGTACTGTACTAACACCACTATACAGCCCACATAACAGCGCTATACTGTACTGTACTAACACCACTATACAGCCCACATAACAGCTCTATACTGTACTGTACTAACACCTCTATACAGCCCACATAACAGCTCTATACTGTACTGTACTAACACCACTATACAGCCCACATAACAGCTCTATACTGTACTGTACTAACACCTCTATACAGCCCACATAACAGCTCTATACTGTACTGTAGTAACACCACTATACAGCCCACATAACAGCTCTATACTGTACTGTAGTAACACCACTATACAGCCCACATAACAGCTCTATACTGTACTGTACTAACACCTCTATACAGCCTACATAACAGCTCTATACTGTACTGTACTAACACCACTATACAGCCCACATAACAGCTCTATACTGTACTGTACTAACACCACTATACAGCCCACATAACAGCTCTATACTGTACTGTACTAACACCTCTATACAGCCCACATAACAGCGCTATACTGTACTGTACTAACACCTCTATACAGCCCACATAACAGCGCTATACTGTACTGTACTGACACCGCTATACAGCCCACATAACAGCGCTATACTGTACTGTACTAACACCGCTATACAGCCCACATAACAGCGCTATACTGTAGTGTACTAACACCACTATACAGCCCACATAACAGCTCTATACTGTACTGTACTAACACCACTATACAGCCCACATAACAGCTCTATACTGTACTGTACTAACACCTCTATACAGCCCACATAACAGCACTATACTGTACTGTACTAACACCACTATACAGCCCACATAACAGCGCTATACTGTACTGTACTGTACTGTACTAACACCGCTATACAGCCCACATAACAGCACTATACTGTACTGTACTAACACCACTATACAGCCCACATAACAGCGCTATACTGTACTGTACTGTACTAACACCTCTATACAGCCCACATAACAGCGCTATACTGTACTAACACCACTATACAGCCCACATAACAGCTCTATACTGTACTGTACTGTACTAACACCTCTATACAGCCCACATAACAGCGCTATACTGTACTGTACTAACACCACTATACAGCCCACATAACAGCGCTATACTGTACTGTACTGTACTAACACCTCTATACAGCCCACATAACAGCGCTATACTGTACTGTACTAACACCTCTATACAGCCCACATAACAGCTCTATACTGTACTGTAGTAACACCACTATACAGCCCACATAACAGCTCTATACTGTACTGTAGTAACACCACTATACAGCCCACATAACAGCTCTATACTGTACTGTAGTAACACCACTATACAGCCCACATAACAGCTCTATACTGTACTGTACTAACACCACTATACAGCCCACATAACAGCTCTATACTGTACTGTACTAACACCTCTATACAGCCCACATAACAGCGCTATACTGTACTGTACTAACACCACTATACAGCCCACATAACAGCACTATACTGTACTGTACTAACACCTCTATACAGCCCACATAACAGCTCTATACTGTACTGTACTAACACCACTATACAGCCCACATAACAGCACTATACTGTACTGTACTAACACCACTATACAGCCAACATAACAGCTCTATACTGTACTGTACTAACCACTATACAGCCCACATAACAGCGCTATACTGTACTGTACTAACACCTCTATACAGCCCACATAACAGCTCTATACTGTACTGTACTAACACCACTATACAGCCCACATAACAGCACTATACTGTACTGTACTAACACCACTATACAGCCCACATAACAGCACTATACTGTACTGTACTAACACCTCTATACAGCCCACATAACAGCTCTATACTGTACTGTACTAACACCGCTATACAGCCCACATAACAGCGCTATACTGTACTGTACTAACACCACTATACAGCCCACATAACAGCTCTATACTGTACTGTACTAACACCTCTATACAGCCCACATAACAGCGCTATACTGTACTGTACTAACACCACTATACAGCCCACATAACAGCTCTATACTGTACTGTACTAACACCTCTATACAGCCCACATAACAGCTCTATACTGTACTGTACTAACACCACTATACAGCCCACATAACAGCTCTATACTGTACTGTACTAACACCTCTATACAGCCCACATAACAGCTCTATACTGTACTGTAGTAACACCACTATACAGCCCACATAACAGCTCTATACTGTACTGTAGTAACACCACTATACAGCCCACATAACAGCTCTATACTGTACTGTACTAACACCACTATACAGCCCACATAACAGCTCTATACTGTACTGTACTAACACCTCTATACAGCCCACATAACAGCGCTATACTGTACTGTACTAGCACCACTATACAGCCCACATAACAGCTCTATACTGTACTGTACTAACACCACTATACAGCCCACATAACAGCTCTATACTGTACTGTACTAACACCTCTATACAGCCCACATAACAGCGCTATACTGTACTAACACCTCTATACAGCCCACATAACAGCGCTATACTGTACTGTACTAACACCGCTATACAGCCCACATAACAGCGCTATACTGTACTGTACTAACACCGCTATACAGCCCACATAACAGCGCTATACTGTAGTGTACTAACACCACTATACAGCCCACATAACAGCTCTATACTGTACTGTACTAACACCACTATACAGCCCACATAACAGCTCTATACTGTACTGTACTAACACCTCTATACAGCCCACATAACAGCACCATACTGTACTGTACTAACACCACTATACAGCCCACATAACAGCGCTATACTGTACTGTACTGTACTGTACTAACACCGCTATACAGCCCACATAACAGCACTATACTGTACTGTACTAACACCACTATACAGCCCACATAACAGCGCTATACTGTACTGTACTGTACTAACACCTCTATACAGCCCACATAACAGCGCTATACTGTACTGTACTAACACCACTATACAGCCCACATAACAGCTCTGTACTGTACTGTACTAACACCTCTATACAGCCCACATAACAGCGCTATACTGTACTGTACTAACACCACTATACAGCCCACATAACAGCACTATACTGTACTGTACTAACACCACTATACAGCCCACATAACAGCGCTATACTGCACTGTACTGTACTGTACTAACACCTCTATACAGCCCACATAACAGCGCTATACTGTACTGTACTAACACCACTATACAGCCCACATAACAGCGCTATACTGTACTGTACTAACACATCTATACAGCCCACATACCAGCGCTATACTGTACTGTACTAACACCTCTATACAGCCCACATAACAGCTCTATACTGTACTGTAGTAACACCACTATACAGCCCACATAACAGCACTATACTGTTCTGTACTAACACCGCTATACAGCCCACATAACAGCGCTATACTGTACTGTACTAACACCACTATACAGCCCACATAACAGCTCTATACTGTACTGTACTAACACCACTATACAGCCCACATAACAGCTCTATACTGTACTGTACTAACACCACTATACAGCCCACATAACAGCTCTATACTGTACTGTACTAACACCACTATACAGCCCACATAACAGCTCTATACTGTTCTGTAGTAACACCGCTATACAGCCCACATAACAGCGCTATACTGTACTGTACTAACACCGCTATACAGCCCACATAACAGCACTATACTGTTCTGTACTAACACCGCTATACAGCCCACATAACAGCTCTATACTGTACTGTACTAACACCTCTATACAGCCCACATAACAGCTCTATACTGTACTGTACTAACACCGCTATACAGCCCACATAACAGCTCTATACTGTACTGTACTAACACCACTATACAGCCCACATAACAGCTCTATACTGTACTGTACTAACACCGCTATACAGCCCACATAACAGCTCTATACTGTACTGTACTAACACCGCTATACAGCCCACATAACAGCGCTATACTGTACTGTACTAACACCACTATACAGCCCACATAACAGCTCTATACTGTACTGTACTAACACCGCTATACAGCCCACATAACAGCTCTATACTGTACTGTACTAACACCGCTATACAGCCCACATAACAGCTCTATACTGTACTGTACTAACACCACTATACAGCCCACATAACAGCTCTATACTGTACTGTACTAACACCACTATACAGCCCACATAACAGCTCTATACTGTACTGTACTAACACCGCTATACAGCTCACATAACAGCGCTATACTGTACTGTACTAACACCACTATACAGCCCACATAACAGCTCTATACTGTACTGTACTAACACCACTATACAGCCCACATAACAGCGCTATACTGTACTGTACTAACACCGCTATACAGCCCACATAACAGCGCTATACTGTACTGTACTAACACCTCTATACAGCCCACATAACAGCTCTATACTGTACTGTACTAACACCACTATACAGCCCACATAACAGCTCTATACTGTACTGTACTAACACCACTATACAGCCCACATAACAGCTCTATACTGTACTGTACTAACACCGCTATACAGCCCACATAACAGCGCTATACTGTACTGTACTAACACCACTATACAGCCCACATTACAGCTCTATACTGTACTGTACTAACACCGCTATACAGCCCACATAACAGCACTATACTGTACTGTACTAACACCACTATACAGCCCACATAACAGCGCTATACTGTACTGTACTAACACCTCTATACAGCCCACATAACAGCACTATACTGTACTGTACTGTACTAACACCACTATACAGCCCACATAACAGCACTATACTGTACTGTACTAACACCACTATACAGCCCACATAACAGCTCTATACTATACTGTACTAACACCACTATACAGCCCACATAACAGCTCTATACTGTACTGTACTAACACCACTATACAGCCCACATAACAGCTCTATACTGTACTGTACTAACACCGCTATACAGCCCACATAACAGCTCTATACTGTACTGTACTAACACCACTATACAGCCCACATAACAGCTCTATACTATACTGCACTAACACCACTATACAGCCCACATAACAGCGCTATACTGTACTGTACTAACACCTCTATACAGCCCACATAACAGCTCTATACTGTACTGTACTAACACCACTATACAGCCCACATAACAGCACTATACTGTACTGTACTAACACCTCTATACAGCCCACATAACAGCGCTATACTGTACTGTACTAACACCACTATACAGCCCACATAACAGCGCTATACTGTACTGTACTAACACCACTATACAGCCCACAAAACAGCGCTATACTGTACTGTACTTACACCACTATACAGCCCACATAACAGCTCTATACTGTACTGTACTAACACCTCTATACAGCCTACATAACAGCGCTATACTGTACTGTACTAACACCACTATACAGCCCACATAACAGCTCTATACTATACTGTACTAACACCACTATACAGCCCACATAACAGCGCTATACTGTACTGTACTAACACCACTATACAGCCCACATAACAGCGCTATACTGTACTGTACTAACACCACTATACAGCCCACATAACAGCTCTATACTGTACTGTACTAACACCGCTATACAGCCCACATAACAGCTCTATACTGTACTGTACTAACA